>NC_092412.1:130883512-131241012 GCF_040894005.1 Engystomops pustulosus | reverse complement strand
AAATATAATTAAAGAAAAAAAAAAGAAAAAGTCTCCAAATTTTGTTTTTTTCAGCTTTAATTTATAGGTAAAGTGGTGACTTTACCTATAAATTAAAGCTGAAAAAAACAAAATTATCAATAAACCCCACATATTTTCTATTTCTGCATCTATAGCAATCTGTACAATAAATTCAAAGAATTATTGGTCCGCACAGTGAACGCTGAAAAGAACAACTCATTATAAAAACGTAAGCCCTCAACTAGGTTTGCCAACCGAAAATTACAAAGGTTATGCCTCTAAAAAAATGTGGTGATCCATAGAACAAATAAAACTTATTATATTTATAAGGTGAACAAAAAAAACAAACAATACTGAAAATTGAAAAGAATTGGTGTATTTTATTTTCTTCCACCCAGAAACAGTTAATAAAATCTCACCATTAAGCTATAGACAACCAAAAATGTTGTAGCTTAAAAAAATGTATAGCCTGTACAGTGTAGCAATGCAAAAACTCCATACCACCACATCCTTTAGTGCAAGACTGGCTGTGGCAGTAAAGGGGATTGTATAAGGAATATATAGGCTAGGCAAGAAATCAGGATGTAGAACTAATGGAAAAGGCACAAAAATTAAACCTCTGCCAAACCCACTGACCCCGCTCTATTACTTCTGAGCTTTGTAGTATTTTCATGTAAAATATTATGGTCACCTGCAGGGTGTATTTTTATATCCAGAAACACAGAATAATAACTAGAGGGATGATTTTTTCATATCAACACAAGCTGGTCTCCCACACAAAAATTAAATTTTTGTTATCAATTGCAATTTTTTCTTTGCACCAGATTTTGTACATTCATTTTTTGAAAGCACTTTTGGGTCAAAATTGTGGCTTGATAAATAACCACATGGGTATAGTTTTTGGAATCAGGTCCCTTCTTCAGGAGTTTCTTCTGTTTTTGGCACCTCAAAGGCTCCACAAATGTGTACTTGCAGCTAGAAACGTATCTAGCTAAATCTGCTATGTAAAAGATAAAAGGGTGCTGCCCCACCATGTGCCCGTACAACGATGTACATGTTCGGTACTTCCTAAAAATAAAACTGTCTAAAAAATGAGGGTGTAATTTCTCATTTGACCCATTGCACAAATGAAAATGTTGGGGTCAATGTCACTTTTAAAGAAAGACAAGTATTTAATAATTTTCTTTGCCCCATTTCTATGATATATATGGGGAGAAAATGCTCACTGTACCCCTCGTTGCAAAATCCTGGCACCAGAAAAATAATTACAGCCAAATCTGCCTCCCAAAAGAACAAAGGCCCTTTGTTCCTTCTGTGCCTTCTGCGTCATGTGCCCATACAGCAATTTACCACTATTGCCATACTAAGAAGACATTTTGTAGAAAACTATCTGTTGAATTTTCTTTTTTAATTCTTGGTGATTGTGCAAATTTTAGGACTAAGTGAAAGTATTATTAAAATAATTTGTAAAAATTTGTATATTTCATCCCAACAGATTTTTTAACCCCATTGAATAACCTAAAGGGTTAACTAACTTCCTAAGAGCTGTTTTGAATATTTTGAGAGGTAATATATTGCCCCCAATCAGTTGGTACCCAATGGCACCTCTTGATTCTTCATCTTAGTTATTTGCTTTCATTTTTTCTTTTTCTTCTGATTCCCCACTAATATCTACTTTTCACTTATAAAGTAAAAACTAACATCTTGATAAATGACAACCAATTATTGACTTTGTAAAAGTGACGGGTAGTGTTTTTATTTTTTATTACATTTATGGAAATACTACAACATGTAGGACATATCATCTCTTCATACGTATGATTTAGTAAATAAATATTTTAGTGTGGGGCAAATTAATAACATGTTTTGCTAACACATTTTTTGCAGATGTTCACTGGCCACACCTGTATAAATGTGCCCTTAGGCCTGCAGACATGTATGATGTTTTAATATGATGCAAGGACTCCAGTGCACTGCAATGTACTTGGTCATTAGGATCTGACCAACAACCAGGTCAGTTTCATGAGCTAGCCATGTTTGTGTTCAGGGGCCATACAGGAATGGCATAATCCAGAAAAGGAATGAACAGAAAAACAACAGTTCTGCATTTTTTTAAGTTTTTTTATTGTTTTTCCTGCATTTAAAGGGGTTTGCCCATGAAAGAAAGTTCTTAAATGTTAATCCCCCAGTGATGTCTACACAATAAAGCTGATATTAACCCCCTTACATAACAATTTTACTGCTGTTTTAGCTCCAATTTCTCATTGATAATCATTGTAAAATTTGAGAGTGTTAAAGATAAAGACTAGAGATGAGCGAGCACTAAAATGCTCGGGTACTCGTTATTCGAGACGAACTTTTCCCGATGCTCGAGTGCTCGTCTCGAATAACGAGCCCCATTGAAGTCAATGGGAGACTCGAGCATTTTTCAAGGGGACCAAGGCTCTGCACAGGGAAGCTTGGCCAAACACCTGGGAACCTCAGAAAAGGATGGAAACACCACGGAAATGGACAGGAAACAGCAGGGGCAGCATGCATGGATGCCTCTGAGGCTGCTTAATCGCACCATTATGCCAAAATTATGGGCAACAGCATGGCCATGACAGAGTGACAGAATGAAGCTAGATAGCATCTAAAACATCCAATAATTGACCCTGACACTATAGGGGACTTCATGCAGAGGCAGCGGCAGCAGCGGCAGGCTAGAGAGTGGCATGGCGACATACCCTAAATGGACTCAGGCTTCAAACCAATGGGTGGCAGAGAGGAACCAAAGGAGGTGAGCAAGAAGCGCTCAAATAATATCGGTACATGATAAAAGTTTGCCAGTATATTTTGTGGATTAATTTTTTATACAGTGGGTTTAGTGGCACTTATTGGTCTCTGTTCAACCGGTTTTGGGTGCAGCCACAATGGGTCTTAACACCAAAAAGGCCCAATGAAAAAGTTTGGCAAATGTTTTTTGTGTATGTGGGCACGCTCAAAAGTCGGTTTCGGAAGTGAATCACAATTTTAATAACACTTTCTAGCAAACATAGATAAAATAGATAAAACAATAACAATAATCCTTAATATGATAGCAGATACTCAATCTTATTGGGTAAAAACACTGTAGAATTCTTACAGATGGGTATCTATCACACCATGTATACAAGGGCGATCTAATTTCTAAATGTGTACTAAAGGTGGAGTGTGTCCACACTTATATAGTGTGAAAGTATGTATCAGATTGTGTATTTTTACCTGTTTCTATTAGGCATATAACAAAGTTACATACAGAAGACCAATAGAAATTGCATGCTTAAAATGTAAAAAAATAATAATAATAAAATCATAGAATAAAAATAAAAAGTAAAAAGTCCAAAATTGTAATCCTAAAAAACAAAAACAAAAAAGTCCAAAATTGTAAGTCCTAAAAGACAAAAATCCAAAATCAGTGTCGAAGTTTAACTTTCTATAGTAGATTGATGTCCAGGAGGTTTTGTTGTTTAATCAGGATGCAGGGCCCTACACCTGTGAAGACTCATATATGCTTTCGCCTTTATATAAAATTAAACGGAAATGTATGCACTCACGGTTGGTTGGCAACAATAGTCCTAGGCGTCCCTAGAGTTATGTTGCTATTCTCGATATAATGGAGTAGTGGGAGTCCAAATGTCCGCGTATGTTGTAGTCCGCGGCTGTCCACATGTGATGGAGTTTGTGGACGCCGTTCGGAAGCGTGGTCACAAAGCGTTGCGGGATGTCAGTTCACACACATCCGTTGTGCCGCATAGCTTCTTGTCCTCCTAATTCAGACCGGGCGACTATAATGTGTCGCAGATAATGCGACTGAGATGTATCGCAGGTGGTGCCGTACTCATCAAATGAATGTAGTCGTGCTCGTTACTGAATGCGGACATGCAAGTCAAGGCTCCCGGTGGCTTGCTTGGGTTTGCAAGCCTCTTCAAACTTTTTCAAATTTTTTCAGGTGAGTGTCTCTTCTTTCCTTTTGTGGGAAGGAATGTGCAATTCCGTATGAGTCTTGTAACTGGTAGCTAGACGCGTTTCGAAGCGTAGTGCTTCTTCCTCAGTAGCTTTATAATGTCATTATAAAGCTACTGAGGAAGAAGCACTACGCTTCGAAACGCGTCTAGCTACCAGTTACAAGACTCATACGGAATTGCACATTCCTTCCCACAAAAGGAAAGAAGAGACACTCACCTGAAAAAATTTGAAAAAGTTTGAAGAGGCTTGCAAACCCAAGCAAGCCACCGGGAGCCTTGACTTGCATGTCCGCATTCAGTAACGAGCACGACTACATTCATTTGATGAGTACGGCACCACCTGCGATACATCTCAGTCGCATTATCTGCGACACATTATAGTCGCCCGGTCTGAATTAGGAGGACAAGAAGCTATGCGGCACAACGGATGTGTGTGAACTGACATCCCGCAACGCTTTGTGACCACGCTTCCGAACGGCGTCCACAAACTCCATCACATGTGGACAGCCGCGGACTACAACATACGCGGACATTTGGACTCCCACTACTCCATTATATCGAGAATAGCAACATAACTCTAGGGACGCCTAGGACTATTGTTGCCAACCAACCGTGAGTGCATACATTTCCGTTTAATTTTATATAAAGGCGAAAGCATATATGAGTCTTCACAGGTGTAGGGCCCTGCATCCTGATTAAACAACAAAACCTCCTGGACATCAATCTACTATAGAAAGTTAAACTTCGACACTGATTTTGGATTTTTGTCTTTTAGGACTTACAATTTTGGACTTTTTTGTTTTTGTTTTTTAGGATTACAATTTTGGACTTTTTACTTTTTATTTTTATTCTATGATTTTATTATTATTATTTTTTTACATTTTAAGCATGCAATTTCTATTGGTCTTCTGTATGTAACTTTGTTATATGCCTAATAGAAACAGGTAAAAATACACAATCTGATACATACTTTCACACTATATAAGTGTGGACACACTCCACCTTTAGTACACATTTAGAAATTAGATCGCCCTTGTATACATGGTGTGATAGATACCCATCTGTAAGAATTCTACAGTGTTTTTACCCAATAAGATTGAGTATCTGCTATCATATTAAGGATTATTGTTATTGTTTTATCTATTTTATCTATGTTTGCTAGAAAGTGTTATTAAAATTGTGATTCACTTCCGAAACCGACTTTTGAGCGTGCCCACATACACAAAAAATATTTTGTGGATTACACAGCAGGGTGGCGACAAAGTTAACATGGAAGCCATGAAAACAACCCAAAATTCTGCCTGACACAGCTCGTTTGATAAGGGGACCATGTATGGAGGCAGTGAACTAGTAGTAGATTAAAGGTGCTGCAGTTAAAACTATGTTAGTTGGATCTTGGCATGGAGCTGGCGCTCCGCTGCCAGGCGAGCTTTCGCCAATCCAAGCCCCTGTCTCTAGGCTACTCCCCAAACAGCACTTCTAAGAACCTTTTGTATAAGATCAAGTGTAATAGCGTTCTTATAAGTTTAGGATATGGCGGGTGAGGGGAATGGAAACAGATGCGCAAGAAGCGCTGAAATAATATTGGTAAATGATAAAAGTTTGCCAGTATATTTTGTGGATTACACAGCAGGGTGGCGACAAAGTTAACAAGTTTGTTGTGGAAGCCATGAAAACAACCCAAAATTCTGCCTGACACAGCTCGTTTGATAAGGGGACCATGTATGCCTACAGTTCATGCCAGACGCTGCTCTGGCTGCCAGTCTCCTTTCGAATACAGTTTAAAATAATAACCCTCATCCATAAAGCTCTGTATAATGCTGCACCCCCCTACCTCTCCTCTATTATCTCAGTCTATCTCCCAACCCGTGCTCTTAGATCCGCCAGTGATCTTAGATCAACCTCTACCCTAGTGCGGACCTCCCACTCGCGTCTCCAAGACTTCTCTAGAGCTGCACCAATTCTATGGAATGCTCTGCCCCGGACTATCAGACTAATACCTAACCTCCAAAGTTTCAAACGTGCTCTTAAAACCCATTTCTTTAGGCAAGCCTATAACACTCATTAACTGCATGAAGTTTTAACTCTTCTACTAACCCGTCCTATGTCGTCCTCCCATCTGTTATCCATCAACCAACAGGCACCAGACTTCTATGCAGTCCCATTCACCCTGGACCTGGTGACGGCTGAGTGGTTCAAGCGACAGCAATTCCATTTATTATATTTTGTTCTATTCCCTAAGAAGAATGGCTTGACCATTAAAAATTCTTTTACCTCGTGTTACCCCATCATCTTCATAAACCGTAAGCTCTGGCGAGCAGGGACCTCACTCCTGTTGTTCCATACAAATGTTGTGCTCTGTTACATTACATTTGTATTTGTTTCCTATGATTTGTAAAGCGCTACGGAATATGATGGCGCTATATAAATAAAGATTATTATTATTATTATTATTATGGAGGCAGTGAACTAGTAGTAGATTAAAGGTGCTGCACTTAAAACTATGTTAGTTGTATCTTGGGATGGAGCTGGCGCTCCGCTTCCAGGCGAGCTTTCGCCAATCCAAGCCCCTGTCTCTAGGCTACTCCCCAAACAGCACTTCTAAGAACCTTTTGTATAAGATCAAGTGTAGTAGCGTTCTTATAAGTTTGGGATATGGCGAGAGAGGGGAATGTAAACAGATGCGCAAGAAGCGCTGAAATAATATCGGTAAATGATAAAAGTTTGCCAGTATCTTTTCTGGATTACACAGCAGGGTGGCGAGAAAGTTAACAAGTTTGATGTGGAATGCCCTGTAATAGCTGTTGGGCGGTGTGCCTTTTATCGGCTAGGCTCAGCAGTTTGAGCACCGCCTGCTGTCGCTTAGCGACGGCACTGCTGCTGTGCCTAGAGCTACCGACTGATGGCGCCATGGCCACGGATGGTAATTCGGAGGAGGAGGAGGTGGAGGAGGGGTGGGAGGAGGAGGAGGTATAGTAGGCCTTTGAGACCTGGACCGAGGTAGGCCCCGCAATCCTCTGCGTCGGCAGTATATCACCAGCCCCAGGGTCAGACTCGGTCCCAGCGTGCACCAAGTTAAGTGTAGTAGCGTTCTTATAAGTTTGATGTGGAATCCATGAAAACAACCCAAATTTCTGCCTGACACACCTCGTTTGATAAAGGGACGATGTATGGAGGCAGCTATATGGACGACTTTTGGAGGAAGCAATGGAGACAACGTGTGGAGGCTGCTATGGAGACAATTTAATTTGGATAGTGCCTGTATGTGGCAGTCCAAAAAAGTTTTCAAACCAGAGGAGCAGGTAGGTGGCCCTCCAGAAAAATGGAATAGATTGAGTGCCTGTATGTGGCAGTCCAAAAAAGTTTTCAAACCAGAGGAGCAGGTAGGTGGCCCTCCAGAAAAATGGAATAGATTGAGTGCCTGTATGTGGCAGTCCAAAAAAGTTTTCAAACCAGAGGAGCAGGTAGGTGGCCCTCCAGAAAAATGGAATAGATTGAGTGCCTGTATGTGGCAGTCCAAAAAAGTTTTCAAACCAGAGGAGCAGGTAGGTGGCCCTCCAGAAAAATGAAATAGATTGAGTGCCTGTATGTGGCAGTCCAAAAAAGTTTTCAAACCAGAGGAGCAGGTAGGTGGCCCTCCAGAAAAATGGAATAGATTGAGTGCCTGTATGTGGCAGTGCAAAAAAGTTTTCAAACCAGAGGAGCAGGTAGGTGGCCCTCCAGAAAAATGAAATAGATTGAGTGCCTGTATGTGGCAGTCCAAAAAAGTTTTCAAACCAGAGGAGCAGGTAGGTGGCCCTCCAGAAAAATGGAATAGATTGAGTGCCTGTATGTGGCAATGCAAAAAAGTTTTCAAACCAGAGGAGCAGGTAGGTGGCCCTCCAGAAAAATTGAATAGATTGAGTGCCTGTATGTGGCAGTCCAAAAAAGTTTTCAAACCAGAGGAGCAGGTAGGTGGCCCTCCAGAAAAATTGAATAGATTGAGTGCCTGTATGTGGCACTCCCAAAAATTGTTTAAAACAGAGGACCGGGTCGGTGGCCCTCCAGAAAAATTAAATGCATAAAGTACTATAGGTAGAGCCAGTGGGCCCTGTCAAAAAATAGCCAGTTTCCTCTGCTTTACTGTACAAAGAGCAGGAGAAGGAGGAAAATGAGGAGGAGGAGTGGATAAATTATTCAGGTTGAGCTTCCTTCACCTGCTGGAGATTGGAAATTAGGAGAAATCCATGCTTTATTCATCTTGATAAACGTCAGCCTGTCAGCGCTGTCAGTCGACAGGCGTGTACGCTTATCGGTGATGATGCCACCAGCTGCACTGAAAACCCGCTCGGACAAAACGCTAGCGGCAGGGCAGGCAAGAACCTCCAAGGCGTACAGCGCCAGTTCGTGCCACATGTCCAGCTTTGAAACCCAGTAGTTGTAGGGAGCTGTGTGATCATTTAGGACGATGGTATGGTCAGCTACGTACTCCCTCACCATCTTTCTGTAAAGATCAGCCCTACTCTGCCGAGACTGGGGACAGGTGACAGTGTCTTGCTGGGGTGACATAAAGCTGGCAAAAGCCTTGTAAAGCGTACCCTTGCCAGTGCTGGACAAGCTGCCTGCTCGCCTACTCTCCCTCGCTACTTGTCCCGCAGAACTACGCACTCTGCCGCTAGCGCTGTCAGAAGGGAAATACTGTTTCAGCTTGTGCACCAGGGCCTGCTGGTATTCATGCATTCTCACACTCCTTTCCTCTCCAGGGATGAGAGTGGAAAGATTTTGCTTGTACCGTGGGTCCAGGAGAGTGAACACCCAGTAATCGGTGCTGGAATAAATTCTTTGAACGCGAGGGTCACGGGATAGGCAGCCTAGCATGAAATCTGCCATATGCGCCAGAGTACCAACGCGTAAGAATTCACTCCCCTCACTGGCCTGACTGTCCATTTCCTCCTCCTCCAACTCCTCCAATTCCTCTTCTTCTGCCCATACACGCTCAACAGTGAAGGACTCAACAATGGTCCCCTCTTGTGTCTCGCCAACATTCTCCTCCTCTTCCTCCTCCACCTCCACCTCCTCCAATATGCGCTGAGAAACAGACCTAAGGGTGCTTTGGCTATCAACAAGGGAATCTTCTTCCCCCGTCTCTTGTGAGGAGCGCAAAGCTTCCGACTTCATGCTGACCAGAGAGTTTTTCAACAGGCCAAGCAGCGGGATGGTGAGGCTGATGATGGCGGCATCGCCACTGACCATCTGTGTTGACTCCTCAAAGTTACTCAGCACCTGACAGATATCAGACATCCACGTCCACTCCTCATTGTAGACTTGAGGAAGCTGACTGACCTGACTACCAGTTCTGGTGGAAGTTGACATCTGGCAGTCTACAATCGCTCGGCGCTGCTGGTAAACTCTGGATAACATGGTCAGTGTTGAATTCCACCTCGTGGGCACGTCGCACAACAGTCGGTGAGCGGGCAGTTGGAGGCGGCGCTGCGCTGCCCTGAGAGTGGCAGCATCTGTGCTGGACTTCCTGAAATGCGCACAGATGCGGCGCACCTTCGTGAGCAAATCAGACAGATTGGGGTATGTCTTGAGGAAACGCTGAACTATCAGATTTAACACATGGGCCAGGCATGGCACATGTGTCAGTCTGCCGAGTTGCAGAGCCGCCACCAGGTTACGGCCGTTGTCACACACAACCATGCCTGGCTTCAGGTTCAGCGGTGCCAGCCACAGATCAGTCTGCGCCGTGATGCCCTGTAATAGTTCTTGGGCGGTGTGCCTTTTATCGCCTAGGCTCAGCAGTTTGAGCACCGCCTGCTGTCGCTTAGCGACGGCACTGCTGCTGTGCCTAGAGCTACCGACTGATGGCGCCATGCCCACGGATGGTCGTTCGGAGGAGGAGGTGGAGGAGGGGTGGGAGGAGGAGGAGGCATAGTAGGCCTCAAACACCTGGACCGAGGTAGGCCCCGCAATCCTCGGCGTCGGCAGTATATGACCAGCCGCAGGGTCACACTCGGTCCCAGCCTCCACCAAGTTAACCCAATGTGCCGTCAGAGATATATAGTGGCCCTGCCCGGCAGCACTCGTCCACGTGTCCGTGGTCAGGTGGACCTTGTCAGAAACGGCGTTGGTCAGGGCACGGATTATGTTGTCTGACACGTGCTGGTGCAGGGCTGGGACGGCACATCGGGAAAAGTAGTGGCGGCTGGGGACCGAATACCGAGGGGCGGCCGCCGCCATGAGGCTGCGAAAGGCCTCGGTCTCTACTAGCCTATAGGGCAGCATCTCCAGGCTTAGCAATCTGGAGATGTGCACATTAAGGGCTTGGGCGTGCGGGTGGGTTGCACTATATTTGCGTTTCCGCTCCAGCGTCTGGGGTATGGAGAGGTGAACGCTGGTGGATGCTGTGGAGGATCGTGGAGGCGACGATGGGGTTTTTGTGGCAGGGTCCTGGGCAGGGGGCTGACTATCAGCTGACACAGGGGAAGGAGCAGTGGTGTGCACGGCCGGAGGTGAACGCGCTTGTTGCCACTGAGTGGGGTGTTTAGCATTCATATGCCTGCGCATACTGGTGGTAGTTAAGCTAGTAGTGGTGGAACCCCTGCTGATCCTGGTTTGGCAAATGTGGCACACCACAGTCCGTCGGTCATCCGGTGTTTCCTTAAAGAACCTCCAGACTTCTGAAAATCTAGCCCTCGCCGCAGGAGCCCTCGCCACGGGAGCTTCACTAGTTGACACATTTGGCGCTGATGCACCAGCTCTGGCCCTGCCTCTCCGTCTGGCCCCACCACTGCCTCTTCCAACCTGTTCTGGTCGAGGACTCTCCTCCGTCTCAGAAGCACTGTGTTCACCCGGCTTCTCAACCCAGCTTGGGTCTGTCACCTCATCATCCTCCGATCCCTCAGTCTGCTCCCCCCTCGGACTTCCTGCCCTGACAACAACTTCCCCACTGTCTGACAACCGTGTCTCCTCATCGTCGGACACCTCTTTACACACTTCTTCCAGTATGTCAACAAGGTCATCATCACCCACAGACTGCGACTGGTGGAAAACCTGGGCATCGGAAAATTGCTCATCAGCAATCGGACAAGTGGTTTGTGACTGTGGGAAGGGTCCAGAAAACAGTTCCTCAGAGTATGCCGGTTCAAATGGCAAATTTTGCTGGGAGGGGGCAGACTGGGGGGGAGGAGGCTGAGGTGCAGGAGCTGGAGGAGTGCCGATTTCGGTGACATGGGTGGACTGCGTGGAAGACTGACTGGTGGACAAATTGCTCGAAGCATTGTCGGCAATCCACGACATCACCTGTTCGCACTGTTCTGGCCTCAACAGTGCTCTACCACGAGTCCCAGTAACTTCAGACATGAACCTAGGGAGTGTAGCTCTGCGGCGTTCCCCTGCTCCCTCATAAGCAGGTGGTGTCTCACCCCGCCCCGGACCACGGCCTCTGACCCCTGCAGTAGTTGGACGCCCACGTCCCCGCCCTCGTCCTCTACCCCTAGCCCTCGGGTTAAACATTTTGAAAATGAGAGTTATAACTTGAATTTTTTTTTTTACTTTTTTTTTTTGTTTTTTTTTGTGTTTTTTAGTTTTTAAAACCAAACGATGCTATCCTATTGCTATGGCTATTTTATAGCCAAGTATGAAAGCACACTGCTATGCCAGATGAGATGACGCTGAGTTATGAAAAAAATAAACGTAAAATAAAAAAGGAAATGGCAGACTGTGCCTAATTGAAATACAACCCCGGGCCCTAATAAATTTTCCCACTTCGGTCTTTGCGATGGATATGTGCGTCACTAAAACACAGTGGTCGCAAGTCTGACTCCAAATTGCTCACAATTTGCTAGTAGATGCACTGCAACAACTACAGCCACCAGCAGATCAACCAGAAATCAAATATATATAACGCTACTGTAGGCGTAATTAAGCCGTTTGTATTCTCCTATGGCTATTTTCTAGCCAAGTATTACAGCACACTACTATGCCAGATGAGATGACGCTGAGTTATGAAAAAAATAAACGTAAAATAAAAAAGGAAATGGCAGACTTTGCCTAATTGAAATACAACCCCGGGCCCTAATAAATTTTCCCACTTCGGTCTTTGCGATGGATATGTGCGTCACTAAAACACAGTGGTCGCAAGTCTGACTCCAAATTGCTCACAATTTACTAGTAGATGCACTGCAACAACTACAGCCACCAGCAGATCAACCAGAAATCAAATATATATAACGCTACTGTAGGCGTAATTAAGCCGTTTGTATTCTCCTATGGCTATTTTCTAGCCAAGTATTACAGCACACTACTATGCCAGATGAGATGACGCTGAGTTATGAAAAAAATAAACGTAAAATAAAAAAGGAAATGGCAGACTGTGCCTAATTGAAATACAACCCCGGGCCCTAATAAATTTTCCCACTTCGGTCTTTGCGATGGATATGTGCGTCACTAAAACACAGTGGTCGCAAGTCTGACTCCAAATTGCTCACAATTTACTAGTAGATGCACTGCAACAACTACAGCCACCAGCAGATCAACCAGAAATCAAATATATATAACGCTACTGTAGGCGTAATTAAGCCGTTTGTATTCTCCTATGGCTATTTTCTAGCCAAGTATTACAGCACACTACTATGCCAGATGAGATGACGCTGAGTTATGAAAAAAATAAACGTAAAATAAAAAAGGAAATGGCAGACTGTGCCTAATTGAAATACAACCCCGGGCCCTAATAAATTTTCCCACTTCGGTCTTTGCGATGGATATGTGCGTCACTAAAACACAGTGGTCGCAAGTCTGACTCCAAATTGCTCACAATTTACTAGTAGATGCACTGCAACAACTACAGCCACCAGCAGATCAACCAGAAATCAAATATATATAACGCTACTGTAGGCGTAATTAAGCCGTTTGTATTCTCCTATGGCTATTTTCTAGCCAAGTATTACAGCACACTACTATGCCAGATGAGATGACGCTGAGTTATGAAAAAAATAAACGTAAAATAAAAAAGGAAATGGCAGACTGTGCCTAATTGAAATACAACCCCGGGCCCTAATAAATTTTCCCACTTCTGTCTTTGCGATGGATATGTGCGTCACTAAAACACAGTGGTCGCAAGTCTGACTCCAAATTGCTCACAATTTACTAGTAGATGCACTGCAACAACTACAGCCACCAGCAGATCAACCAGAAATCAAATATATATAACGCTACTGTAGGCGTAATTAAGCCGTTTGTATTCTCCTATGGCTATTTTCTAGCCAAGTATTACAGCACACTACTATGCCAGATGAGATGACACTGAGTTATTAAAACAATAAACGTAAAATAAAAAGAAACTGGCAGACTGTGCCTAATTCTACTCAAACCCCTAATAAATTTTCCCACTTTGGTGTTTGAGGTGGATATGTGTGTCACTAAGAGCTAAACACAACGGTAGCAAGTCCCCCTGCAAATTCCTCACAATATGGTACTAGCTGCAAATAAAAAATAAAAAAAATTATAACGTTATTGTAGCCCTAAGAAGGGCTGTTGGGTTCTTTTAGAATCACTCCTGCCTAACAGTAAGCTAATAGAACACCCTAACGCTTTCCCTGACCAGCAGCAGCTCTCTCCCTAGCGGCATCCAGACAGAGAATGATCCGAGCAGCGCGGGCAGCGGCTAGTCTATCCCAGGGTCACCTGATCTGGCCAGCCAACCACTGCTATCTACGTGTAAGGGTACCACGTCATGCTGGGTGGAGTGCAGAGTCTCCTGGCTTGTGATTGGCTCTGTTTCTGGCCGCCAAAAAGCAAAACGGCGGGAGCTGCCATTTTCTCGAGCGGGCGAAATACTCGTCCGAGCAACGAGCAGTTACGAGTACGCTAATGCTCGATCGAGCATCAAGCTCGGACGAGTATGTTCGCTCATCTCTAATAAAGACCTTATCAGGAGGTGCCTGGTCTTGACGGAGCTGGTCTTGTAATGCAGGGGGGAGGTGCTGAAGGTAGAGAGCACTGCAGCGGGCAGACAAGAGAAGCTATTCATGAGAAGAATCTGACCATAGTCAAAAGAGTTACGGTCATATTCAGGGACAACCAAAATTGTGTACACCATGACTGATAGAGACAAGTTGGATTATTATATGTGTTAAATGCTATATTTTTGTTAATAACAGTAAATTAGAGAATGTGTCATTTTGTTATGAGTATATTTAAGAATATTGTCTTTGTGGGAATACCCCAACAAATAACAGTATAATAACTGTGTTGATACTGCAATTTCTGCAATACAGTTTCTTTTTAAAGGTTGGAAAATGAAAAGAACTTTTTCTAAAAATATATCTTATTTGTTCATGTGTCATCACATTATCGATACCATTGTATGATATACAATTTATGCAAATTTGTATCCCTTTTTAAAAAAAAAATTATATCAATAAATTGATTATTTAAAATTTTGGGTCATAAAAAATCTAGAAATAATTATTTGTATATTTGTATTTTACATTGTGTTATATATAACACTTTAGGGGTAAGTATTTTAAACAATATATTAAAGTTTTCTTTTTAACAGTCAAAAACAGGGACATGAAATCATTTTAAGGCTTTTCAAAAAGTACAGTGTTTTATGTATTTGTGTTCAAAAGATATGACATTAGTTTGCGCTTAGTTTCTAAGCGCAAACATAAAGACCTAAGGGTCTGTATGCTCTTGTACAAGAAACTGTGACATGCAGTAGACAGTAGGAACATTTTACTGCTGCCAACACATAGATGTTGTAGTGCCTGTAGCATCTAAAAGGTTTAACGTTTGAGAGTAGAGGTTTCTCTATGCCAGCTATTGGAATAGAAGTCTGTTTGTCATTAGAAAGCCAAGCACAGGCAATGTCCAGTGTGGGACATCCATGTTTGGCGTTTGCTATAGTGCCATAAAAAAGTACCATAAAATATGTCTAAAGGGGTAACTAAAAGGGTTTAATTTGAATTTTATTGTCTTAAACTGTTTTTAGCTCTGAGAAATAATTGTTGGTCTGGCCTCTTCTCTCCTTTCTGAGGAGTACTTTTGGGTATATGTTCATAGTTCTTTTGGCATTGGACCAGGTGCGTGTATTGGTTAGGGGTGACATGCTATCATAGAGCTGCTGAAGCTTCCCCAGTTTTCTGTTCTGAATTTTTGTTTAAATTGCTCTGAGAAATAAGCAAATACATTTTCCAGTATGGGAAAACAAAATGTTGCCTTTTGACTACCTTGTAAAGCAACCCCTTAACATCAAGCATGACTTTTCCCTTACAAGATGGCAAGCAAAGAGACAATGTTTTCTTGTGCCATCCTGAAAAACAGATTTGCATATTTCTCAGAATTGCCCATTGGAGTTTTAATGGCTGTAAGTCTCCAAACGCTTGCAGAGGTGGTTTTTAACAGCATACTCACCATAAGGAGTCTTCTTATTTTTCAGTTAACTACTGCTACACCACTTAACAATATTAACACTAAGCCACAACTTTTACACAAATGAAATATATTTTTGAATTTCTATAATCAAATTGTAAGACAAACCCAAAAATGTTTTTAAATATTTTGATTGTTTTTATTTTACAGATCATCTTCTTACTAGCCACTCCCTATGGACAAACATATTTTTCAACTTTGAAAATGTCTATTAAAGGACATCTACCACCAGGATCAAAGATTATAAACCAAGCACACTGAAATACTGGTGTGTGTCCCGATTAGCAGGATGTGTTCTCCTTTTAGATTCTTATGCCCCAGTTTTAATGAAAAAAAAGGCTTATTAAAAAAAAAATATGCAAATGAGCCTGAGGGGCTCCAGGCACCATATGTGTTGTTGGAGCCCTCAGCCTCATTTGCATCATTTTAAAATCTAAAAAAAAACTAAGGAATATGAAGCTTAAAAAAGAGTGGATCCTGTCAGATGTGACACACCAGTATGTCAGTGTGCTTGGTTTACAATCCTTGATCCTGGTGGTAGATATCCTTTAAAAGTAAAGGAAAAGTTTGCCTATCATTGATTATGCACTTTGAAAGGGAACCTGTTACCACATTTTCCACAAAAACAGCTAGTGGCAGGTTCCCATAGAACCCTATCAACAAATGACCCCTTCTTTAAGCTAAAAATGGTTTCCTCACATCTCCATAAAATCATTTATAAACCTGCCTGGTATCTAGCAGTATATAGAGCAATTCGGGGGGGCGTGACCTAATGTCATGTGACCAGGGTGACATAATCTTAGGTCCTTTAGCTTCCTAACACTAGTAAACTGTACACCATGCACATATCTGACCACATAAAATAACATCATTCCTGCATGCACTTCTAATCCTCTCCATGCAGGACTCTGTGATTTCACGCAAACAGATATATGCATGGGGTACAGTTTGCTAATGTTAGGAGGCTAGAGATGATGTTACCCCGGTCACATAACATTACTGCTGAATGCTAAGTAAGGGATAAGCTGCTGGATTCAGCTGGCGGACGCCACACCCTCCTCAACTTGCTATAGATATCCCTGGATACCAGGTAAAATTTTAGTGATGAATATTCTTTTCTCTAAAAGAAGAGTATCAGTTAGTTTCTAAGGCTCTGCGGGAACCTGCCACTAGCTGTATTTTTGAAACGTTGCGGTGCTGCTCTGTGTCATAAATGGTGGATTATGTCTTATCAATCTTACCTGCTGAGAGGTGATCACTACAGAACAGGAAATGTCAACATATTATGAAGATTTAGTGACATGATTTAATTAATTATTTCTACAGACAATAACATTTCCCCCCTAAAAAGGACAAGTAAATGAAATAAATGTTGCTTGATAAAGGGTTGTAGAGTGTAGGCCATACTAAAATGTGTACAACACTCATTTAGTCAACTGCTCATAATGTTAACATACGTTTAGTGTTTTTCACTATTCCAACAGAAAAAAATTATTAAAGAAAACTATTCTACCCTGGAAATATAGCTAAACATCATTATGTGAGTGCAATAGAAAAAAGGACACTTCTGGAATTGGATATTCATATCTTCTTACAAACTGTAGTGAAAGATCAATGAAATGAGGGTATTACTTCATTAAACATTGTTTTATACCACTCAGTATAAAGTCCTCATTATCTAACAAGTAAAAGAATTAGTTCCTAGTTCTCTGAAGCAAGCTGGGTTTTTTTTAAATAAGGTGTCTTCCGATAGATATATATTTATATATGTATATATAAATGTTATTTCTCTCACACAATCATTTCATTTTTCTCATAGCATGATAAAAAGTCTTAAATAGATGTCTCCATGAACCCTGGTAAAATTCACAATTTTATTAAGCATCTCAACTTTATAAGCAAAGCTTCATCAGACATGTGGCTCGCATTTGTGTTAGATATATATATTTTAAAATATATATATGTACACATATATATAGGTATAAATAACTATTTAGCATGCAAAGATTTAGTGATTCCAGGCAATTTCTACAAGTTAGTTGGATGAATTCTCTGCTATTATAGCTGTATTAAACACCTCAATGATTCATCCATATAAATGAGACATCTAGATGGGGTGATTCACCCTGTTTTGACTAAAAATAAATCTTCATTTGATTCATAGGTGAAAGTTTACTGAAGTGCAGATTACCCACAGGTATTAACAAATCAGATTGTCTGGGTCTTTAGAACAGAAATCAAATATGGTATATGTTGGAAGTGCAGTCATCCATCAGTCCAATTTTCCACAGTTCCCATGCCTGAATGATACTGTAGTGATGATTCTCTGGATAATGAAAAACTTTGGGAATATAAAAATTCATTTGCTGTGTTTATGTGTGGTGATGGGGGCTTTCTTTCACACAAAGATGGGTGCACTCTCTCTCTCTGAAAGGATGAAGTTGGGACTCTCTCTCGTACTTGAGACTGTGAAAGCTGATTGTATACACTGAAGTGTGATTCACTTGGTGGCTGTGATCCTTGACTTGCAATTGTCGGAAGGCGAGGCATCATGGTGGTGGTGGTAAAGTGAGTTGGGAAAGGCTGATATGGAACAGTTTCCATTGTTTGGACACTATAGCTTGTGTATGGTGAAACAGAAGTCCACATGTTGCAACTTAAAGGTGGTGGTGGAGGAGGTAAATCATCAACGCCGGATACTCCCGCTATTTCGGCTCCAGAAGTAGAGTACATACATGCATCTCTTGGTGCCACTTCATTGCGGTATGGTGGGCTTAACATCTGTTGGTCGTATGGTGGAGGTGATCGAAAGTAGTGATCATCTGCCATAGAAGAAGAGGGATCGAGATAAGATCGCTTGCAAGGAAGCTCTAGGTGACGTGCACCCTCTGTAAAAGAAAGAACTAAAACTAAAGGTTATGTAAACCAGACAAGGTGAGGCTTTAAAAGATTTTACCTTTCACTGACAAAGTCTTGGAACGTACATATATTTATTTATTTTATTATATTTATTAAACAGAGGATCTGATCTGATTATAATCATGCACGCAATGTAAGGTAGCAGTGCATGCCACCAATAGAAGTTTTGTGACGTATTGTTTCATCTGACCATGTTATTACTCCAATGTCTTATTTTTTCTGTATACTCCATGATTTGTAAAGCGATGCGGACTATGATGGTATTATATAAATAAAGATTAAGTTTATCATTTAAACATTTGCCAGTGACCTTTAACTACATATGCCACAATATTTAACCTGTATAAATTAGCCTTAAGGCATATCCAGACAAGTCTTTTAAAACACTTGATGGATAATTTAGAGTGCTGCTTCATGTTTAACACTCAAAAGTTGTGTTACTCTAAAGTGTGACTTACTATTAGATGTTTATATTATAGAATTTGTTCCGTGTTCTCTGAGTTTTACAGTAATCATATGATTTTAATAAAAATGCTTTTGCATTTATTTTAGCTTTTTATGATCATTCATTTAAGTCATTTTGACTTCACCATGAATCATGTACCACAAACACTATTATCTTATTATTTTAAAAGGCATGCCAAGCTATAAAGATAAGCTTATAGATATTGGAGGATCCTGCCAATTGTGATAGGATCTCATCTGACCCTGGACATGTTATGTGAGGGATCAGCATTCTCCATTTTAATCTTGTCAACCTCCCCAGAAAGATAAGCAGCACCAGATGATCCCCCTCTCCTATTAAAAGAACATAGTCATGACTGAGCTAAATATGTGCATTTATACAGGAAGATAATAATCAGGTAGTTATCTTATGTATGCTTATCTTTAACTTGTTAACTATTAATTACTGTTTGATGACTATGTTGACATGTAATAGGGAAATTTCAATTAAGTATGGTTAATTGTACTGAGATCCCATAGTTTACTGGGGGCAGCAGAATTCCTACCCATATCATCATTTTCTAAGATTTAATACTACATTAAAAATTCTTCTAGTAGTAGCTAAGATGATAATACAGTGAAAACTAAATATAATCTGAAGTAACATAGAGTGGAGATCAAATCTTTTAGATGTGATGGAAGACATAGCTCATAATCAGTCCAAAAAATAATTGCATTCAGATTTTATTTGTTTAATGTACAAATGTCCTGCCTTTAAAACTATTTACACATTTCAGGGACAATGCTGCTTTTATGAGTGTTTCTAACCTGATACATGAACATAGATATTACTGATTTTTCTGCAGAGTGAACTAATACTAACATGCTCTTTTCACCAGCACAATCATGAATGAGTACTGTATTCTTGTACCATGTTTCTTAGAGTTATGTAGGTTCCCACAGGTTCTGCATAACATAGTGCATCAGCTCTGCCTAAACTAATACCTAAATGGAATATGTCATTAGGATTTAGACCCAAAAACCATATACAACTTGTTACCATGGATAAGGACAGGATCAAAATGATGCATTTCTATATTGTTGAAGATTCAGTGTTAAGGCTAAAAACCCCTTTGAATGTTGTATTCAAATAACCTGTAAGTAGAAAGAGGGCAAAGAAAATTTCTATTATGATATCCCCGCTTGACTTTATTGATTGTCAGTAGTTTAGATACATCATAAGATGTCTGGGAGCCAGCTACTGATGGTAGCACATGGTGATGCTATAAATCCTATAAATAGAGAAGGACGTTTACCTGTATAACTGCTTGGTAATGGCTTGTAGGCCTGAATACTAAGCTATAGTACCTTAAAGAGAAAAAGTCAGCTTACAGTCAATCACCTGGATCCTTGTAACTCACGAGAAAGCAAAAATTATTTTCCAGAACCATGATGAAATTTAAAAAAATCAATCCATCAATCCATTCAAGCATCCTTACCCTTGCTCATAACCACATTAATGGTGTCAGTTCCATTTACTGATATACTCCATATTTAACCATGCCATTATTTTACATAAAACAAAATAAAATCCATCCATTCTTCAAAAGAAAAGAACCTACTTATACTCAGTTATATGAGTATATGACATTATTCAAAATCATCTCTTATCCTCATATACTTAAGGCTGCCAATGGGGGGCTGCAGTCAGGGGCCTGGAGTCACAGAATCCTCTTTACCCTTCCTCCTGAATGGGATATTTACAGTCACTCTTAACCTATCTCTCAAATCTATATTTTATGTGATCGTACTGACATTTTAATAATGGTACATGATCTCATTTTTAAAATTTGACCCTTTTGGAAAACAAATGTTGAGGTGGAAGATCCAAAATGCCTCCCCATTGAAAAGCATTTTGTGTTGAACCCCCATTTATTATTATAGTTAATTCTTTTAATGGCATATGTTTTCAAACATTTGATACATTTTTGTTGGATCTCTATAAAGTATTTAGCTACTCCTGATATAGTTCTTTGCTTTCAATATAATTCAAGTGTTCAAGAAACTTACTTTCTATATTCTCCTTGTACTTCCTATGTAGAATTTCTCACATAAGGAACACCCTATGATATATTTTACTATTATTATATAATCGTTGTATTATTTTATTATCTTACATCCATTTTTCTCATCTTCATATACAATTGTTAAATTTGCATTAATGATTTTTTTTTGGTCGATTATATGTTATAATAGTTACATAGTTACATAGTTACAAAGTTGTGATACTATTAATGAGTATAACATGAACAATTATATGTTGTACAAAGTACAGTGCAGAAATGAGATTGTATAATATTAATCTTTCAAATGAAATAAAGTCGTTGAATAAATCTATCGTGACAATATATTATTCCAGTAAACACTGGATGCTGTTTTTAGTTCCTATTTCTACTACGAGGTGTCTCCATTACTTTCGTGTTATCGTAGAAAGTTAAGGAACTGTTTGAGGTAATCATCATCTTTCACCATAATCATCATCATTATTCTTTGTCCGTCTGAGGATCTGTATGGCTATTTTTCATGTGTGCTATTGAAAAATTACCTTTAATTACCTTTAAATGCTCCCTTACACTTTATTGTGCAAGTATCTTTCAGATCAGATTCATGTAATATCTAATGAGTACATCCATGTCAGTATTTTCCCCAATTCACACGAGTAGAGACATAGAATTTCCCTTTGGTTCACTTTCACCCAGTGTTATCTGGCTACTGATTGAATTCCCTATGCCGTCTCCTGCAGCCGTGCTCAAGACCAGCAAGAGTTACCACCATGTGACTGTTTTAGCCCAGGTTCTTAGTGCAGAGTTCTGGCTTTTGATAAATATACTGTGCTCAGATTACTCCAGTTAAAGCTCTTCTTACCTATTCATATCCCCTGTTAGGGTGCAGATCTATATTTTAGTTTTTCTGATTTCCCTATGAATCTGTGATTGTTTTTGGGATCTCCGTTGGGACCCAGATTGTCTACTTCTGTTTTGTGTTCTTTGTTTGTTTATCCTGTTTTGTGTACCTGCTTCAGCATAGGAAGGGACTGTCTTTGTGGTGGTCCTATATCATCTAGGTTACGCTGAGGCAAGCAGGGAGGGCTGTTGGTGGGCTGCAGTTTAGGGCTGAATGTCTTGTCTTGTCCTTCCTAAACCCAGTCTCTTCATTTTAGAGTATAAGGAGGAGATTATAAGTAGTTCATTTTTTTATAAGAATGTATGGATTTTATTCTGTTTTATGTAACATAATAACATAGTGTTTCCACTCCTGGTCCTGATAATAACTGTAGTTTGTATATGAAGTATTTCAGGAACTGGATATGATGCCATTAATGTGGTCATGATTAAGGATGAGGTGAGGATGCCTGAAAAATGTCTGAAAAATTGCTCAGACAATTCTGTAATGATTATTTTAAATTTTTTTTATATTTCATCCTGGTGCTGGAAAATAATTTTTGCTTCCTCCTGAATCCTAAGTAAGTGTTTGCACATGCAGGGTGTGCCAGATTATTGAAAACTGTGTGCTGTTCTTTAATTATCTGACATACTCTGCATGTCTAGTTTGCCTCAGTATTAATAAATGCGCCCCATTCTCTTTAAAATTTAGAAAACAAGCAGTCCCCTGGTTATGTACAAGATAGGTTCTATAGGTTTATACTTAAGTTGAATTTCCATGTAAGTCAGGCTAAGGCTGCATTCACACGGTAGTTGGGGGATGTATATACGGCCGACATATATACGTCCCCCATAGGCATGACGCCGTACGGAGCGGTACAGTGCTGCACACCTGCGGCACCAGTGCTGCGGTACAGAGGGTACAGAGGTTCTGTTTGTTACTAGGGGTTGTCTGTAAGTCAGATGTTCTTATGTCAGGGACTGCCTGTATAATCATTTTGATCTGGGAATTCAATAAGTACTTTACATGTAAATAAATTATGTTTTTGAAAAATTCACCGAACCTAGTTGTACAATACCTCTTCTTTTTAAACAGTGATAGAACAGCCCAGAGTCCCTCTGAGCTGTAAATGAGTTGAGCGGTAGATCTTGAGCATCAGCTGCACCAAACTGCATATGTGCCCCATTCTCATACTGATAATGCTGTAAACCTTGGTGGCTGCTATGGAGTGCATTAAGGTCAGACTTGCTTGTCAGCTGCCCTGGATGACTTGATACCAATCGTTGTCTCATGATGCTTTTAGATATCACAGGGTATTCTTTACTGGGGAAAAAATATTAATTAAAAGTTATTCCGGTGGATTTAACATACTTTTGGGTATAGCATCAAAATGAGTAAATGATCACTTTTTCTACAGCAGTTGACTGACTTATGACCCTGACTGGTTCAGAGGGTTGGCTGTGGCAGAGAAAAAAGGAACAGGCAACAAATATTGTTTTTTACTATAGATAGTATTATTATAGATAATTTTAATTTTAGATACATTTTAATTAAGATATTCTACCGTGTTATGACTACCAGTTGATTTGCACATCAGCCTATAAAATAAGAGCTGTATATCTAATCAATAAGAACTTCAGTTTACAGTTCTTTTGTAGGAAAAATTAAATCTGCTAGCAACAATTAGGCGTGTCAAGTTCTACCAATGCTTTTAGGAATATTTAGAAATAGTTGCCTTTTCCTTTAAACTGCAGTAGTCTTCTACTTAATATGTGTTTCTAGGTAGTCTGTATTAGGTACCTTTGCAGACGAGCTACACGCAAGTCACTGTCATCACTTCCTCTAAAGCCTTTGGCAAAAGGGTTATTTTCAATTTTCAACTGTGTTATCTAAAACAGTCATAAACAAAGGAAAACTTTTAATAAACACAACACACAACAAACATAAAATAGAAATCCAGGCTTTTTTTTTAACCAATTGTCAAAGTATAACAGTCATTCATTTACCTCTGAGAATAAATGATTAGGTCTATAAAAGGTTAAAACATTTAATAATCCTTAATTGGTGTTAAAACATAAACTATAGTATCTCTACTCAATTGTGAATTGTGCATTCTATGCTGTAATTGAATGATCATGACCGTCTTTCTTAACCCCTTAATGACATAGGATGTAATAAAACACAACATTGTTTTTAAGGATGTATGGAGAAGGCTCAAAGTCTGACACCAAACAGGACGCAACTTTTATGCTTCCATTGGAAGTTTAGCATATCTCCCTATCCAAGGATTCCAGGATAGGTTGAGAGTAGATATTGGTTATGGATAAATGTAAAAGCTGGGATTCTGAAGGCTGCTCTATATTTCCTTGATCAATTTCCTGTGAAAAGATTTAAGTGTGGTTTGGCTAAGATTGGGGCTTATGAGGACAGGTGGAAGGCTGCTTGGCATAAATGAAAATGGTGAGTTGTGGCTTTATTGTTTGGATCATTCTTCTAGATCAGTGGTGGCGAACCTATGGCACGGGTGCCAGAGGTGGCACTCGGAGCCATTTCTGTGGGCACTCAGACCATCGCCCCAGGACAGAGTTCACCAAATAGGACCAATTCTTCCTGCAGTCCCAGGCGGACTCTCCTTTCTTTCTTTTCAGAGAGATCCTGGAGAGAAGCTACAACGAGAGTCTGATTTGCCCTCCTTCTTTCAACTGTATTGGTGGCCTCAGGGGGCCAATTCGATTGAAAGATGTGGAAGAACAGGTAGCAATAAGTTACTGCTTAAATTGTCATGTTGGCACTTCACAGTAAATAAGTGGATTTTGGTTGTAGTTTGGGCACTCGGTCTCCAAAAGGTTCGCCATCACTGTTCTAGATCATGGGTGTCAAACACAAGGCCCAGTGTTATCCGTCCTGTCTCAGAAGAGCAACCGGCTTCAGAGCCACGTACACCGGCTGCACAGAGCCTGCTGATAAGAAGCCTGCTGATGCTTCAGGAGAATGGGGAAAGATGAGTATATGTTTGCTTTGCTTTTGTTTTTTTTCAAACAGCAAAAGGATGAAGCGAGGATGGATGGAGTTTTAAACAGAAGGGAAATACATTGGGGAGGCTACAGACAAAGGGCTATTATAACTGGGGGGTTACAGAAAAATAGCTATTATAATGTCCCATTTTCCCTTTGTGTCAATAGATGTCAATGATGATTTAGATGTCAATGGATTTCAGTTTTGTGATTTGGGTAGTAGAGCATCTGCTTGTTTTTTTGGCATGGTATAAAACTTTATTCCATGAATGCTAGAATCAACAAACTTTCCTAAATATCAACTTAGGTTTGACACTCTGTAACCTGTAAACCTGGAATTTTATGGTCACCCTCTTCATAAGTTCTCAGTATATACATGTTCTGTAATTACATTCACCTTCAATTTGTGGCCAAGATTTTCTTATCATTATTAGATTATTAGATTTGCTGCTATGTTTGAATGACATATACGACTGTATGGGTAGAGTCGTTAGGAAATATCCCAGATGGGACATATTTCCATTGGTTTCTAACTGAATGTTCTTTACTTAACAGTGAAACTAAAAAATAAAGCAAAGACTGCAACCTTGTAGATACATTTATAAAAAAATTGGAAACATTTATATATAAATAAATATAAATATGTGTGTACATTTAAAAAATATATATTTTTGTAACTACAGGGTGGTATTTTTTGCCTTATTATATGTATATGTATTTGTTTTTCAAAGTGTATTTGGGTTCAATCATTTTGTGACCATTCTATTATATCTCTAAAAAAGAAGTTACTATTAGAAAACATGTAAATATGTTACTTACCTTGTGATTCTGATAAGATGTCACAGATATAAAGGCTGTCTCTGAGAACACATGAGTACAGAAAGCTGTATTCTTGGATCCAAATGCATTGTTTTCATCTGCTTTGACTATATGTAGTCGTGGCTGGTATTTATGCATTGAATTTAAGATTATCTGAAATAAAAAGTCATATATATTAATATGAATATTATGTAAACACTTTTTTACCTTTAAATCATATTTGTCAGTTAAAAGTTCAATTCAGCAATATGAAAAATGGGAAATATTTACATTTGAATGTAAACAAAATATATATTTTGGGACCCTCAGGCAGTTAATATCCTTTCTAGAATAACATTTTTATGTGAAATCTTTTTATAAAAATCACCTCCAAACTCACATACAAAAGAGAGAGTTAAGCTACAAGGGGGACTTTCCCTTCCTATAACCATATTTCCATTTCAAATGTACATAGAAACATACTTTTGGTGTCATATTAACCCCTTAATGACTACGCCATTTTTTGTTTTTGTGACTTCATTTTTCACTCCCACCTTGAAAAATCTACAACTGAAGGATCATGAGAATTGTAGTTGTAGATGGTGACCACATTGGAGATACCTTCACCTACTTAGAAAGCCCATAAAATGAGAATCATAGAAGCAAGCAATTTAACCCTTCAGTGACCTGGTCCTTTTTGCATTTCTATTTTTCCCTCCCCACCTTCAAAAATATTTCTTTTTTATTTTTCTTTGTAAAGAACTGTATGAGGGCTTGTTTTCTGCATAACAATTTGTATTTTATAGTGATTGTATTTAATATTCCATGACATGTATTGGGAAAAAGGATATTAAATTCCACATGCAGTAAAATTGGTGAAAAAACACATTTGCACCATTTTCTTGTGTGCTCAGTTTTGATGGGTTTCACTGTGTGCTCCAAATGACACTTGTCTTTAATTGTTTTGATCAGTGTGATCAGTAGGCATATCACATTTTTACAGGTTTTATTGAGTTAACACATTTTAAACAATTAAAACCTTCTGTACGACACAATATTTCTTGATTTCACCATTTTCTGACACTGAAAAATAACTTTTTCATACTTCAACATAAAGTGTAATTTTTTTGTGAGATGAGGGAGTTATGAGGGAGTTATTAGCAGTTTCTTTGCTATCTTCCTCAGTTTAGAATGGCTCTACAGTAGATTTGTTTCCTGACTGCACTGATTTTTCCTGTGCTTATGTATAATTGTTTAGAGATATGGCTTCACAGAGGGGAGGGGCTGCAGCTCCCTGCTCACTCTGGAGGGAGCTCATGCGATAGTGCTCTCTGTGTGTAACTGAGTGTCTGCAGCTTTGTGAGTACAGAAGTCTCCTACACAAAATAGTGAGGTATAATGTTTCATCTGTTCCCTATCAATCCCTATCAATAGGATTTTGCCGAGCTTTCACTGTCTTTCTCTGTACATCATTGTTGTGTCATACACTCCTCTGTAGCACCCACCGTCCAAACACTTTCTACATAGCAGAGAGATGTTAAACCTTAGTGCTCACACAGCACAAAACTACATGTAAACTTCATGAAACTGTTTAACTGCTGGTTTCTACTACTGGTTACATTCTCCATTCTCTGTATTTTTTCTCTTTGATGAAAAATGCCAGGCTAGCCATGGTATGGATCTTGTATATACAATATGCAGTGTTCATTGGATTAACTTGTAGGAATCTCACTGGTTTTACTGCTAAATTACCTAATGAGAAAACAAAAGGCATCATGGGAACATTGGGCAGGCTAAATTTGACTCAGCTTCAGGGAAGTCACGTGAAGAGGTTACTCTTCAGCCACTTCACTGCTACTAGGGAAGATTTTTGACAAGCAACATCAGAACAGAAAATACCATCACCTGGAAAGAAAAGGGGAGTAATACAAAATAGGAATTGTTCTTAAAGGGGAAATCACATGAAAATTTGGTAAAATTCCTTATGACATCAATAAAGACATAGTTAAAAAATTGTGTGCTGCAGATAAAAATTAATTCCCCATCTTTTTTAACTGTTTGTATCTTTGTTCTGTAGCTCAATGAACCACACATTGGATAGGATTTAAAATAGATAGATCGTTATCTTGAATATGAAACCAAAAAAAGTTAGAAGTGTCTGAAGGGGCACTCCCTCTGCAGTCTTTAACCATGACTCATCTCAGGCAAAATATGACTGTTCTTTGCTCATTTAACTTTTGAGGAGGGTTATTTTTATAGGTAAACAGGCAAGATTTCACATAAAAGAGTGAATTCTGTGAGAGAACAAGTGGTTTAATGGGATAAAATCTGGTAACAGATTCTATTTAATCTCCTCTGAAGTTTACAGCACAGTAAAATGACAGTGATAGCCCTACTCCATGAGTTTTTCATGGCTAAGCAGCTGCAGTCATCACCTTACATCAACAAGCCTATGCTAATTGATGGAGTAGTGTAAAACATGTTGCTACACTGGAAACATGTTTAAGGAGTGAATAACTAATGGTGATGCCTGTATTTTTGGAATCTGTACCAACTGTAAAGTTTGGTGGAGGAGGATAATGGTATAGTTTTTCAGGGGTTTGCCTAGGCACCTATTTCCCTAGCATACCAAGACCTTTTATATTACTGTATGCTTTTACATTTTTGGAAACAGTTTTAAATTAGCCTATTTGTGATCCAGTATTACTGTGTCCCAATGCATAACACAAGGTCCATTATCACATGTTTGGGTTATTTTTGTGTGTAAGAACTTTATTCAACTCCTGCTGCAGAAAACATTCCCCAAACCATGACACTTCCTCCACCACCTTTCACTGACTTCTTTACATACTTTGGGTTCAGGTTGCCCACACTGCAATGAACAAGTGTCATGCTAGAGAAAAGAATCAAAAAGCTAGACACACCTTTTCTGAGGAGCTTGTTGACAGAAGTATTCCAGTTAATTTTAGTGATGAAAACAAGTTTAATTTATTTGAATATGATGGTAAACATTATCTGCGATTTACAGGTGAATTGTTCTAAAACAAAGTCAATTTTTAGATCTCACATTGTATGTAAATGAGAACACCAACAAGATAGAAACACACACCTATGTAAAACCTATAGCAGGCAACACAATTTTGGATGTGAACAGCTGTCACCCAGCGAGCACGATAAAAGCCATACCCATAGGACAGTGGTTGCGAACCTATGGCACGGGTGCCAGAGGTGGCACTCTGAGCCCTCTATGTGGACACCCTGGCTATCACCCAGCACAAAGGTCACCATTCAGGACTCCTCCTCCTGCAGTCACAGACAGCCCAGAACATGCCATGTTCAGCACTATTTTAAAGTGACTTGAAGAGTAAGGGAGGAGCAAGGAGGAGTGGGCAGAGCTGGATTATCATTGAAGCCCCTTCTCAGGGCCTGCGATTCATCCTGTTAAGGAGACCTTAGAGGGAAGATACAATAATAATCTGAATTTCTCCATCATTCTACTGTATTGGTGTCTTCAGGGCTCCAATACGTTCGAATCTGTGACATAGCAGGGAGCAATATGTTAATTTAAATTGGCATTTGGCACTTTGTGAAAAATATGTGGCTTTCGGTTGTAGTTTTGGCACTCAGTCTCTAAAAGGTTCGCCATCACTGCCATAGGAGAATA
Source organism: Engystomops pustulosus (assembly GCF_040894005.1). Lineage (NCBI taxonomy): Eukaryota > Metazoa > Chordata > Amphibia > Anura > Leptodactylidae > Engystomops > Engystomops pustulosus. Next base: position 131,211,829 of record NC_092412.1, on the reverse strand, counting down.
TGTGAGAGCCAGGAGAAATTGTACAAATGATAACATCTTTTTTGAACAGGGTGAGAAAATAGATAATAATTTAAGAAATAGAGGGTATAGAGATTGGATGTTAAAAAGGGCTAAAGCCTATACAAAAAATACAACTCAGAGCAGTTTTCTAGGGGAAAAAAGAAAACGGGAAAACAGTTCAGCAATTTGGTATTTTCCACACCTTACAGTAGTGAATACAAAAAAATTTGTGAAATAATTAATAAGTACATCCTGATATTAAATAAGGACAGTGTTCTAAGAAATATCTTAAGCGAAGGTTTTCAGTGTGTGGCAAGAAGAGGAAGATCTTTGGGGTCTATTTTGTCTCTTAGCTATTATAGTGTTAAAAATTACCAGAAAAACAAAACCTGGCTATCAACCAAGGGCTTTCATGCTTGTGGAGGTAGCCGGTGTAATTTATGCCAATACACAGAGAAAAAGTAAAACTTCACTAGCGAGGAAAAAACATACAACATTAAGTATTTTATTAATTGTGACACCTGCTATATTGTCTTTATCATACAGTGTACAAGCTGCATTAAAAAATATGTTGGCAGCACCATTCAAAAAATTAAAGCAAGAATAGTAGAGCATTTGTCTGATATTGGTAAAAAAAACTACTGGTATATCAGGTGCTGCAAGGCATTTTATTGAAGTCCGCAACAGACAGGTAAACTCCTTCTCCTGCTATGGCATTGAAAGGGTGTACTTCTTGAGGAGAGGGGGGGGGGACTGGGAGAGCATTCTCAGAAAGAGAGAAGCTTTCTGGATTTTGGAATTATAAACTCGATTTCCCCTTGGTTTAAATAAAAAAGATGATCTATTTGATATTTACTAGAGATATATTTACCATATATGACAGAAAGAATCTATACTGAATGCAAGTGTGTTTTTTTCTATCTGTGACATCATCAGCCTCTCTTTGGTTCCAATTTTGTTTTAAATACAACATTAGCAATAGTACATGTTAGCCATGATGAAGAGTTTTTTTTAATTGAAACGCGTAGCTGTTTGTGGATACCACTATGTGCTGATCGATTTTATATGATGATTCAATAAAGAAGCAAGAATTTTTTCATAAAAAAGTGCTGGATCGTTTGAATCTTTTTCATTATGGGAAACATTATGCTTGTTGACAAACTGGGGAAAGATTGAACCCAAAGTATGTAAAGAGGTCATTGAAGGAGTTGGCAGAGTTAATGCAAGTGTCTTCAGCAAAACTTGGTTCCTTCCTTCCTTGCATTCTTCACTTAATCAGCCAGCAATTTTCATGCAATACAATGGCCCTTGTCACACAGCAAAAGTAGTCCATTGAAACAGAAAACACTCTAACCATTAAATGGTCACCCCAGATTGAACACACTATAAAACCTCTGGAAAATCCTTGATGACAAAAGTTACAGCCAAAAAACTCACAAAAGCCACAGAACTGTGGAAGAGACTAGAAGAAAAGTTAAACTACACACCAGAGCAGTGTGAGAGACTATTGATGTCCTGTGGCTGCAGATGTGCAGAAAAAAGCAAAGACCTGTGCACTTCCTACTGATTGGTGGCTGTTGTAACCTTCAGAAAATGTAATTGGATCTTTTTCTGTATTACAGTCATTGTTGTTCATCACATCATCACATTTTTTGCATTATAAAGATTTTATATTAATATACTTTGGTAATCTTAAAATACTGTTCTGTTTTAAATCAAATAAATTTTTATTGAGGATTTTTTAGTTTGAGCCGGGCTCAGTGTGAGCCGAAACGTCGCTGCTGCTATACATGAAATAAAAAGCACCACTTTTCATTCAAATTCAACGTTTGGAGTGCTGCTTATTTTCTGGTTTTCATCAATCTATATATTTATGTAGACGAAAAGCATATACCAGGAATATAAGGCAGCACTTCCAATCCCGGTTCAGTGAAAAAACAGGGTATTTTTTTTTCATCACTTAAATTACTTCTGTTATTACCTCTGTTACATTTATAATGGTATGTAATTCACATGCACAATAAATGTAAAAGTGTATAACCCATTAGGTAAAAATTAAAATGCTGTTTACTAAATAGATAGATAAATCCATCCTAAAATTACACTATTTCTAAAATGTTAATATAAATAATTCTGACACTTGTCAAATGAATGCAAGCATATAAAAGCAAAAGTGGTTGAAATCCATTCCATTATGTACAACAGTGGCCTTGTTGGTGAATAAAAAAACAATATTTTCATTAAGATCACATTAATGGTGAGAATAATGTGAAATATGATTTAAAATGTTATTTTAAGTTGCAAAGCAAAGGAAAGGTGAAGGAAATTGTAGAAAAATGTTTTACACTATTTAGTTAATACAGGCAGTCTCCAGTTATCTACAAGATAGAATTGGAATGTAAGTTGGAACATGTATATTTTGTATATGTAACTTGAGACCATTTTTTTTTGTCTCAGTGACAACTGTATTTTTAAATGTTAGGTTGTCATAATAAATTTAATATAAAACTTCATTGCAGATACCTTTGATAACTCTTACAGTTGATCATTGAAGCCAAAAATGAATTTGTAGGTTTGATTCAAAATGTAAGGTGAAGCTTGTAATGAGTTTGTCCTAAAATGAGCAGCTTTTATGTTATGTAAATGACCACCATTATTTTTAGTAGTAGTACAGTAGTACAATTGCCAAGAAATCAAGTCAACCATATACAAGATTGAATCTAGTGACCTCTTTCCAACCCTCTCTTTGGTTTCTCAGAATAATGGTAGAATTATTGGCTTCTAAGCTATAATCATATGAACTTTATGAGTATTAAATGTCACAAGCATCTGTGTCCCAGACAAGGCAGAAGCTGATGACCATCTGGCCTTAGGAGTGACAGCCAAAATACATTTTCTCTATCCAAATAGTAGTACTACTGTTATTTTTAGTAGTTTATTCTCATCCAATTGCATAGCACATTCACACATGACAAAAAATGTGAGAATGTTAATCTGACACCGTCTGTGGTCAGGATATAAAATTCTCACCTCTACCTTACAGGATTTTAACTTAAGTGTCCATCAGCAATGCGATTCAGCCTCAGTGAATGCACCAATGCCTCAGTGAATGCACCATGGTACTATGTGAATGAATAAACATCTACTAAGAAGACCAAACTGTTTTAGGCTACATTCACATTAACGTGCTTGTCCAGACATTGGCACGCTAGAGAGGAGGAGGGAAGTATATATGTTGCATATGGCTCATGTGAATGGGGCCTTTAAGATTTATTGTTTTTGCTTCTTTAAAAAATCATCTCATCATTTAATGTTTCATGAAAATTGAGATTTTCAGGAAAACCACTATGGGACCAGAGCAGGGCCAGTAAAACAATTAATGTATAATTTCTCTACTCGGGTCCTGCTTCCCCAGCCACTCTTTTTCTAATTTTAGTTCCTGGATGTTCCTGGTGGTCATGAGACCCACCTTACCAATACGTGACCTCCACTGACCTACATATTTTGCGCCTCTCATCCAGTCCTTCTCATTACTACCTGGCTCCTTTTTTTTTACAGAGGCTGCAGTGGTGACATCACATTGATGACACAATTGTGACAGCCTATCGCTGGCCTCAGCAATGTTCAGCTTTAGCCACTATCAGGCCTTTGGAATATTATTGTTGTTACAAGTGGTGTTACAACTGCAGCCTCAGCTGCCAAACCGAAACAGGTGGTGATAGCTACACAATCTACTGATAGACTCCCTCCTATAGTGGAGATTAATCAAAAGGGCCAGAGAGCAAAACTTCATGGCAACCAATCAGAACCAATCTGAACTCAACTTTAATTTACCTCGGCAGTTTATAAACTGAAAGCTGAGTTTTGATTGGCTGCCATGAGCAACCAGAACATGAGCCTGTTCTATCGAAAAGAAAATTCTTAATATTTAATTGTTTTTGTTTTCCTAAAGGATTTGCTTTTTAAAGAATACATGCAGCTACTGCTATGGAAAAATACATCTCAACACATTCAATGTTATTAACTACATTTAAAAATCTGGACCAAAATTTCATCTTTTCTTGTAATGCTTGCCAATTCTGCAGAATGTCTTTAATATGAGACAGCATCTGGCAGATAACAAGAAACAGAATTGGTATGTTTAACTGTGATCAAGGTTCTTTATCTTACAGGTAATGGCTTGTAGACACATGCGCCTGGACAAAAAAGAAACAGAGCACAATAGAAGCTAGTCCACGTATAAACGGCAGAAATATTATCCACATTTAGGTGGATAAGAAAAACAGACTTTGAAAATGCTTAAATGGATGAACTTCTGCGTGCCCTCGGTAGTTGCTCATTTAACTCTCCAATGTGATTTTTATTGCTGATATATTCCAGAGACTGTCCTTTACTTACCCTCTTGCAGAGAAAGGGTAGGCTGGATAATAAACCATAATTCATATATCCTCAAGTACTGAGCGATAATTATTAGAAATAAACACAGTTGTATTTCACTATATAGCATAAAAGTAGAATAATAATGAAATTATATGGTTTATTGTATTGTTTTACCCTGCACTATTGCATTTCCATTTTTAATAATTTTTAATAAAATAAATTAAGACATACAATGAAATAAAAAAGCATTGCTGTACTGATCAAAAAGGAAATATTGTGTGGACTACATATAGTCAAAATTTCTTGATATCAATTTAAGAAATTATTAGCAACTCCCCCCTTCTCCTTCATCATGGTGTTGGCATGTGTATAAACAACAATATAATTTATAAGTGTCACATAACACCATAAACAATGCCACATGCTGACCAAAAACATTACAAAATATCATTGTGTAAACTGCCAAAGATTCAATTTGTTAACACCACACAGCCATGCTCAGGAATACCAACAGTGCCCAAATAAAAGCTCTTCTCCCTCAAAATTACTGTACAATCTCAAAATACTAGAAAAGAAATGATCTGCAATACCAGACACAACTTATGGGAAATCAGATAAAAAAAGTGACTTCAGATCTTAGACAACTGCTTAAAATTGCTTATAATACTTCAATGTATTGGTATATACCTTATGATGATGTTGATGAACACTGATGTCATGTGTTACTGTCTTCTAAAAGAAAAATAAAGATTTAAAATAAGATCTAATTAACCCATTTAAATAACCTTACAGTTCAATAACCCACTTTAAATGCATTAAGTTTGGAAAATAAAGTAAATTTACCTTTTTGTGTGTAATCTGGCATTGGACCAATCGTGTCTACTCATAAATATGGCCCTGAACATACCTTACTAGAGAACACTTTGTCAGTAGGGTGATGGGGGATCTTCTGTAGCAATTTTGATTGTTATCCCCTATTCACAGGAAAGGGGAAAACAATTCGATCTGTGGGGGATCCAACCACTGGGACCCTCACTGATCACAAGAACACCGGTCATGTTCTCACTGATGAATGGAAGAGCAAATCATGCATGAGCCCTGCTGATACTATAGGAGTTCTGAAGATTGCCAAGCACACAGTATCTCACCCTTAAACACTCTCCTCAGAATATCTGGGAAATCCTTAAGTCAGTAAATGAAACAACAAGAATTACATAGTGAAAATGAGACCTGCATTCTTGTGATTTATTGGGGTCCTGTTGATAGTGGATAAATATCCCAGAAGAAGCCGCGCAGCCCCAGGTCACTGCCAGCTGAGGATCGGACCCTCCAGGTAAGCGCCGCGTGCACGGCGTGTAAGGGGTTAAAGCCTGTGTTTAGAGGAAACCTCTATTGTGCGTGCTAGAGATTGGTGCCAGCTGTAACATACAGCTGGCACCCAATGCTTCTGGTACCAGCTCCGTTCAGGATGTCTGCTAAAGGAATCTGCACCATCGCATTTACGATCACCAAATTTTGCACAGTTGTTGTCTGTGACACGTTTTGAGAGGAAATTTTCACCCTGTGCTTTCCACAATCCACTTATTACCCACCATATACAGAAGCCATTGTCTGCTTCTGCTGTTGTGGCAGTTGGATGCGGAGCCATGATTGGTCACTGAAAGAGACTGCCAGCAACAGACAGTCATTGAAAGGGACTGCCAGTGACAGATATTCACTGGAATGCGAGTGTCGGTGACAGACAGTCACTGAAATGAGACTGCACTGCCGGTGACAGACAGTCACTGAAAGAGACTGCCGGCCAGCAGACACTGAGAGAGACTGCCCGGCGACAGTCACTGAAATGAGACTGCCGATGGCAGACAATCACTGAAAGAGACTGCCAGCAACAGACAGTCACTGAAAGAGACTGTCAGTGACAGACAGTCACTGAGAGAGACACTCTGAGAAAGTCTATAGATACATATAAAATATTTTCTGCTAACCCATTCTGTTGTAGCCAAGAGCAGTTATTTACTATCCCAGGCAATGCCGGGATCTACAGCTAGAAGTAAAATAAAAGGAAAACTTAAAGAAAGAGGGCACAGAGCAGGAGTACATGAAGCAATAGTCTTTTGCAGTTTCTTAGGAGTTATTTGGGGTATTTTGCACATTAGATTTTTTACATTGGTATTTACATGACCGTGAAAAACACGGCACATGGTTTTACTAAATACAATACTTTTTAATGGACCAAAACACAGCAGTTTTTTTAGGACCATCCATTCCATTAAATAATGTAGCAGATCTTATTTTCATGGATCACTCATAGACTTTAGTTAAAAATGGAGGCACACAAATGCATCACAACCATAAAAAGGGAAGAAAACATAATTTCTTACAGAAAAGAATTGGCATGATCATGTGAATACAACCTTAGGTAAAATGATATGTGGTTCTAATTTATCACTCTTGTTAATTCACAAGAGTGAATTGAAACCTAAATTGGCGACTTTCACACTTCATAAATCATAATCAATCTGGAGAAAGTTGTATGAAAAGTTGAGTATGTTTATTTAATATATATATTTCATATACAAAACTGTACACTATCTGTCAGGGTCAGGGGTAATGGACCACCGCGGACGATGACGTAAGCCGATTCCAGGAGGCAGAGTCTAAGTGGCATCTGGTTTTCACCAGAGCAAGCTGCAAATTCGGTTGGACTTGCTGAAGCGTGGTACCACCAGGTCCCTCCACAGCTGTGACTTTGTCTGTGGTGGCAGCCAAGGCGAGGTGCAGAATCATGAGGTAGAGATGGAGTCGTGAACAGGCAGGAGGTCAGGACAGACAGCAGAGGATCAGAGTTGGGGATGTAGCAGAAAGTCAGGTAAGGCAGCACAGGAGCGAAATCAGGAACGGAACCGAGGTCACAACGGGAATTCAGCATACAACCACAAGACTTAGGGACAAAGCTTTCTCTCAGGCACAAGGCAAAAAGATCCGGCAGGGGACACAGGAAGGGGCTGACAATTTATCAGGGCTAATGGCCGGCCAGCGCCAATTATTGGCGCAGTGGCCCTTTAAATCCTACAGAGCCGGCGCGCCCGAGCAGTTGGAGATGGGGATGCGCATGCTGGAGTGCGGGGACCACGGAGACCAACGCTCGTGCCAGGGAAGGTGAGTGAAGCTGCAGACTGGCTCCAGGGGCAAAGGGAGGCACATGTGTGGGACTGCAACACGGGAATTGTGAAATTTCTTACTGATATACATTAAATATATTGATTTTATGCTATTTTTTATGGTGCAGATTTTGTTGGAGTTTTTTGATACAGCGCTGACTCAATAGTCTTCCTGGTCTTAGTTGACATGTAGACATTATTATTCTTTCAAGATTGACTGTTATTTGCCTCAGAGAGTCATTACACGATCACTAGGGGAACAGAGGGGTAGTTTTTTGTGAGTTAGGTAACACAATTACATTATGTGCATATTGGCACAAAATGTTATAAAAACTAACATTTCATAGAAATATCTAGTTACTGAAGCTTGGGCGTTGAATGAGTATAAGGCACTCCTATTAGCTACACTGGCATCAACAGTAAACTATTCTCCCCATACAACAACCTTTTAGAGAGCTGTTACCTCTGGCATAAACTTAGTTTTCTTGAACACATTGGTCTTGTCACCAGGGTTAGTTCTACTTTCACACTAATAGACTTGACCTTGACTTATACATCATCTCATTAAGGTAGCCAAGCTTATGATTCTGTTCTTTGGCATGGGAGGGTAATGTCCATGAATTGTATACAAACGAAGACCTATCTGGCTGGAAGAAAGAACAGAACTTTTTTTCCTGCAGAATTGGTACCCTTGGCTAGGATTTATTAATCATCTGAAAACATCTAATGATCATCTGTTTAGAATCACCTACAACACACAATAACCCCACTGCTCTGCTCCATCGCCTTGTTCTCCATGTACCCTCTCATTTAGGTAACATCTCTAAGTTTATAGAGTCATTAGAACACAAGAAGACATTTATTAAATTGAAGTTTTAATATATACAATGACAGTGTTTACAAACAAAAAGGGTAATCATATAAAAAGGGTGACAAATTAAACAGACAAATGCATCCAATGCAGAAATCCAAGTTTGATAAAAAATAAAAAGGGAAAAAAGAGAACTTAATACATTATGGGACATTATAAGCCTGTTGCCTGAGGAAGCAGAAATACACGATCAATCTATCCACTAGGGATCTCCAAAGAATGACCAATTTCTGTCTCAAAACTTCCAGCTAAATATGATCCTAACATCTCCCATGCCCCCATGTCTGTGATGACATGATGAAGGAGGAGTAAGCTAATTGTGGTTTATAAGATGTTTATGACCTCTGTATGCCCTGCAGCCATCCCACAAACCTGATGTTACTTCCAAGAACAGTAATACTATTTTGGGAGTTATTTAATTGCTTCTTGTTGCTTAGGGGTAATTTGTTTGCTTTTGAGTAACAATAGGGAGGTGGAAGGAATTATTAGGGAAAAATTTTGTGGCCGCAATGTGAATTATGCCACATATTTCTATTTATTTCTATTTACTACTACTTTCTTACCTCTTTAATGGATGTAGAGAAAATTTCATACACACATCATTATATTTTTGATAGGATCTGGGACTTAGAGATGCAGGCTTTATTGTCTTGCATTAGAAGTGCCTACCACTTCTAATTTTAAGAAAGTCCTATTTTTAATCTACATGAGCCCTCATAGGCAGGGTACTCCTTCCACTTGTTTCCATTACTTCTTGGTTACCTCTCTAATGGTTGTAGAGAAAATCTCATCCACACACCATTTGTTTTATGATAGAATCTAGGACTTGGAGATGCAGGCTTTACTGCCTCAGCATCCTGGTCTGGCTTGGAGGAATCCCAAAAGGGAGGGATGCCTACCACTCCTCATTTTAAGATATTCCTAATTTTTTTCTACATGAGCCCTCACAGGTTGGGCCCTAATTTACTTTTTTCCTGATCATAGTGGTTTTTGCAGTTTTTGAACTTGTATTAGCTCTTGTCATACAGTAATTTTTGTTAACCCCTTACTGATGATATAGCACCAAGGAATTAATAGCTCTCTATAAATAAATAATAATAGTATTATGTAACAGGTTTCTACAGCTCTCCCGCCTGCACTGCCTCCACATTTTGGACTTCTACCATAGGGTTAACATAACACAGGCTTATCTACAAGGCCACTCAACAGTGAACATATCTACATAAAATGTTATTCCTTACACTATTGCCCTTCTTTCTATCATCCTTCTCTCTCACTGGTTCTTGAACAGACCATAAAGAGGGTTCTATACTTCTCTGCACTACACCTCTAGCTCCCAAATAACTCCCTATAGCTCAAGCAGCCTCCAGAGACATACACTGTACAGACTGGAATAAAGATCTCTATGGGAGGGAGTAGTTTGATTTTTTAGCTCTTTATTACACAAATAATAACATTTATTAACTTAGATGTAAACCCCTATAACACCTTAAAGGAAATCTTCCATCAACATCAAGCATGATAAACCAGGGGCAGCTACTCATAGATTTTCGTATTGTAACTGCGCTATCTTCTTATAATTGTTTTTCATGAACTCCTTAGTTTTAAAAATCAACTTTTATAATTATGCTAATGAGTCTGAAGGTTTCTGGGGGGTGTCCAGAGCCCCTCTGCGCTGGAGCTTCACAGGCTGTTACAAAAAGAAGAGCGGGGCTCCCACCTGCACTTCCTGCTGCTTCTGGATTACATAGGCAGAGAGAGTAGGGAGAGAGCAGGGGAAGGACGAGACACGTTCTTCTCAGTTTAGCAGCCTGTGAATCTCCAGCACTGAGGGGCTCTGGTAACATCCCCTAGAACCCTTCAGGATCATTAGCATAATTTTAAAAGTTGTTTTTAGAAGGGAGCCATGGATAACAAATATTAGAAGATTACCACAGTCAATGTGCCTAGGCTGTGAAAAAGTTTATCATGTTTTTCTTGTTTAACTTCAAACTTTTACATTTTTCACCTGAATTAGGCATAGGCACCCTGATACGGAGTAGAAAAAACTTGTTTTCAAATGAACATTTTTATACAGTTCACAGTACAGTTCAAAAAAGAATTAAAAAACATTGTTGTGCACGTGTGAATACCTCCAAATACAATAAGCATTGAATAAATTGAACACATGTATGAATATTTTCCAACACAATGGGGAACATTTACTTACCCGGTCCCTGCGCAATCCCTGATTTGGACTATCCAAGAGGATGAACTCTGCCTCGTGAACCCGATATCCTGCATGTGTCGCTTCCACAATCAGGTCCGCCAGAGTTCAACCTCTTCTTCCTGGTGCATGCTTGCTTAAATTTGGCTTGTGACACAAATTTAAATGTAAAATCTGTAGTCTGAATCCATCAGATCGTCCGACGGACCACCCCATGATTTGTGACGCGTTAAAGTCGGCGGGATTGCAACACAAAACGATCACATGCAACACAATCCCCGGCGAGATGGTACTGAGGGTACTGTTCCTCACTATATGGGGGTACTGTTCCTCACTATATGGGGGTAGTGTTCCTCACTATATGGGGGTAGTGTTCCTCACCATATGGCGGTAGTGTTCCTTACTGTATGGGGGTAGTGTTCCTCACTGTATGGGGGTACTGTTCCTCACTATATGGGGGTACTGTTCCTCACTATATGGGGGTAGTGTTCCTCACTATATGGGGGTAGTGTTCCTCACCATATGGCGGTAGTGTTCCTTACTGTATGGGGGTAGTGTTCCTCACTGTATGGGGGTAGTGTTCCTCACTTTATGAGGGTAGTGTTCCTCACTGTATGGGGGTAGTGTTCCTCACTGTATTGGGTTAGTGTTCCTCACTGTATTGGGGTACTGTTCCTCACTGTATGAGGGTAGTGTTCCTCACTGTATGGCGGTAGTGTTCCTCACTGTATGGGGGTAGTGTTCCTCACTGTAAGGGAGTAGTGTCCCTCACTGTATGGGGGTAGTGTTCCTCAGTATGGGGGTAGTGTTCCTCACTGTATGGGGGTAGTATTCCTCACTGTATGGGGGTAGTGTCCCTCACTGTAAGGGGGTAGTGTTCCTAACTGTATGGGCGTAGTGTTCCTCACTGTATGTCTGTATTCTTAACTGAATGGAGCTAGTATTCCTCACTGTATGGGGATAATTTCTTTTATTGTATGGGGATAGTGTCCCTCACTGTGTTGCGGTAGTGTTGCTCACTGCATAGCGGTAGTGTTTCTCACTGTATGGTGGCAGTGTTCCTCACTGTATGGCTGTATTCTTCACTGTATAGAGGTAGTGTTCCTCACTGTAAGAGAGTATTGTCCGTCACTGTATGGGGGTAGTGTTCCTCACTGTATGGGGTGGTGTCCCTCACTGTATAGTGGCAGTGTTCCTCACTGTATGGGGGTAAAATTCCTCACTGTATGAGGGTAGTGTTCCTCACTGTAAAGGGGTAGTGTTCCTTACTGTATGGGGTTAGTGTTCCTCACTGTATGGCGGTAGTGTTCCTCACTGTATGGCGGTAGTGTTCCTCACTGTATGGGGGTAAAATTCCTTACTGTATGGGGTTAGTGTTCCTCACTGTATGGGGGTAGTGTCCCTCATTGTATGGGGGTAGTGTTCCTCACTGTGTTGCGGTAGTGCTCCTCACTGTATGGTGGCAGTGTTCCTTACTGTATGGCTGTATTCTTCACTGTATGGAGGTACTGTTCCTCAATGTATGGCGGTAGTGTTCCTCACTGTGTGGCGGTAGTGTCCCTCATTGTATGGCAGTAAAGTTCCTCACTGTATGGGGGAAGTGTCCCTCACTGTATTGGGGTAGAATTCCTTACTGTATGGGGTAGTGTCCCAAACTGTAAGGGGGTAGTGTTCCCTACTGTATGGGGTTAGTGTTCTTCACTGTATGGATGTGTTCTTCACTGTATGGAGCTACTGTTTCTCACTGTATGAGGGTAGTGTCCCTCATTGTATGGGGGTAGTGTCCCTCACTGTGTTGATGTAGTGCTGCTCACTGCATAGCGGTAGTGCTCCTCACTGTATGGTGGCAGTGTTCCGTACTGTATGGCTGTATTCCTCACTGTATGGCGGAAGTGTCCTTCACTGTATGGCGGTTGTGTTCCTCACTGTATGGCGGTAGTGTCCTTCACTGTATGGTGGTAGTGTTCCTCACTGTATGGCGGTACTGTTCCTCACTGTATGGTGGTAGTGTTCATCACTGTGTGGCGGTAGTGTTCCTCACTGTATGGCGATAGTGTCCCTCATTGTATGGAGGTAGTGTGGGATAGTGTTCCTCACTGTATGGAGGTAGTTTTCCTCTTTGTATGGTGGCAGTGTCCCTCATTGTATGGAGGTAGTGTTCCTTACTGTATGGGGGTAGTGTTCCTCACTGTATGGTGGCAGTGTTTCTCTCTGTATGGCTGCATTCCTCATTGTGTGGCAGAAATGTCCCTCAGTGTGTGGCATAAATGTCCCTCACTGTGTGGTGGTAGTGTTCCTCACTGTATGGCGGTAGTGTTCCTAACTGTATGGCTGTATACCTCACTGTATGGCGGTAATGTTACTCACTGTATAGGGGTAGTGTCCGTCACTGTGTCGCTGTATTCTTCACGGTATGGTGGTAGTGTTCCTCACTGTATGGGGGTAGTGTCCTTCACTATATGGAGGTAGTGTCCCTCAATGAATGGGGGTAGTGTTCCTCACTGTGTGGGGGTCATGCTCCTCACTGTATGGCGGTAGTGTTCCTCACTATATGGCGGTAGTGTTTCTCACTGTATGGCGGAAGTGTTGGCGGGAGCAACAATCTAAAAATTCGGCAAACTGGGTCGAATCGAAATTTGATAAATTCGCCCATGTCTACCACTAAGTTCTAAATCCAAAAAATTGACAGCATCCCTAGGACGCACTGCCCTTCTACACCAGTAGCACGTCATCCACATACATCCATACCAAACAATCTGGTATAAAAGGACACCTTTTTATTCCTCAATGAAAAGAGCATTATTAGGGTTTTTTATTGCTGAAAAAGATAATGGCTAGATTGGGACTATTTTTTGGTATCCAACTTTTTGATCACTTTTTATTACACTTTTTTGGTAGGTAGGAAGCATTAAAATTGCAATTTTGAAATAGATTTTATTTGTTTACCCCTTCACAGTATGGGTATAGTAACACAATATCTGTTTAACCAGGGTCTCTGTGGATGTAACAATACCCATTTTGTGGGTTTTTAAAAATGTATTCTATTTTTTCACTGTTCTATAGTTCTTTATGGGGTAAAGGAAGATTTTTGTGGTGTTTTATTTTTATTTATTTTTAAAATAAATTATTTTATCTCTTTATTTTAACCTTTTTTACTGTCCCACTATGGGAACGATCACTAAGGATACCTTGATCCCTTATACAATCCTTAGCTGAACTTTTGTCTCCATACATGGCAGTCATTAAGGCTTTGTTCACACCTCTGGCTGCCATGGCAACTTCTCAGCATGATCACATTGTGTGGGGGCTGAGGGAGTGACAGAGGGAACTCTATCCCCCTCTGCCCATTGCCTTAGCTCCTCCCAGCAGCTAATGGGTTAAACTGCCTGGCACAAAGAGATCTTCTTGCCAGGAGCCAGGCTCCTGCTACAGTGTCAGCCCGGTCATCAGGACGAGAATACTTGTCCTCAAAAGATAATGGCCAGCTAATTAGGAAAGTATTCCTGTCTTGTTGCATCAAATAGTTAAAGAAACTTACAAAAAGCTTTTAATTATTCATTTAGTGGAGTGATGTGATCATTTTATTTAAGAAATCAAGTACTGTATCTAGTGGTTTGCTATTGATCTGTTTTCTAAGTATAGTATGAGCTAGGTAAATGTCACTGTGATATGACATAATGGGCAAGTATAAGAAGGTTATAGGGTATTTATATGTGGGTTTATTCAGGCCTGAAGGCAAAGGTCACTCATATCATGGAACACAAATCATGTAATAACCTCACCTAACGCATAAATGCCACATTTACCCCATAAATATCTGCAGTGATTTATTAATCATTTCCTTTTTCTTGAGACTGTGAGCTGATGGGCCCCAGTCTGCTTTGCAGATTGAATTTATACAATGCCAAGAAATGGATTTGAGCAGCTGCACTGGGACATTACAATTGTATGAATGGATTTCTGTAATAGTGATGTATAATAAAGTTGCCTAGAAATAATTTTCAAGCCAGTGATATCTTTTAGTGGACCAACAGGGGCGTTGGTAATTTCTCAGTTTAAATTCAGGCTAAATTATCTTGAAAGTAGTTTAAGCTTAAGAAAACAGAAGCATAAAGGTGCATTTACCCATATGTAGTTCATACGAGGGAGTATGGTATGCATAGTGAAACAAGATTTACAGGATTACCCAACATTGCAACTAAAATACATTGGAAAATAGCCCCCTTACCACAAAAACAAGCCCTTATATGCCCCTTATTCATAACATTTTGAATTTGGTATGAGCATATAAGGGGCATATAAGGGTTTCTTTTTGTGGTAAAGGGGTTATTTTCCAATGGGTTTTAGTGTAAAAAAAGCTTCATCATAACATTTAACTCTTTCCTGAGAGGGAACAGAAATAAACATTTATTTGGCCAATTGTTTTTGAATTACTGTATTTGATAGATTATAAGAAGCACTTTTTAGCAAGAAAATGTCCCTTCATCTTATAGTTAGAAGGTCATGAGGATCCAGCACTGCGAGACCCTCCTGACCTCCATAATGAAGATTGGGTGAATTGCTAATGAAGAATTTCACCCAATTTCCAAGAAAGCAGAGCCTCCACACTCCTCTCCTCTAAGATGCATCTTATAGTCTGAAAAATACGGTAAATTGTTTACGCAGTTTACCATAGAATGTAAATTAACATGATAAAAGTATTCTGTAGCGCAATATCAAACATATACAGGTATTCTAATATTTTACTCCTTTAGCAAAAAATACCCACCTTTTTGAGGAAAACTAATTTGATTATGCGTCACTATAATCTTATTCCACAATGAAAAGAACATTATAAGGGCTAATTTATTGCAGGATAAGATAATGGTTAGATTGTACAATTCTAGAGTACATCCATCTTTTTTGGTAGTTAGGAAGCATTAAAATTGCTAATTTGAAATGGTATTTTATGCCCTTTAACCCCTTCCTGACATTTGACGTAATATTACTGCATCGCGGGAGGTGCGTTCCCGCAAAATGCAGTACTATTACGTCAAGCTTCTGGCCCCGGCTCCTGAACGGAGCCGGGGCCAGAAGCTGCGGGTGTCGGCTATATGTTATAGCTGCCACCCGCCTCTAACACCCGCGATCGGAGATTTCTCCGATCGCGGGTGTTAACCCCTAACACGCCGCGGTCGCGCTTACCGGGGGGGTCCGCTCCTCCGATCGCAGCCCCGGGACTGCCGGTGCCCAGGGCTGCGCGATCCTCCTCTCGGTGCCGGGTCCGTGCCTCCTGGCAGGACCCGGCTGTAAGACACTGGGCATGCGCAGTCTTACATTACACAGTGCAATACATCTGTATTGCACTGTGTAACCTGTAAAAAAGCTTGAACAAGTGATCAGAAGATCACTTGTTCAAGCTTAGATGTCATTAACTGTAAAAAAAGGAAAAATAAATAAATAAAGGTTTTTTACAGTAAAAATAAATAATAAAAGAAAGTGAAAGTCCCCCCAAACACCACATTTCCCTTTACACAAGTAATATAAATCACAAAAAAACCCCACTTATTTGGTATCGCCGCGTCCGTAACAATCTGTACAATAAATCCTAATCATAATTGGACCCGCTCGGTGAACCTGGTAAAAAAAAAAAACCAAAAACGTGCCAAAAATTAAAACTTTTTATCAAATTGCTTTACAAAAAATGTTCTAAAAAGTGATCCGAAAAAGTTACAAGCACCAAAATGATACCAATAAAAAGAGCAACTTGTCACGCAAAAAATAAGCTTACAACCAGCTCCGTAAACCAAAAAATACTATAATTATGCCACTATAAAAATGGCAATACTAAAACAAATGCAATTTTTTCTATTCTAGTTTTCCTTCAATAAAATTGGACAAATATAAATAAAACTATATAAATGAGGTATCACCATAATCGTAGTGATCCGTAGAATAAAGATAATATATTATTGTTATGCTACAGTGAGCAACCCCCCAAAAAAATGCTAAAAATCCAAAACAAGAATTGATGATTTTATTTTCCTCCACACGTAAAAAGTTAATAAAATTTCTTCAATAAGCTAAAAACCCACTAAAATTAAGGTTTTTTTTTACAGTGCATCTCGTCTCGCAAAAAATAAGCCCTTATTTGTCTAAATTGCTTAAAAAATAAATAAAGATTGTATAGCCTATTCCCAACGAGCGTTGTTATAGAACGGTGCGGTGAGTAGTGACTTTCCAACACCGGTCAGGGTAAGACGGCGGCTGTTCACTGATCGGGGTAATACGGCGGCTGTTCCTGACAGCCATCCATCCTGCCCCATGGACCAGAAGGGTTACGTCCCCCCCCACACACCCCCAGTTTATTATCGCTGCTACTGGCTCATCAATTCAGACGAGCCGATAGCAGCGAATTTACTTATGACGTCAGTAATACCGGTCACCATGTCTATAGACACGGTGATCGGGGCAGGGTGGCGGCTGTTCCTGACAGCCACCAATTTTGCCTTGCGGTCCAGAGGGGTTTTGTAGCCCCCCTCTGTCCATGTTTGCCACTATTTGCTGGTCGATATGGTCCAGCCAAAAGCAGCAATATTCGTCACAATGGGCATCGCTAGGGTGAATAAGAGCAACACTTGGCGATAATTTCCCTACGAAAAACCAAGATATGGTACAAAAGCGCTGGCCGTGCACATTGTACAGATTACTCTGTACAACTCTTACGAGCTGTTCCAATGTGCAGGTCCTGCCGTATCATTTCTCTGTTTTCAAGAGGAAGATATTACGAAACTAATATTGGGACAAGAAGGACGGGGCCCCAGTACCTCTGGTTTAGATGTTCCTGTGTTTTGCCAGGACAGCATTTTCCCGGTGAATTCTGCTGCTTCTAATGGTAGGACTCAATAAAGAGTCTGTTCCAAAAGAGATGGACACTACATACTACTAAGAGACCTGCGACAACTCCAGAGTGACAAAAGTTTAGTTGGTCCCCTGGTATATTCTACCTCCTTATACACTAGACATTCACAATTCACGCCCAACCTATTGTGAATTAATTTCGGTAAAATAAATAATTGTAACAACTGTTATGTCCCGTTGCTCCCTATACCCCTCCATTATTTCATAAGGGGCGCCACATAACGGGCACTGAACTTTCCAGAAATAATTGCAATTTCCATCTTGGACTCCATTGCACATCATATTTGGAAACCACCTATATGTTCAAAATGCTCATTTCACCACGTGTATTACACTACACCACATATTACACCTTGCTATATTCCCCAAGGGGTGTACATTCAACAATTAGGGTCACTTTTCGGGTTTTCCTCTGTTTTGGTACCACTACGTCTCTCCAAATGTATCCTGACACATGTGAAGGATTTCTTACAAATTTGGCCTCTAAAAGACAAACATCCCTCTTTTCCTCTACTGTGCGCCCATAAAGCATTTTATATGCACATGTGGGGTACTTCTACACTCGGGAGAAATAGTTTTACACCTTTTTTGGGGTTATTTAATATATTATCCCTTGTGGCTTACATAAATTAGGGGTAAAGTGACATTTATAGGAAAATTTTCACCTTTTTAATGATTCGGGCCTAATTGGATCATTCACCTGTAGGGGCAAATACATATATTACACATTGCAAAATTCTCTAAGGGGTGTGCATTAAAAGATTAGGGTCACTTTTCGGATTCTTATCTGTTTTATACCACTAGGGTTCTCCAAATGCATGTCAAACATTTCTGTCAAATTTGGCTTCTAAAAGGCAAACATTCCCCTTTCCTTTTACTGTGCGCCCATACAACATTTTATATACACATGTGGGGTACTTCTACACTCGAGAGAAATAGGTTCACACATTTTGAGGGGTTATTACATTTTTTTATCCCTTGTGGCTATATAAAATTAGGAGTAAAATGACCTTTATAAGAAAATGTTCACCTTTTATCTATTTAAGTCCTAATTAAATCAAACACCTTTACGGAAAAATACACATATTACACCTTGCTAAATTCTCTAAGGGGTGTGCTTTCCAAAATGGTGATACTTGTTGGGGTTCCCCTCTGTTTTGGTACCACTACGGCTCTCTAAATGCATCCTGACATATGTAATGGATGTCAGTCAAATTTGGCTTCTAAAAGGCCAACGCCCCTCTTTCCCTTCTGAGCTTCACTGCGTACCCATACAACATTTTATTTGCATGTGTGGGGCAATTTTATACTCGGGAGAAATGCTAGTACACATTTTTTGGGGTTGTTTCATCTTTAATGCCTTATGGGATACAAAAATTAGCCGTAAAAGTGACTTTTTTGGGAAAATGTTCACCTTTTTCCTTTTAGGGACCTAATTGAAGCAAACACCTGTAGGGGTAAATACACATATTACACCTTTCTGAATTCTCCAAAGGGTGAACTTTCCAAAATGGTGACACTTATTGGGGTTCCCCTCTGTTTTGGTACCACTAGGGCTCTCCAAATGCATCCTGACACATGTAAAGGATGATTGTCAAATCTGGCTTCTAAAAGGCCAAAGCCCCTCTTTCCCTTCTGAGCCCTACTTTGCACCCATACAACACTTTATATGCAAAAGTGGTGCAGTTCTGTGCTTAGGAGAAATAGTTTTACACATTTATGGGGTTGTTTCATCTTTTATCCCTTGTGGCTTACAAAAATTTGGGGTAAAAGTGACTTTTTTGAGAAAATTTTCACCTTTTTTCCCTTTTGGGGCCTAATTGAATCAAACACCTGTTGGGGAAAATACACAAATTACACGTTGCTAAACTCTCCAAGGGGTGTACTTTCCAAAATGGTGTCTCTTGTTGGGGCTTTCCTCTGTTTTGGTACCACTATGGCTCTCCAAATGCATCCTGACACATGTAAACTTTTTCAGCCATATTTACCCTGCAAAAACGAAACAACGCTCTTTCCATTCCAAGTGCCCCCCTGTGCCCGTACAGCAGGGTACAGTGACAAAATGGGTATTGGCATACTTAAAAGGAATTGCCCTCAACATTGTAAAATGCATTTTCCTTTTTAACCCATTGTGAAGGTGCAAATTTTAGTGTTCAATGAATCTATAGTAAGATAAAATTACATTTCTCTAATTTCACTTTCATTTATCTTTCACGCTCATGAAACGCTCAAAGGGTTAACAAAATTCCCAAAGGTTGTTTTAAATATTTTGAGGGGTGTAGTTTCTAAAATGGTGTCATTTGTGGGGGGTTTCTGTCATGTGGGCCTTATAAAGTCACTTCTAACTAAATTGACCCTCCAAAAGTATGTTTTGATGATTTTCGTGAAAATCT
This sequence comes from Engystomops pustulosus, assembly GCF_040894005.1. Taxonomy (NCBI): domain Eukaryota; kingdom Metazoa; phylum Chordata; class Amphibia; order Anura; family Leptodactylidae; genus Engystomops; species Engystomops pustulosus. The sequence continues at coordinate 131,191,918 of NC_092412.1, read as the reverse complement.
GAAAAATTGCACCTAAAGTTATAAGCCTCCTAACATCCAAAATAAAGGAAAAGATGTTTGAAAAATGATGCCAAGTTAAAGCAGACATATGGAAAATGTTAGTTATCAAGTTATTTTAGTGATATGACCAACTTTCCAAAAAGTAGAAAATTTTTAATTTGGAAAACATTGTTTTTTTCAAAATTTTTGCCAAATTTCCATTTATTTCATAAATAAATACTAAATATATTTATTAAATTTCTCAACCAGCATGAAGTACAATGTGTCACGAAAAAACAATCTCAAAATCAACTGGATATGTTAAAGCGTTCCAAAGTTATAACCACTTAAATAGACCCATGTCAGATTTTAAAAAATGGTCCGTGTCAGGAAGGTGAAAAGTGGCTTCAAAGGGTGATTTCTTTGGGTGGGGGTATTTATATTTTTTATTAATTTATTTATTTTTCGAAACTTTATTTTAATTTTCTTTTACAGTCACATTAGGGAACTTACACTTCGGATGCCTTAATCCCTTACACTGATAGATTGCTTATTAGACCCAGTTTTGTTCACCAGGCACGCAACCATGCGGTCTCCTGCTGCTGATCATCAGGATGAGAATGCTCGTCCTAAAACGACAACGGCCTTCTAAGTAGGATTAGCATTCTCATCCTTTGTCCATAAGCTGTGTAACTTTTTTATAAATGTTTTTTTTTACTTTTTTTTCAGGCCTTTTCATCCTAGGGGATTTAATTGATGATCTATCACATTGCAAAACTACTGTCCAGCAGTGACTTATACAGATCCAGGTATGACAAACCTGGGATTCTCGATAAGGGTCCAGGCTGTCATAGCAACTGATCCAGATGACAGGGGTCAGAAATCATGTCCAAGATGAAAGCTCCCACATTCCACCAGCATTTAAGTGCATAAAGCGGCAAATATTCGCCATTTATGGAGAGGGCTTAGTCCTCAGTGGTGAAGTAGCTAAAATGTATGCTTCCAAATGTTTAGCAGAATTATTATTAATGATGATGCCTATAATATCAACTACAGCCAACTCCAGTAGATACTGTAGGATTTACAGTTCATACACAGTATGATTTCAATTTACTGGATAGAAGAATCATTTTTGGTTTGTAAAAGTGCCAATCCTTATCTTACTTCTAGTGTCATTGGATTTCTCATTGATCAGGATTTGTTCAGACAAAAACTGAAGTCCACTGCAAATATGCAGGTACTCTGCTTGGGTGCCCTATAGAAGTCATCAGTGGTAAATCCATGTCACTTGAGATAACAGGGCTGGCTTGATGAAAATTTCATAAGATATTTGTTGAATTCTGCACACTTTGACACTAATTCTCATACAAGTTGGTAGTCTCCAGACTGGGACCTGCAAACTCTCTGTGCTGTGTGCTTCACGGGATGTGTCTACTAGAGAAAAATTTATTGCAGTGATTTAATGTACAGCCAAGACACATTTCTGCATGGGGGGAGGGGAAACAGCGCTGTGAGAGGGGGAGACCCGTGAAATGCTGTTTCATAACACTGCAGTTACACAAAGTAAAATCTGTCACCTGATGCTTATTTCTGAATTCAGAAAATTTTACTAAGGAAGCCTAAGAGCTACTAACCCTAACCCTCAAATCCATTCCCTACTCTCCTCCATGATCTTTTCCAGTAAAATTGTGCAAAATTAATAGGTTGAGAGAGAAACCACAACACAAGTTGAAAGTGAAACTCAAGAGTGTTTTTATTTAACAGAACTTTGAATAAAGACGTTGATGAGTTCCACTTCCATCCTGTGTTGTGCTTTGGTTTCTCTTGCATCTAATTGAATACAACGTAGTCCTATCTATAATTTACAAACCAAACCTATATAGATAGCTTGGTCCAGTGCTCTTGGCACCTGCATAGTGATACACTGAAGCCGATTTAGTACAACATGGCTTTATTGCACATGTGCAATAGGTTTGGCAAGTGCAAAATGAAATTGGGATGTACTACTCTAGCATCATTGAATCATTGCACATGCATGGGGAGTGTCTCATTGTACATTATTTATACATTGTCTCTAGAAATGTATAAATATTTATTTTCTATTATAGCAGCCACAAAATGAACTGCAAAAGGGTGATTTGGGACACTAAACCACAGGTTCACAAGGACCTGTAGTTGGTTTAGTGTCCAAAATCTCCCTCACAGGTTCCCTTTAAGGTGAGTGTTCATCACATTTACTATCCTCTTGGCTGTCCTTAAAACTTTGATATGCTCTCATTTTATTTTTTTCCTTCATAGCCTCTAATAAACAAACAATATCCCCTATATTCCTAATTGTTATAATTATTCTAATATAGTACATCTCAATGTCAAATTACCCCTGAAAGTTTTAGTTCCAGTTTTTTGGAATGTGCTAGGTTCATTCCCAATATCCACAGTTTCAAGTATGCACTTAAAAAACATTTCTTAAGATGTCTCATTCCCTAATTTTCTCCATTTAACTCCCAGCCACAGTATTGCCTCATGCAAATTATTGTGTACTTCCCTGTTTCCTTTTTGTATATTGTATATGGCTGGATTAAAGTACAAACAAAGCAGTTTCAGCCCCACTTCCTCATAGTGCTGATGCAACAGACCCTCATCCTAGTGTGTCAGTGATTTAATGTGTTACTCTGTAATTTGTTATGTGTCAGTAAATTGGTTTGGCCGGGTTTACTCCCAATAGCATTATCTAAGAGGTTCTCTGGTTTTAAATCTTTAAGCCTTTTACTAAAAATACATCTTTATTTTAAGAAACCACAGGGTTGCTACCTCAGTTATGGTCCTATATCCATAGAGGCTGCCTAAGATATAAAGAAACACATTAGTGCTTCACACCAAAGGACTGCAGAGACATGTGTTGACAAGCCAATTGCATTTCAGATGGAGTTCTTACTGAATGTTAATACTAGCAAAGATCAGGTCAGACAATACAGCATACAATAAATATATTGCATACAGTAAATAGAGTTAAGCACATAGAAAGAGTCATATCCTGGGATCCTTTTTGTTTAGATACCTGAATAAAACATCTGATTTAGGCAAACAGGACTTGTTAATTTATTTGCAAATAAACTCCCATAAAATAAGAATCACTTTACATTAGTCACCTGCTATATTATTTGTATCTCTACTGATTTGTGATCTACTGACCTCAATGGTCATGGCTGAATTTATTGTAGTGTTTACAATTCTCCGATGGGCAGATCCTATAGGTACTTGTTTTGATGCAGGGAAATCAACAAAGACCAGCATGCTACACCAAATCAATGGTGCTGGAGTAGCGAGACACTTTTGAGGTGAGTAATGACTTTGTTAAAGAAATCTTACTGTTCTAAGTTCGCTAAATAAAACATAAACTGTATTTTGAAATTTTTTACTTTTGAACACAAGCCCAACATTTGTACTGATGAGTCATAATAGATAAGGTTGAATAAATCCCAAGGTTCAAAAAGTCCAACAAGTAAACATAAAATCTCTCCGATCACAAACATAAACAAGAGGGGCTACACAGCCCACCAAATGAGCAAAGATTTATAGGCAATACACCAGTAGTGTGCTAAGTGTGCCAAGGCTCAAAAGTGCAAAAAACTTTACCGGAAATAATACATAGACACAAAACAAACATAATTCAAATAAATTAAAAAGTACAAATGTCAGAGTGGGAAGTAAATGTACCCCCAAAAATGCATACTATAATCCTAATCAATCATATAAACAAAGCCAAAAGAGCTGCAAATCAATGTAATGACAATATAAACCCCATACTAACCGGTGTGCAATGCAAAAGGCTTAATGGTAGATAAAAATTAAAAAACATGACAGATCAATTCAGGATATGAAAGAATACAGTACAGGAGATAATGCAAGCGGACACTAAAGCCAAGGAATACCAAGTGGCAAGCCTAGACAAGAGGTGGGAGCCCCCTAAATGGCTTATACAGACGGTCCCCTACTTAAGGACACCCGACTTACAGATGACCCATAGTTAAAGACGGACCCCTCTGCCCACTGTGAACTCTGGTGAAGCCCTCTAGATGATTTACTTTAGTCCCAGTCTGCAATGATCAGTAATGATCAGCTGTAAGGTGTCAGTAATGAAGCTTTATTGATAATCCCTGATCCAATTACAGATAAAAATTTTGAAACTCCAATTGTCACTGGGGCAAAAAAGAAATTTGTAAATAAAATATACAGTTTCAACTTACATACAAATTCAATTTGAGAACAAACCTGTGGAACCTATCTTGTATGTAACCCGGGGACTGTCTGTACTGATATTGTCATTATATCTGTCTTGCAGTTCTTCTGCTTTTGTGCATTTGATTTATCAGGACTATAGTATCCATTGTTGACAGTGTTTTGGAGGTACATTTACCTTTGTTTGTGTATGTTTTGTTCTATGTATTTTTTCCAATAAGGATCAGCTTTGGCCTTTAAAAAATATCAAACCTTTACATCTAAAATCATATCAACAGAGCAACATGTCCAATAAAGGTTAATGACATAACAATGGAAAATCTGTTGTCTCACAGAGAGGGTCAATAAATGTTACTTATAAAACATTATTTAATGCAAATATGGAACCACTCAAAAACACAACTGGCCCTGGCAAAAACAAACCCTCAATACTCAATATCAGCTCCGGTTTCTAAACTGCTGTGGAAAAATGAAAGCTGAGCTCTGATTGGTTGGTTAGAACTGATCTGCTCTCTTACACTTTGGATAAATCTCCCAATTTAAAATCTCCCAAGTCTATTTATTCCTTAGATTCCATGGTCAACAGTGATCAAACTAATTAATTGGTGCCAGTGTATTATCTCATCATAGATTCTAAGGACTTATTAACTCGTATGTGTCTTCCATCTTTGTATGTCAATTACATGTCAACATCTGCAAAGAGTTTGTATGTTCTCTCCGTGTTTGCGTGGGTTTCCTCCGGGTACTCCGGTTTCCTCCCACACTCCAAAACATACTGGTAGGTTGTTTAGATTGTGAGCCCCATGGGGACAGGGACCAATTTGAAATGCTTTTTGCAGCGCTGCGTAATCTGTGTGCGCTATATAAATAAAGAATTATTATTTATTAAAGTCTTTGTTGCATACACAATAAAAAGGACACTAGACTTCAAAAAGCATAAGATCATGTGCATAATGTTCCTCATGTGTTAAACTCAAATGTTTAATTTCTCCCAAAAAATTAAAATTTTTTCAAGAATAAAATTTAAATAGTTAAACACTAATCTGTAATGCGCTATATAAATAAAGAATTATTATTTATTAAAGTCTTTGTTGCATACACAATAAAAAGGACACTAGACTTCAAAAAGCATAAGATCATGTGCATAATGTTCCTCATGTGTTAAACTCAAATGTTTAATTTCTCCCAAAATATTAAAATTTTTTCAAGAATAAAATTTAAATAGTTAAACACTCTAGATAGATTATTGTAAACTGTAACAGCATATTTACAAAAAGTACAGAAAAGGAGGGAACTTTCTGTTGAACTGTGTCTTGTCTTCTTTCTCTCTTTATTGTGCTTTAGTCCAAACAGCTTTATTTTTACTTTCTGATACCTAGATGGAGGATACTTAGGATTTTATATCCCTCTAATGCTACAGTGGGCTGACATTTTATTCATGTGCATTAGATTCTTCACCTGTTTCCTTTGGGAGAAATTGCAGAATGAAATTCTTGGCATTTTTGCTCTTAATTGCTGTAGCAGATAAGGTTTAGAAGCTTGCAACTGGTTATCTTCCAAACTTTCCAGAAAGTAGCACAGATGACTTTGAATGAACTTTAATAAATTTTAAGATATGCATAGGATTGGATGTCCTAGAGCAGCTTGGATAGTTAAAGAAAACTCAATTTGTTGAATCCATATTTAGTGTAAACACAAATCCTGAATTGTGTAGAGAAGATTTTGATATTGAAACAGGACAGAATTGAAAAATATAAATATACTAGAAAATTAAGCTACAAATATAATATATAAAGATGAGTGTATGTTTCTGTGTGTGAGTGTGTATGTATGTCCGCTAAAGGAATCTGCACTGTCGCGTTTACAATCTTTGTGAATCAGGGACACATGCACATGTAAACCAATCAGCTGTAATTTTATAAACAGCTGTGCAAAAATGAAAATTGAGCTCTGATTGGTTGCCATGAGCAACTAGAGCAGTTCTGCTCTCAAACACTTCTGATAAATCTCCCCATAGACAAAGTGACAGTCAAAGACAGTCAAAGTAAAATACAGAGAAGGTGAGAGACAGTCATTGAAAGAGGCGGTCAGAGACAGTCACTGAAGGAGACAGTCATTGAAGGAGACAGTCAGAGACAGTAACTGAAGGTGATGGTCAGAGACAGTCACTGAAAGTGACGGTCATAGTCACTGAAAGAGAGGTTGTCAGAGACAGCCACTGAAAGAGGCGGTCAGTGACAGTCACTGAAAGAGACCGTCAGAGACAAGTACTGAAAGAGACCATCAGAGACAGTCATTGAAAGAGACCATCAGAGACAGTCACTGAAAGAGAACATCAGAGACAGAAAAGATCAGAGACAGAGATGGTTATTGACAGTCACTGAAAGAGACGGTCAGTGACAGTCGCTTAAAGAGATGGTCAGAGACAGTCAAAGACAGAGAAAGTCAGAGACAGAGATCGTCAGTGAAAGTCACTGAAAGAGACGATCAGTGACAGTCACTGAAAGAGATGGTCAAAGACAGAGAATGTCAGAGTCAGAGACAGTCAGGCAGAGTCACTGAAAGAGACAGCCAGAGACAGAGAAGTCAGAGATAAATACGGTCAGTGACAGAGAAGGCCAGAGACAGGGAAGGTCAGAGACCGAGACGGTCATTGACAGAGACAGTCAGAGACAGTCAGAGAGATATAGATACAGATATACAGAATTTAAATATTTTTTTCTAACCCTTTCTATTTTGTTATAGCTAAGAGCAGTTATTTCCTATTCAGGGCTATGCCAGGATCTACAGCTGGTCGAAATAAAAAAGTCAAATGAGCCATGACGGCTACCACTGATGGTTGAAAGTAAATACAACTTAAGACCATTGAGTTAATGTTAATGGATTTAAAGCCTTATCATATTTCACTGCCGAATCGTAATACTCATTGTGTCTTGCAGTCCTTAGATCTAAGAAACAAACCAAAAGAGTCCAGCAGAGGACAACAGATACCAATGGGCATTCTCCTAAGCCTAGAAACTGATTTGGCCAAAACTGTAATAACAATTATAATTCATTATGAGACTTAATAAGTAGCTCATTACCAAGTTACAACATTTTGTTATATGACATGTAGGAGCTACTGTAGGGGGTTAAATGCATTCACTTATATGGGATTTTGTATGACATACATACATTACATCATTGTATTTTCTCAAGAAAACAACCCATTTTTAGATTCTTTATGGTGATTAGCCAATATAAAATTTAGCAGCATGGCTGTGAACTAAAACTTATATTTTTATTAGATATACCTTAACCCCTTAACGCTCTGCGCCGTAGCTCTACGGCGCAGAGGTATAAGGGATGTATGAAGAGGGCTCACGGGCTGAGTCCTCTTCATACAGAGGTGGGGGTTTTTGCATTTTGCACAAAACCCCCACCGCTAATAACCGCGGTCGGTGCCTGCACCGATCGCGGCTATTAACCCCCTAAACGCCGCCGGCAAAGTCGCCGGCGGCGTTTAAAAGACGGCGGCGCGCGGGCGCCGCCATCTTTTTTTCGATCGCCACGCCCCCGAACGTCATCGGGGGGCGGCGATCGGTTGCCATGGTAGCCTCGTGTCTTCTTTTGACACGAGGCTATCTGGCAGCTGCATATTCGTTACAATGAGCCAGTGGCTCATTGTAATGAATGTGCTGCAAAAATGCCATATATTGCAATACTGTAGTATTGCAGTATATGGTAGCAGCGATCTGACCATCTAGGGTTAATGTACCCTAGATGGTCTAAAAGATAGTGAAAAAAAAAAGAAAAAAAAAAGTTTAAAAAATAAAAAAAATCAATTAAATATTAAAAGTTCAAATCACCCCCCTTTCCCTAGAACGGATATAAAACATAACAAACAGTAAAAATCACAAACATATTAGGTATCGCCGCGTCCCAAAATGCCCGATCTATCAAAATATAAAAACGGTTACGGCCGGCGGTGACCTCCGAGGCGGGAAATGGCGCCCAAATATCCGAAATGCGACTTTTACACCTTTTTACATAACATAAAAAATGAAATAAAAAATGATCAAAATGTCGCACAGACCTCAAAATGGTAGCAATGAAAACGTCGCCTCATTTCGCAAAAAATGACCCCTCACACATCTCCGTGCGCCAAAGTATGAAAAAGTTATTAGCGTCAGAAGATGGCAAAAAAAAATTTTTCTTTTTTGTACACATTCGTTTAATTTTTGAAAATGTATTAAAACACAATAAAACCTGTATAAATTTGGTATCACCGCGATCGCACCGAACCAAAGAATAAAGTAGGCATGTTATTTGGAGCGAAGAGTGAAAGTCGTAAAAACTGAGCCCACAAGAACGTGACGCACGTGCGGTTTTTTTTCAATTTTTCCACATTTGGAATTTTTTTTCAGCTTCGCAGTACACGGCATGTTAAAATAAATAACATTGCGGGAAAGTAAAATTCGTTACGCACAAAATAAGCCCTCACACAGGTCTGTACACGGAAAAATGAAAAAGTTAGGGATTTTTGAAGTTGGAGAGCGAGAAATGAGGCGAAAAACCCTCCGTCCTTAAGGGGTTAAAATATACAAAGGTCACAGGTTGTGAATTCTAAAAACAACAACAACAATCCGTACTATAGACGCCGACCTAGGCGACTATACTGATCACCACAATATATTGATTAGCCAATGAGTATAGCTCAGAAAAGTCCTGGTATAAAACTAATGTTGCAAGTTGAAACTGATGGTAGATATAAAATTATTATCATTGATTTTGTGCAATTCTTCAGCTGTTTTTAAGGTCACTATTGTATAAGGTTGTCCCAACATCAATTTTGTTTTCTTTTAACTATAGTATTTAAATTAAATCAGAAAAGTAACTGCCCCATCCATTCACAAACCTACTAGGTGTTCTCCTCTAAAGACTTTGGTTCCTTAATCAAGAAGGAAACATGGCTGCCACAGTTCAAAGAAGTATCCTGCAAATAGACTATAACCACCTCTATGAATGCTCTTGTGGGCTAACTATGGACCGCCTCCATTGCCCTTATTTACATGTAATATTATCATTGGTGAACCTAGTGAATTTCATTCTACAAACTACTGAGGGAAGTTTCCAGAAGTTAGAAGTTATAAAACTTACTTTACAAATATTTCTTATTTGAGAAAGTACTCAGAAACACCTACATTTTGAAAAAATAATATATATTTGGAAAGTTTAATGACTTTATAGTTAGGATTGAGTTATCAATTAGATCCATAACAGAATTGCTTAAGTTTAACATTTTTCACATTGGTCAATGAGCTGCCCAATAAATTGATGCTTCCTTTTACGTAAAGATCAATTATAGCTCACCTTATGTCTTTGCACAGCGGCCACCGCGACATTAACAGAATACTTAGAACTTTCTCCCATCAGTGGATGCATTTATAATTTGTGACTTTTTAGCAGCAGTTTATGACCTAGTAGTAATCGCTGGCACATTTGTGACTATTTCCCCTCTACGTCACTTGGGCAAGGAGGGAGCATACAAGGAGGGAGCATACAACTGTGCCAGGCCCAACTTGCCAGATATATTTCAGGAGGCCATAGCCTCCTGTAAGTTTATGCACCTGGTGGCCAGAAATCCAGATGCACCATATGACCTTGGGAGAGTAAATCTGGAAGAGTCCCTTCTTGAGAAGGGTGTGCTAATGGATCATAGATTAAATAACAGCATGCAATGTCAATCAGCTGCCTCTAAAGCCAGCAAGATCTTGTCATGTATCAAAAGAAATATGGTCTCTCAGGATAGGGATGTAATTTTACCACTGTATAAGGCATTAGTTCAGCCTCACCTGTAATATGCCATTCAGTCCTGGGTACCAGCACATAGGGTACACAATGCAAAACCTCAAAAATGATAAGGGGTATGGAGGGTTTCAGTTATAAAGAAAGATTAAAATAATTTGACTAATTTAGTTTTAGAAAGAGATGACTAAGAGGGAACATGAATAATTTCTACAAATATATAAATGGTCCATACATAAATATGGTAGAAAGTTGTTCCACATTAAATCAGATCAACAGACAAAAGTACTGTCTCTGTCTGGAGAAAACAAGGTTTAATTATCATGGGCGACAAGCCTTCTTTACGATAAGAACTGTGAATCTGTTATGTATTCTGCCTCAGGCGCTGGTCACAGTAGGGACAGCAGAAAGATTCAAGAAGGGTCTAGATGTCTAGTAACATCTAAATAACATTGACAGTTATGTTATAATATAGAATTGTTTCCCCTAAATCCTGCCTTCCTCATCCAATCCCTTCCCTTCCTTTACTTATCTTGATAGACATATGTCCTTTTTTAACTGCATTAACTATGTAACTGTGTAACTATCTGGCCAACATCAAGCGCTGGTGCACATTACAGAATTTTGGGTAAATAATATGAAAATGCACAGAGCTTCCATACATTTTTGTTTCCTTGTTTAAGGTGAGAGAGGAGTTTTAAAAGGCAAAAGTAATTAATTTGTCATCATTTTAAATGCTTAAAAAATCTATGGATCCTTTATGACAGCAACAGCAAGTCATAAATTAGGCACAGACATAACAAAACCAATATTTTGTTCAAGACTTTTAAAAAATGACATCCATCTCCAAATACCCAGTGTCCCATATCCTCTTGGCTTCTATGAAGCATGTCAATAGGTGCTGTTGACACAGTGAAAAAGTAGCTTAGAAAAGGTATAGATAACAAATCTAACATCAAAAACTGATATTTGTAAAATGTATATTAGTTGTACAATAAAAGCAAAGAATGCCTTTGTGCTTATACTACAAAAATATTTTCTTTTTTTTACACATGCACAATAACATACAAAAACAAATTGATGGGTTTTTTTAAGTACCTCTAGTGAACCACACTGTATGACTACATCTGCTGGAATTTGTACAGGAATATCTGATGTATTTATTACATTGCCTACATAATATTTCTTTTTATTCATGAAAGCTTAACCTTTACCCTCATAGGGAAGCTGCAGTCATTTAAAGTGTAATATATCAAAGTCAGACTGTAAGCTGGACATTTGCCTATCTGCTAAGGCAGCCTTATGCCTTTTAGTATGGATCTCTACAGATCTGGGAGTTGATAGGGAGCACACAGATTTTTTTAAATTCATTTTCTCTGCCCACATGTATGCTGTCTAAACCTGAAAAATGGGAACTTGTCAAGAAATATCTACTTACTATTCAAACAGTGTAAGCAATTTTGAAGGTAATTTTGTGTAAGTGGCAAAACTTGACAAGGGATTGTGAGCGTAGACAAAACTAGACGAGGAGTTTTTGGGCTATTGCATTTCTGTTTTTCACTCTCCTCCATCAACAATCCATCACTTTTATATTTATCGGTTAGCAAAATGTATTAAAGCTTGTTATCTACGGGAAAAGAGAATGTGAAACAGAGAATGCAGAATGACAGCTAAGCTCTTGTCATGGCAACTGATTGTTGCACTCCGACGACCTCACGAGTGGCGCTAATAAATAGCCAAAATTGTTGCTCCCATGTGCTGCTTTGATTAAGTGCTGTGGTTAGGTTTGACCATAGCACTTAACAAGTCATCTGCCGCCACTTGTGCCTGTCCCAATCGCGGCAGGTGTCACCCACCTTTTATGGAGAAGGCTCAGTCCATAAGCCTTTTCCATACACTCCTTGGTTGATATAATTTTATGTTGACCTGTTTTGAAGGGTTAAAGCAATATAATATAATATATAATATAATGATGATCCTAAGCATTCAGAGAATCCAAAGCAGCAAATATATAGCAGAACAAAAACAAATATTGATGGCCCAGTCAAAGTTCAGAACTAACTGAAATGCTGTAGCAGAACCCCCACAAAAATTAACATCCACAACCTCCATGAACTAAAATAATATTATACAGAATGTTAAATATATAATAAGGTCATATTTGCCTAATTTTAAGACTTTATGATATCCAAATTTATTATGTGCTGATGTGTTAATCCATAGAATTCAGAGAGGGAGTACTTTTTTCTTTATTGTGTCTCCAAATATAGAATGTATTGGCTTTATGTTCCCTATTTGTTGGCTTGGTATCAGACAGAAAATTGCTCTAAAAATACAACATTATTTTTTAGTCATTGCCTAATTTTCACACTGTCACAACTTAGGTCCCGCCCAGTTGTGTAGAGACCATGAGCTCCTATAAAGGCATTGCACCTTTATTTGCTTAATTTAGCAAATGTATCTTGCATGTCCTGGAACATTTAAATATTTTAAAAAAAATTGCAGCACCAGAGCAAAGAGAAAAATGATGATTGTATTAAAAATTCAGACATGGATTAGAAATAAATGGCAAGTTTTTTTACAAACAAAAAATGAGGTTATAATAAATCCATATTGCGTGGACAAAGTGCATTTGCTATATGAAACATCTGTTGCGTGTGGTGACTGCACTATTTTCATTCTTCAAAATACTTCAAATAATTGTTATGCATTTAGTTTTGGATAGTTGGATAGTTACAAACAATTTTGCTCTCTTCTGATAAATCTCCCCCCATATTTTTAAAACAATGGCCGTATCTCTATTCATTTTTTTCCCTACAAACCTATATACTGTGTGTGATAAGATGAAACCAACATTATAGAGCATTAAATGAGTACTAGAGCAACCCAGTGTTCTCAACCACATGATAATAAAGACTAAAGCCTCATGCAGACGACTGCACAATTTGTAGCCAGATCATGGCCCCTATAGACTGAGGGATGAGTAGTGATCACCCTTCCTCGCTCCTCCTGGTAGTGTGCTTGCCTGACTGCCTGCATGAGGCCTTATTAGTTGTTCTAGTTGCTTTTATTAAAATACACTGAAAATACGATTTTTGGAATTTTCAAAACAGATTTCACAGTTTTCAATACAAAGGAGAATAGAGGAATCTACAGCAATATCCACATATAACCCAGATGTTTCACTGGAATCAATATGGATTTTCCATAGAACAACCCAATCATAGAAGAATCCAACCTGAGAAATCCCACAGAGAACAGATGTATCAGAATAAAGATTTGTAAGATTGTTAATGCCCAGCAGACACAAAAACTGAGACTAAAATTTTTTGCAAAGGAACCCCAGTAAGTAAAACCACTGTCACATCTTCTAAATACGGTACATAATGCAAGCCTTCTGAAAGGAGGAGCACATGTTGTGAATGGTTAATGAAGACCTTTTACCACCTACAAACCCCAATTCTTTGCATCCCATAAAAGGCATTGTAACACTGTTTTCAGCATTGTTGAGCTTTCTTAAATAATCTATTTTTATGGGCAGTGTAAGCCCAGCCCAGTGCCACTCATTCGACAGTACAGAACCTAATTATGCAATATGCAAATTAGGCTCTGTACTGTCAGATGGGTGGTCCTGGGCTGAAGCATAGCACCCTCTTTTAACAATTGAAAGTAAAACTATAGACATTAATTGCTTTAAAACTGTGGGGGCTGAAAAGTAAATACCTACTTAACAAGAATTACTAAAGTACTAATTAAAGTTAAAGGAAACCTACCATTTCAAATGGTAGGTTTAAGCTGTAAACACCGTGCACCAGCTCAGGGTGAGCTGGTGCCGGTGCTTAGTTTCGTTAGTGTTAAAACCGCGGTATCGCGGTTTTAACACTTTTTAAACTTTATAGCAGAAGCCGCTTCGGCGCTGCGCGCGACCGTGCGCGCGCAACGCCTGCGGCATTTCCTATGTAGGCGCGCGCACGCAGCGCCGAAGCAGTTTATGCTATAAAGTTTAAAAAGTGTTAAAACCGCGATACCGCGGTTTTAACACTAACGAAACTAAGCACCGGCACCAGCTCATCCTGAGCTGGTGCTCGGTGTTTACAGCTTAAACCTACCATTTGAAATGGTAGGTTTCCTTTAATGTTGGTGATTTAGTGTTCTCAAAAAAAAACTTAAAAGGAAATCTACCATCAGAATCAAGCATAGATAAACCATTGACACTTGACACCCAAGCACTGTAACTGTGGTAATCTTTTTATATTTGTTATCTATGGCCTACTTCTTCTAAAATCAACTTTTTAAAATTATTCTTTTGAGTCAGAAAGGTTACTGCAGATTTACAGGTTGTTAGACTGTCTCGCCCAGCTCCCTGCTAGGCACTCCCCTTCCCTCTGCTGGCTGTAATCTCACTGCAACACAGGGGGGTCATTTACCTGTTTCTTTTTTGAGACATTTTTTGGAGCATTGCCACATTTTTGGTGCAAAAAACTTCATACTAAACCATATTTAAGGAAAACTTAGAGAATGGAAAGAAGTAGCTTGCGACATTTGTGAGATATTTTTGCGATATTTGTAAATGTCTCAAAAAATTTTTTTTTAAATTCCCCATTTAGCACAAGGAAGAAGTGAGACTGATAAATTACCAAAGAAGCAGACAGAAAAACAACAGGCAAAAACTAGCCAAGACAAACAGATATAAGATAAATGACCCACAGGAAGTTCGAGCACACTGTGGGAGGGGGAAGTGCTCCTACAGTGTAACAGACTGTAAATCTTCAGTCCCAATAGGGAACTGCTCCAATAGCCTTTTAGGCCAATTAGCATAATTTTAAAAGGAGGCTATAAATAAAACATATATGAAGATTACCACAGTCACAATGCCTGGATCTATGAGTAAATGTCCCTGATGTATCCATGTTTGATTATGATGGTAGATTTCCTTTAAACCATTATACAATGCATACAGTGCTATCAACTAACTAGACATAAATGCTAGAAATCAATATCACATGGTACAGTGAAAACTGTGAAGAATATGTAACAGTTGGGAGTAAACATCAATACCCTTTAAATAATATCATATACATGTATTTTTGCAAAAAAGAACTGATTTACTATTCATGTTAAAATGTTTACTTGGAATCTTACATGCCCAAATGGATCGAGATGATTGTTAGTCAGCTTTAGTTTTTGAAATGATACCAGTTGCCTCATCCAGTGAGCTCCAGTAGCAGGAGAGTCCGGATGAACATATAACCTTCCAGGCATTGCAGGCTCGGCTTTACCAGCCACCATCCTGAAAATACAAAGTCCAAATACTAAATTAAAATAGGCAAAATGTTGAATGAGTAATTGGAAAATATGAAACACAGCCACAGATTGGAATCAACGAGGACAGGTGACATGTTTAATTTAAAAAACGGTAGTTGTATAATATATAAAGACTGGGTGATGGTTCCAAATAGGTTTTTTTTTTTATTAAATCGTCATAAGTACACAGAGGATACACAACGCATTTCGGGGAACTGTGGTCCCCTTTTTCAAGTGGATAAAGAATCTGTGGGTTGGCGAAGTACAAAAAGGGTATATGTGCATATATAAAATTTATACAAACATTATATACAAAGAGTAAGAGTTTAGTAAATATGGAAAAAATACACGAGAAAAATCCATAGATGCATAAATAGTAGGAAATGCACCTATTAGATAACAGAATTCTTAAATATATACACATATATACACATATATACATACGACACGACATATATACGAAAAAATATATCACGTTTCTTAGCATAATTGGTAAAAACAATTGGTAAAATCCAGTATTGATGTAATTTAATCATAAATATTTATGGTGAGGGATGACGATTAACCCCCTGGTTAAGAATAATAATAATACATAAAATTGTGGTGTAGCATAGGGACATATACGGGAAATCAATTAATCTCTTAGTTAAAAAATATAATAAATATAATAATAATATGTATAAAAAAATATATAACAAATTGATGAATAAATAGATAATTAAATAATTAAATTAATTGATAAGTACAAGGTATGAGTTAAATAATAATAATAATTAAATTAATTGATAAGTACATGGTATAAATTAAATATACAGATGCTCATTTCTATTTCCCCAAAAAAGTGTGATGACGGGCTTACCAATCGCTGGAGTGATAATCGTGGGCGCTCCAGTGTGTGCGCGCTAGAATGCATGTTGATTATATAGCCCGCGGTGTCTCTGTTGGAGGCGGGTGGCAGCGGGTTATTGCGCATGCGCAGCAGCTGAAGTGTCGCATCCCGCGTGCTCGAAGGGATGCGTTTCCTACTATTTATGCATCTATGGATTTTTCTCGTGTATTGTTTCCATATTTACTAAACCCTTACTCTTTGTATATAATGTTTGTATAAATTTTATATATGCACATATACCCTTTTTGTACTTCGCCAACCCACAGATTCTTTATCCACTTGAAAAAGGGGACCACAGTTCCCCGAAACGCGTTGTGTATCCTCTGTGTACTTATGACGATTTAATAAAAAAGAAAACCTATTTGGAACCATCACCCAGTCTTGTCGTGCGCCCTCTGCTCTTGGCTCTTCTGTACCGACTTTATCACTCCAGCCGATTTAGCACCTCGTGTCTGGATACCCCAATTACACCGGCTGCACCTCGACCCTTATTAAGATCCTATATGCCAATACGAGAGTTGTGCCTTATGTGTAAGCACAACTAAACCAGGTAAGCGACTGTCTAACTACGTCCTATACCCTGATCCAACGTTATCACCCTATGAGCGCTGTTGTGTCCCCTGTTTGCTATCTTCCTGTATAATATATAAAAATCTTCGTATTTATCTACAGCGTTCCCCGCAGCTCCTCTTCCCCTCCCAGCTCTGGCTTCTCTCTGCTCCTGTGGCTTCCAGGCTGAGGCAGTCTATGGACTCTGCCCTCACTCACCTGCGGAGTGTCACCGCCATGTGACGTCATAGCATTTGCATGGATAGAGCACATAGATGCACTGCTGGGAAGCAGTTTATTATTTTTAAGGGGGCTCTGCTGGACATTTTATTAATGAAGGGGCTGCTGTGGTTATTTTATTAATGAGAGGGCTCTTATATTATTAAGGGGAAGCTACTGGGCATTGTTTTGTAGCAGCCACGTTTGCCAGCCTTGGCTAATACTCAAGTTATTAAATTTTCCTAGTTTTTTGGAATAATACTCAGGTCTGCTTATAATCGATAAATATAGTATATATTTTATGTTGAAAGTAATGTTGAAACATACTCTTGGTTTGACGTTCTCCCTCTCACTAAATGCAAGTCATAAAGCCAGCCATTTATTTTACATTTTCTCAGTGGAGGCATTAGTTTTATTGGGATCCACTTAAATCTAATGTATTTGAATCTCTCATTGTGATATAAGTGGAGTTGGAGATATATCACAGCCGCTCATTTCCTGCCCACTATGGAAATAACTAGCAAATACTATTAAAGAATTGTATATCCATACTCCCAATAAGCCTTATGGACCATTTCATTTGGTCAATAGTTGGTAAATAGTAACAATGTGATATAAAAAGAATCTCTTACCATTTATTGTCACAGAATTTGTATCGATGATCATCAGCTGGCACTATGTCTATAAGGAGAATATATTTAGTCTTGGGGTTCATGCCAGTGACTTTAACCTTGTAACTTGGAAACATTCTCCTACAAAGAAAATTGAAGAGAAAACTCAATATTAATAGATGATCAGAACATAGAAAGAAACTTATAAGAGTACAAATGGCATGGTTATAAAGTCAAAACCACCAATGTGCTTTATAAAGTACATTGCATGGAAAAATCACTTGTGTCTCTGAAAGCAGCTATACTAGTTTCTCATGGCAGTAACTACTAGGACTTGTGATGATCACAGAGTTGACCTGCTTTATTGTTTACTTCCTCCAGGTAAAAATATGTCCCTTGTCATGTGCACCGGTGTGACATCACATGACTTTGGACAGATTTTCAATTACGTGAAGTAAATAGTGAAGCTTCTGTTGAATAACAGCCTGCGGCGATCTAGAAAACCATGTGGAATTGATCCAGAAAGTATATTGGAAAATTTTATAGCTTTTCATTATACAGTTTAAATTATTTGCTTAAAATGGACAACCCCTTTAAGCTTCTTACATTGCGCCCCCAAGGTTGCATCTACTGTGACTTTTGTTTTCAAAAGGCAGCGCAAACCACCAAAAACACCAATTATTACCTAATTTATGAAATAAAAAGTGATTAAAAAACATATTTATATATTTCTGTTGTAAAGTACAACATAGTATTAATAAAACCTAATTAGTAAAACATAAGCAATAGGCAAACAAACTTTTCAAAGCTCATTAAAAACAAAAGTGATCCCCAAAATTCCAATTCAGAAATCTCCTTGAAAATACCAATGTACGATTTGTCTGATAAGGAGATTATTTCGATTTTTAAAAATAGGAATTTGATGAAAAGACAAACTCAAAATCACTTTGGTAGGCTGTTGTTCAAAAGTTATAACCATATAAAGCAACACATGTCAGATTCCAAAAGAAGAGCTGAGTCTTAAGCTACAAAATTGCTGCGTCCTTAAGGGGATACGCTCTATAAAATAAAAGATCCAGATGCCTGCAGATCTTTCTATGCATACACTGGTATCAAAAGGAGCAATGGCTTTTACATTCAGTCTAAATATTATCTTTTATCGGGGTATTAAAGGGATTATACTAGACAGTACATTTTTTTTTATTACTGGCATGGCCTGCTGTAAAATACAAAAGAAATTATTTCTGTCTTCATCTACAGTGGAAGTGACAGGACAGATTGGAGGTGAAGATGTACTCTACTCTAGGATCTCTTGTTAAAGCAGCCTTGTTGGAGAATTGTTGAACTGCTTATAAACACACTCCAAAACATACTGGTAGGTTGATTAGATTGTGAGCTCCATTGGGGACAGGGACTGATTTTGCAAGCTCTGTGTGGTGCTGCATAATCTGTGTGCGCTATATAAATAAAATAATTTTATTATTATTATTAACTGCCATTGCTGTAAGTTTTTAAATGCCAGCAGGCATTTGGGTCCAAAAAGGAATACATTTTGGACAATTTTCTTAAAATCCCATTTTACAGGCTACCAATGGTTTTATATGCTTACTAGAGATGAGGGAACATACTCGTCCGAGCTTGATGCTCACTCGAGCATTAGCATACTCGCAACTGCTCGGTGCTTGGAAGAGTATTTCGCCCAATCGAGAAAATGTCATCTCACGGCGTTTAGACTTTTGGCGGACAGAAACAGAGCCAATCACAAGCCAGGAGATTCTGCAGTACACCCAGCATCACGTGGTACACTTACATGTCGATAGCAGTGGTTGGCTTGCATGATCAGCTGACCCTGAAATAGACTAGCCCGTGTCCTCGCTGCTCGGATCATTCTCTGTCTGGATGCCGTTAGGGAGAGGGCTGCTGCTGGTCAGGGATAGCATTAGGGTGCTAGCAGATTACTGTTAGGCAGGAGTGATTCTACAAAAACCTTACTGTTAGGCAGGAGTGATTCTCCAAGAACCTTACTGTTAGGCAGGAGTGATTCTCCAAGAACCCAACAGTCCCTGTTAGGGCTACATTAGCATTTTTAAAAAGGTTGCTGCTGAGCTCTTTTCCGATGCCCAGGTTTTCCACCGGTCGCAGTCTGTGGGTCCTGATGACCTTCTTGACGTAGTGGAAGAAGTGTGTAAAGAGGTGTCGGATGATGAGGAGACACGGTTGTCAGACAGTGGTGAAGTTGTTGTCAGGGCAGGAAGTCCAAGGGGAGAGCAGACTGAGGGATCGGAGGATGATGAGGCGACAGACCCAAGCTGGGTTGATAGGCCGGATGAACACAGTGCTCGTGAGATGGGGGCAAGTGCAATAGGAGAACAGGTTGGAAGAGGCAGTGGTGGGGCCAGACGGAGAGATAGGGCCAGAGCTGGTGCATCATGGCCAGGGCTAGATTTTCTGAAGTCTGGTTCTTTAAAGAAACACCGGATGACTGATGGACTGTGGTGTGCGACCTGTGCCACACCAGGATCAGCAGGGGTTCCACCACTACTAGCTTAACCACCACCAGTATGCGCAGGCATATGAATGCTAAACATCCCACTAAATGGAACCCCTGTGTCATTTTCTGCCTCTGCTAGTCAGCCCCCTGCCCAGGACCCCAACAAAAACACCTCCCGGGCAAAAAACCACGCCTTCGCCTCCATGATCCTCCACAGCGTCCACCAATGTCTCCATGCACAGCGTCCAGCTCTCTATACCCCAGACAAGGTCCACCTAACCACGGACATGTCGACGAGTGCTGCCGGGCAGGGCCACTGTATATCGCTGATGGCACATTGGGTTAACTCGCCCCTCCTCTTCCTCCGAATTACCATCAGTAGGCATGGCGCTATCATTTGGTAGCTCTAGGCACAGCAGCAGTGCCATCGCTAAGCGACCACAGGTGGTGCTCAAACTGCTGAGCCTAGGCGATAAAAGGCACACCGCCCAAGAGCTATTACAGGGCATCACGGCGCAGACCGATCTGTGGCTGGCACCGCTGAACCTGAAGCCAGGCATGGTTGTGTGTGACAACGGCCGTAACCTGGTGGCGGCTCTGCAACTCGGTAGACTGACACATGTGCCACGCCTGGCCCATGTGTTAAATCTCATAGTTCAACGTTTCCTCAAGACATACCCCAATCTGTCTGAGTTGCTCACGAAGGTGCACCGCATCTATGTGCATTTCAGAAAGTCCAGCACAGATGCTGCCACTCTCAGGGCAGCGCCGCCTCAACTGCCCGCTCACCGACTCTTGTGCGACGTGCCCACGAGGTGGAATTCAACATTAACCATGTTATCCAGAGTTTACCAGCAGCACAGAGCGATTGTAGACTGCCAGATGTCAACTTCCACCAGAACTGGTAGTCAGGTCAGTCAGCTTCCTCAAGTCTACAATGAGGAGTGGACGTGGATGTCTGATATCTGTCAGGTGCTGAGTACCTTTGAGAGTCAACACAGATGTTCAGTGGCGCAATCATCAGCCTCACCATCCCGCTGCTTGGCCTGTTGAAAAACTCTCTGGTCAGCATGAAGTCGGAAGCTTTGTGCTCGTCACAAGAGACGGGGGAAGAAGATTCCCTTGTTGATAGCCAAAGCACCCTCCAGTCTGTTTCTCAGCGCACATCGGAGGAGGTGGAGGAGGATGAGCAGGAAGAGGAGGAGAATATTGGCGAGACAGAAGAGGGGAGCATTGCTCAGTCCTTAACTGTTCAGCGTGTATGGGCAGAAGAAGAGGAGTTGGAGGAGGAGGAAATGGAGAGTCAGGCCAGTGAGGGGAGTGAATTCTTGCACGTTGGGAGCATATGGCAGATTTCATGCTAGGCTGCCTATCCCGTGACCCTCACCCGTCACCGATTACTGGGTATTCACTCTCCTGGACCCATGGTACAAGCAAAATCTTTCCACTCCCATCCCTGTAGAGGAAAGGAGTGTGAGAATGCATGAATACCAGCAGGTCCTGGTTCACAAGCCGAAACAGTATTTCCCTTCTGACAGCGCTAGCAGCAGAGGGGGTACTTCTGCGGGACAAGTAGTGAGGGAGAGTAGGCGAGCAGGCAGCTTGTCCAGCACTGGCAGGGGTACGCTTTACAAGGCCTTTACCAGTTTTTTGTCACCCCAGCAAGACACTGTCACCTGTCCCCAGTCTCAGCAGAGTAGGGCTGATCTTTCCAGAAAGATGGTGAGGGAGTACGTAGCTGACCATACCATTGTCCTAAATGATCACACAGCTCCCTACAACTACTGGGTTTCAAAGCTGGACATGTGGCCCGAACTGGCGCTGTACGCCTTGGAGGTTCTTGCCTGCCCTGCCGCTAGCGTGTTGTCAGAGCGGGTTTTCAGTGCAGCTGGTGGCATCAGCATAAGCGTACATGCCTGTCGACTGACAGCGCTGACAGGCTGACACTTATTAAGATGAATCAAGCCTGGATTTCTCATGATTTCCATTCTCCACCAGGTGAAAGCAGCTCAACCTGAATAATTCTCATGTATGCACTCCTCATTCTCCTCCTTCTCCTCCTCTTTGTACACTAAAGCAGAGGCAACTGGCTATATTTTGCTAGGGCCAACTGGCTCTAGCTACAGTACTCTATGTATTTAATTTTTCTGGAGGGCCACCTACCCGGTACTC
This sequence comes from Engystomops pustulosus, assembly GCF_040894005.1. Classification (NCBI taxonomy): domain Eukaryota; kingdom Metazoa; phylum Chordata; class Amphibia; order Anura; family Leptodactylidae; genus Engystomops; species Engystomops pustulosus. The sequence goes on along the minus strand of NC_092412.1, from coordinate 131,169,678 downwards.
TGTTTTAAACAATTTTTGGGATTGTCACATACAGGTACTCTATGTATTTAATTTTTCTGGAGGGCCACCTACCCGCTCCTCTGTTTTAAAAATTTTTTGGGAGTGCAACATACAGGTACTCTATGTATTTAGTTTTTCTGGAGGGCCACCTACCCGTTCCTCTGTTTTGAAAACTTTTTTGGACTGACACATACAGGCACTCAATCTATTTAATTTTTCTGGAGGGCCACCTACCCGCTCCTCTGTTTTAAAAACTTTTTTGGACTGCCACATACAGGCACTATCAAAATTTAATTGTCTCCATAGCGGCCTCCACACGTCGTCTTTACAGCAGCCTCCACACGTCGTCTTTATAGCTGCCTCCACACGTTGTCTCCATTGCTACCTCCACACGTCATCTCCATAGCTGCCTCCAAAAGTCGTCCACATAGCTGCCTCCATACATCGTCCCCTTAGCAAACCAGCTGTGTCAGGCAGAATTTTGGGTTGTTTTAACGGCTTCCACATCAAACTTGTTAACTTTGTTGCCACCCTGCTGTGTTATCCACAAAATATGCCGCCAAACTTTTATCACTTACCAATATTAATTCAGCGCTACTTGCGCATCTGTTTACGTTCCCCTCCCCCGCCATGACCAGGCCAAATTCTTATAAGAACAGTACTACACTTGATCTTATAGAAAAGGTTCTTAGAAGTGCTGTTTGTAGCCCCCGCCTCCTTTGAAATCATAATTTTTTCTAAATAAATGCTTCTGGCCCCCAGGCCCATTTTGGGTGGGGAGGAGCCGAGAGGCAGGGGCTTGGACAGGCGAAAACTCGTCTGGCAGCGGACCGCCAGCTCCATCCCAAGATTTGGCAGCCTCAGAGGCATCCATGCATGCTGCCACTGCTGTTTCCTGTCCATTTCGCCTCCACGATCCTCCACATGCTGTGTTAGCGACTAAATATACCATCAACCTTTTGTTCACATAGGAAATAATTTCAGCGCTTCTTGCTCACCTCCTTTGGTTCCTCTCTGCTGCCATAACCAGGCCAAATACTGATACGTACAGTGCTACACGTTATCCTCGCCAAAAGGAATTTTTAAAATTGGTTTGAAGCCTCAGTCCATTTGGGGTATGTCGCCATGCCACTCTCTAGCCTGCCTCTGCTGCCGCTACCTCTGCATGCTGTCCCCTATTGTGTCAGGGTCAATTATTGGGTGTTTTAGATGCTATCTCGCCTCATTCGGTCACTCTGTCATCGCCATGCTGTTGCCCATAATTTTGGCATAATGGTGCGATTAAGCAGCCTCAGAGGCATCCATGCATGCTGCCCCTGCTGTTTCCTGTCCATTTCCATGGTGTTTGCATCATTTTCTGAGGTTTCCAGGTGTTTGGCCAAGCTTCCCTGTGCAGAGTCTTGGTCCCCTTGAAAAATGCTCGAGTCTCCCATTGACTTCAATTGGGTTCGTTTGACTCAAGTAATGAGCACTCGAGCATTTTAGTGCTCGCTCATCTCTAATGCTTATCCAAACACCTACTACTGCTACTGCCATTCCCTACTTCTCAATCCCTCTAGTAATATAGTATGGAATGTGATAAAACAGCAGAAGATACCCATGTGCTAGAAAGAAGTATTAAAACATGAAGAAGCATAAGTACAGTAAAGAACACATTTTAACAATATTTTGAAAACATTTTATATATTGTATGCAATTAATTGAAAAAAAAATTATTTTAAAATGAAAAGCAGTACACTGAGAAAGATGATAGCTAGAGCAGGAGATGTTTGTGTCTAGCTGTGTATGGAAAGTAGTACCTGTAGTAACCAACTGGTTTGTGAGAAGCCAGTCTCTTTATGTATTTTGCCTTTGCAGTCCTCCTTTTCAGGTGTATGGAGGTTTAAAGGCAATGTATTCTGGGTAAGAAATATGCATGTAAGTTCTCGGAGGTTGGAAAAATAAAACCCTCTCTCCAGGAGCCAACACAGGACCATGCCTCTTATGTGATCTGCCATGCCTATGCTACTGCTATCAATTCTATTGTAAATCACAATCCTACTAAAAGTTTTGAGCAATTGTTTCGTCCCTCAGTTTTTACCAGCCATTTTGTCACAGCTGCATCTTTTGTAAAGTTTAAGGAAAAGGAAGAGTATAACCATCTGCAATTTTGCTACAGAAAATATTTTAAATTGTTAAGATATAATCACATTATTGTATATAAAGGCAATGAATAACCATGTGGTGTTGGCCTCTTAGCCAAAGACTATTAAAATGTTAGGAAGAACTTTTGAGGTTTCCCACAAAATTACATCATGGTGGTAAGCAACTCTCTGGAACATGCTATTTCACTATAGAAAATATGTTTATATTCCTAAGATGTTTTCTACTTATACATTCAATACTAATTAAAACTGTTTGGCGCCAACTACTTAAACACAGAGAATATGTAAAATATTTAAGATGTTTCCAACAGATGTATTTAATGTCAGATAATAACTGTCTGGATTGTGATATGCTAAAACATCATATCATTTGGAGGTTTTCTACAAATGCATATACTGGTAGTAAATAACCATGTGGCGTGTACTACTTCATCAAAGAAGATATGCTATAATGCTATATTTTGTAAGATTCATATCAATGCATTTAATTGTGAGATAAACTGATACAGCAACAGTGACTATGTAATAACTGCTGGTTATGATAGTTCTCCTGTGAAGCGACACTATTGAGTTGCCTCATATCTCTTCCTCCATTATTTTCACTCCCACTTTCTCTATAACTTTCACTGTAATGTCTGTAATGTACAGGCTGAATTGATGCGTTGGACCTGCCTCCTAATTCACTGATGGTATAACATTACATTTAAAGGGAATCTACCAGCAATTTTGACAAAGCTGCATATACAGTTAGATAGCATCCCTGAAGAGCTGTATAACAATACCTATCTGAGTGTTAATAGCACCAGGACTATGAAAAATGCCTGCAGCTTTGCATAGTCAAGACAAGCCCTTCCAAGGAGAGCTGAATAGCAGAATGAGCTTAAAACATCAAGTTATCTTTTTTTAACCCTTAATTACCTTTATTATGTATTTAATTTTATTATCTCTATATTCATCATCACCTACACCACAGCTGAAGCCCTTCTGGTTTGCCTGCAAGCCATTACAGGGACGCCTATCTGGACATTGTCCAAGGTCATGTCATCCATCCTTTCTAGCCGCCTGTGCCTTCAGACATCTTTTGGAAACACTCCAAATAATCCTCAAACGTTTGTTTCAAAATCTGTTTTACACATCAATATTGAAAGTGATGAATGTGATGACGATGACTTTAAAAAGAGTAGGGGAAATTGAAGCAAAATGAACTAGACTAAATGTGCTGCTAAAATGTGCCCAGACAAACTATATACCCTGTTTCCCCTGAAATAGGACATCCGTCGAAAATAAGACCTAGTACAATTTTGTGCCATGTTAGAAATATAAGTCCTCCCCTGAAAATAAGACCTAGTGGCAGACATTGCTACATATCCCCCCAAGACGTACATTAGTATTAGTAGATTTTTTAGATGGTGCAATAGGTTGTGACATTGGTGAAGAATTACGGAATAAAATCACTGACTGTTGGAGGACAAACACGCTACAAGCAGCTACATGGACATGAACTGGTCATTTAAGGAAACTGCTATTGCTAAAAATGAGAGATTGGGGCCTAATATTCCAATAGTTCAGAGTTTGGAGAGTTATATGGATGTTTTAGAAATAGATTTTTTGTTCACCAATAAATGTAAATTCTTTTATATGGAAAAATAAGACCTAGTGCATCTATAGGGGCAAAAATGAATATAAGACACTGGGGAACATTTACTTATCCGCTCCAGTCGCGATCCAACGGCGGGTTCTCCGATGCTGATTCGGGTCCAGCTGGGATTCACTAAGGTCCGTGTGCCCAAAGTCCACCAGGTATCCCTGCTGCGTCAAGGTCCGTTCACCTTCTATTTCTTGGTGCAGGTAAGAGACACATTTATTTTTAAATACCGCAGTTTTTCTGAATCTGTTGGGTTTTCCGACAGCCACACCCCCTGATAATGGGGATCGGAAGCCGCCGGGAGCCGCGACGAACTTCGGGGACAACGGAGGGTGAGTATTAAGTTTATTTCTTTATCTGTATACTAGTAGGGGCTGCTGTATACTACTGAGGGCAGACTGTATACTGAGGGGGGCATGCTGTATACTACTTGGGACAAGCTGTATACTACTGGGGGCAGGCTGTATACTACTGGGGGCAGGCTGTATACTACTGGGGGCAAGCTGTATACTACTGGGGGTAGGCTGTATACTGATGGGGGCAGGCTGTATGCTACATGGGGGCAGGCTGTATACTGCAAGGGGACAAGCTGTATACTGCAAGGGGACAAGCTGTATACTACTGGGGGCAGGCTGTATACTGCAAGGGGATAAGCTGTATACTACTGGGGAAAGGCTGTATACTACTGGGGGCAGGCTGTATACTACTGGGGGCAGGCTGTATACTACTGGGGACAGGGTGTATACTACTGGGGGCAGGCTGTATACTACTGGGGGCAAGCTGTATACTACTGGGGGCACGCTGTATGCTACATGGGACTGCTGTATGCTACGTGGGGCTGGCTGTATACTACTTGGGGGCTGGTAGGCGGTATACTATATGGGGGCTCGTTGGCTGTATACTACACCCTCGGCTTATACTCGAGTCAATAGGTTTTCCCAGTTTTCGGTGGTAAAATTAGGGGTCTCGACTTATACTCGGGTCGGCTTATACGCGAGTATATACGGTAAGTGCAGTTAAGTTAGAGCTGAAGTAACACCTGTGCCAGTTCTAAATCTGTTTTTAGTATAAGGGAAATATATTCAACATTTTACTAAATATGTCAGAAACATTTATAGAGTATAATCATTCCTGAAAAGCTCCTATTCAGCATAAATCACAGGTGAGATATATCATGCCTTTGCTCCAGAATTCTGGCTTTAAAAAAGCACAAACCAGGGCATATGCAACATTTTAGGTTCACTTGCACAAACACTCACTATAATTTTTGAATGACTATGATCAAGGTTCTTGGTGAAAAAACTTGTCAGAGCCCACAAGTAATTCTGAGAAACAGTAATACCCCAAAACTGATATTGAATACACAATAAATAAATAAATTATAAATAAATCTTTATTTCTATAGCTCCATTAGACTCATAATTCTCCCCTCTGCTGCTGCAGAACCTCATAATATAAACCTCAGCTGATGCAGAACTTCATAATATAAACCGCAGCTGTTGCAGAATCTTATAACACACACCTCAGCTACTGCAGAACATCATAGCGCACAACTCAGCTGCTGCAGAACACTATAACACTCACAGGATGCAGCAGGATAGCATAAAAACAACACACACACACACCTCAGCTGCTGAAAAATATGATTACACACACTTCAGTTTCTGCAGAGCATAATAATGCACACCTCAGATGCTGCAGTACCTAACAATACTCACCTCAGCTGCTGAAGGATATCATCATGCATGTCTCAGCCGCTGCATGACATCATAATACACACTTCAGCTACTCCAAAGCATACCTCATCTGTTGCAGAGCATCATATCACACACACCTCAGCTGCAGAGATCATTATTATCCATATTGCAGATGCTGAACTCATACACACCTGATCCTCATAATATACACCTCTGCTGACGCAGAATCTCTTGATAAACAACACAGCTGGTCCAGGACATCATCTTGCATACTACAGCTGCAGGACCTCATCATACACACCTAAGCTGCCGCAGATCTTCATAATACTCGCTGCAGCAGAACATCATAATGTACACCTCAGCGGGTGCAGAACCTCACAATACATGCCTCATCTGCTGCAGGAGATTTTAATACACACCTCACCTACTGCAGAACTTTATAATACAAACCTCAGAAACTGCAAAACATCATAATGCACACCTCAGCTAGTGCAGAACCTCACAATATATGCCTCATCTGCTGCAGAATATTATAATGCACTACTCACCTACTGCAGAACTTTATAATATAGACCTCAGCAACTGAAGAACATCATAATGCACACCTCAGCTGGTGCAGAACCTCACAATACATGCCTCATCTGCTGCAAAACATTATAATGCACACCTCACCTACTGCAGAACTTTATAATACAGACCTCAGCAACTGAAGAACATCATAATGCACACCTCAATTGGTGCAGAACCTCACAATACATGCCTCATCTGCTGCAGAACATTATAATGCAAACTTCACCTACTGCAGAACTTTATAATACAGACCTCAGCAACTGCAGAACATCATAATGCACACCTCAGCTGGTGCAGAACCTTACAATACATGCCTCATCTGCTGCAGAACATTATAATGCACACCTCACCTACTGCAGAACTTTATAATACAGACCTCTGCAACTGCAGAACATCATAATGCACACCTCAGCTGGTGCAGAACCTCACAATACATGCCTCATCTGCTGCAGAACATTATAATGCACACCTCACCTACTGCAAAACTTTATAATACAGACCTCAGCAACTGCAGAACATCATAATGCACACCTCAGCTGGTGCAGAACCTCACAATACATGCCTCATCTGCTGCAGAACATTATAATGCACACCTCACCTACTGCTAAACTTTATAATACAGGCCTCAGCAACTGAAGAACATCATAATGCACACCTCAGCTGGTGCAGAACCTCACAATATATGCCTCATCTGCTGCAGTACATAATAATGCACACCTCACCTACTGCAGAACTTTATAATACAGACCTCAGCAACTGAAGAACATCATAATGCACACATCATCTGGTGCAAAACATCATAATACACACCTCTACTGCTACATCACATCAAAACGCATACCTCTGGTTCTGCAGAATATTACCAAGCACACGTCAGCTGCTGCAAAAGATCATAATTCACACCTCAGGTATTGCAGTACCTCATTATACACAATTCTGTAGAACCTCATCATGATACTTACCTCAGCTAGTGCATAACCTCATAAAACATGCCATAGTTCCCACATAACTTCATACTACACACCTCAGCTGCCACAGAACATCAAGATGCAAACTGCAGCTGCTGCAGATAATGCATGCCCAAACTGCTGCAGAACCTCACAATACATGTTCCAACTGCTGCAGAACCTCATAATACATGTCACAGCTGCTGCAGAACCTCATAATACACACTTTAGCTGCTGCTGAACCTAACAATATGCCCTGCACACCACTGCATCTTACACTTTACTCATCCAGACCCTGCTGCTTAGTCCATAGTCCTGGGAATGCAAAGTGGAAGATCCACCTCTCATCCATAAAAATTGATTGTCAAAGAGCCAACATGTTATGATACTTATGATAATCCCTTTGAATTTGTTTATACTTCCAGTTAATATGTTTTCTTCTCCTCTAAACAGAAGAAACATAATGGCCGCCTTCTTTGGTTCATATGACTCATTACTGTTTCCATAAATTCCAGATGTTATATATGTAACAGCATCGGGCAAAAGAGGAGGGGGGGCAATAGCTAAATGCTTTTACTTCACTTATACCCTGAGAGAAGTATGTTCCCACAATGTGCTATTTATATAGGTGAGAACTTGCATGATCAACGTATTGTTATCTGTAAATCAAACTTGAAACATTCAGTGGAAAGCGATCTGTGATGCAAAGAAAAATGGCCTTTAGTGAATTGTAAACTCTGCCTGAGAATGTATGTTATTAATTGTTCATTTTTCAAACTGAGTAATAAAGATTTCAAAGCCAAAATTAGCCTACATGTTTGACAGTGATGAAAAAGATGTATCAATAACAGATATGGCCAAAATGATTTATGCTCCATAGCTTCATAGGCTATTTAGTTTCTTTCCTACACTTCCAAGGCAGACTGCTAAAGGAGCCATACTCATATAAATGCTAAGTGCTTTTTTAATGGTATTTAAAAGTAAGCTTCGACATATGGAGCTGATGTAGGGTACCCGGGGCTTGGCTTTGAAAGTTCTTTTGTATAAGCGCCCCTGAATAAATAGAAACATTGACCAAAGCATTCAGGCAATTCTTATTCACTGTCTACCACCAGCAATACTAGTTTTATAGTCTAATACAATGTTCCAAGTTAAAAAGAGGAAAAATATTATAAATGCCTAAAAAATCATGCAACACTTGGTCAAGCTTGACTTCTTTTTATCTAACTACATACTACTATCAGCAGAAATGAAGGATTTTGGCAGTTGTGCTTCAGTCTTTATTACTGACCACAACTGCTGTACTTTGGCACTCCGGCAGATCAGCACTGTGCTGTCCAGAGCTTTTCAGAATCATATTCTTAATAAAATAATGTTTATTGGAGGTTGGCAGAATGGACATAGTAAATAAATGTCTACAGTCAGACATAAACACAAGTCTCCTAGGAGTTTGCATAACAGAACTAACGTGTTAACTCTACAACTTCTTATATCCCCTGTGCTAAGGAGAATAGAACAAAGCTTCCACTGATACTTTTATGCAGGTTGTAATTGGCTATTTTGTTGTTAAAGTTTACATTCTTTTTGGCGTGTTCCTCTACTTGAGTAATACTTGTATTAATCCGTTCATATAAAAGCCAATAAAATGACTTCAGAGAAAAAGAGAAAGCCAAGTAATCCCGGAAAATGCCATTCAGCGTTGTGCAGATACCTTCTCCAAGGAATAAGTCAAGAGTTGGACACATAGAAAGAGCAGCTATGCTAAGCCCCATAGGGGCCCAGGGATATAGAGAGCCACACAAGGCTGTATAGAGAACCCCAGATGGAACAACCATTAAGTTAGAGTTAGCTTCTTCTGGTTACCACATGTTTACAATGGAGTCTGATGAATCACATCCTGTAGACTCAATATATTGTACAATTTGCTTCCACAAATCATATGATGCCTGCGGTTTGCTATAATGAAAGTAAGAAATGAACAACTATTGTGAAAAATCTTAATATCTGTGTGCAAATATCCATAACTGAACACATATACATATCTAATTTTGCTGTCTGGTGTCATGATATAAATTGATACATTAATTAGTGGAAATAAATTTTCCCAACTAAGCACAAAGTTACTGGAAGATTGTTAGCTGTTACATTTTCATGTTAGCTTGCATCAAAGAGCACCGCTGCATCTCTCCCTCACCCTGAATTTGTCCAGAAAAAGTAATGATGCAAATCTGCGTTTTGGTGAGTGCCATTCTTCCACCTCTTTATACATGTTGAAGTTGGAACTTTCTATGCATTGAAAAGAGCACCTCCATAGCAGACCTCTGCAAAGCTTTTGGAAGGCGTCACATGGTAACATCACCGTATGTGTGTGTATATATATATATATATATATATATATATATATATACATATATGAGAGGACACCTCCCTTATAGACTGTTTTCTTATTCGATCACTGATATTTTTTTAAAATGTTTGCCTTTATGCTCTATGGAAGCTGCCTACTTTTTGCAGACCACCTATTTCCTGTGCAAATAGATCTGCTTAAAGAGGTTTCACTAAATGTAAACTGTGCTGTGTGTGCAGGATCTAATGCCATTCATTAGAATGGATGAGGAGCTTGAGGTCTGTCTTTATTTGGGCATTCAAGCTTTAACACATACCCAATTCTGCTACATTCAAACACAAACAGCTGTGCTACATACCATTCCTGGAGGTGTATGAAAATATCCAGACTGCAGCATGTTTGTAATTTGATGACCTGAAACATGTGATCAGTCACAAGCTTGTGACATCATTTAAGGTCCTCAAGTTTTTTACATGCTGCCGAGATTGATTTTCTCCTGCACCCAGCAGGCTACTAAACAGGAGTGTGCACATTTCCTCGTGCCCCTCCCAACAAGATGTACCCACCCTCTACTCCTTCACAAAGTCAAGATACGGATTCCCATGGCAACAAACCAAACTAAGGCTGTCAGAGGAACAAGGTAAAATCCCTGTTAGCAGGAAAACAGCTGCATAAAGCTAATGAGTGGTGAATGAAGAATTAGCTTAGTGCAGAGTTAGGCAAAGGTTTTTATACTTTACAGTTGTTCTTTAACTGTTACCTTAGGTGGATGCACAAAAACTACCAGCAATATATCCCTGAGTTAATGGTATCACAAAGAAACCAAAAACTAAACCAACACAAAATAGTTGTGGTGATTATTGTGGTCAAGGCTTCACAACAGCTGTTTAAGTTGGAAAATCCTCAGACTTGGTTAAAGCTGAAATGATATATGAATGTACATATGATACTGTAAGAATACATTCATGTTTTTAAAGAGGTAAAATGAGGTCAAATTTGTCTTCCTCCAATCAGTTTTCTTATCTGTTTTCCCATCATTCACAGTTTATTGATGAATTGTAGTTATCTGGACCATTATTTTAAAATGACTTCAAATCCTAATTCTTGTTGTAGAAATCACAAAGATTCATTTTCCTATTTCCCGTGGAACAAATAACAAAACAATAATTTATATCTGTTATCCTCTCTTTTCCTCGATGCATAAAAATTCAACAGGGATCTTTTAAAGGAAATGTATTACATAGACACATACTTTAATGCGGCCACTTAGACCATATATACAATGGTGTATAAAATTGTTTACTGATATCTGGGCATAGTGACTTGTACAATAAGAGGGAATAGATATGTTGTAACATCATCTACTGGAAATTGTGAATCCCAATACAAAGGCAGGTGTGGACTGGCGCACCAATGTACCAGTGAAACCATCGGTGGGCCTGGGACTTCAACTGATGATGCAGAGAGACATTGTTCTTTCTCTGCTGCTGTGTGTAGCAGATGCACATAGCAGCATCCGTGAAGGGAAAAGGAAAGGACTGCTTCCAGGGATCATAGAGAGGTGAGTAACTGATGTTTCTTATTTACAGTGAAAAGGAGCAGGAAGAGGGCCACAATATGAGGTGGAGATGTGGGGGTGTGATAGAGTAGAAGGGGGGCAAAAATGATGGGACTAGAATATGAGGTGAAGATGAGAGAGGGCCCACAACATCACAGAATTTTTTAATGATTTACTACAAAGAGTATTTATCAAAGCCATTTTAGTTTAGAAAAAGTTAAGATAAGAATTGCATCTTGTTCTACTCTATTTGTACAAAAAGGAGTGTAGTGAGGACAGCGACCAGATTTGCCAATTTTTATTACAATTTTCTAACCCGAAAGTACGCTACAACTGACTCAAGTAGCTTAATGAAGTCGATTGTAGCAAAGCCATGCTCTAAGCACCCACTGCATTGGTAGTGGGTATTAAGATCAGTGTGACAAACACCAGTTGTGATATATTCCCCACATTGAGTATAACCACTGTAAATACAACATTCAAGCATGGGATGGTTAAATGCTATGTACAGAGAACAGAGCCCAGCCAGACCACATTATAAGCCAATGAGGTATGCTAGGTACTGCTTTGGTCTAATATGTGAGGGGTCCACACTGCTACCATATATATATATATATATATATATATATATATATATATATATATATATATATATCACTGGATATCCAAATTAGAGAACATGTATCTCCATTAATCAACAGAATTACCAAAGTTTATCAACATAAAACCTATTTTTTTGTAAAAAATGTGAGGATCATAATTAGAGAACAGCAATGAGTGTAGCATTTGCTGACTGATTGAGTTCAACGCAAGGAAGGAACCAAGTTTTGTTGAAGAAGGTTCTGATACACCTTTGCATTCATTTTTCCTTGTAGCTATAAGAGAGATCCAACCCCTGCTGCAGAAAAGATTCCACAAACCATGACCCTGCCTCCATCACCTTTCAATGACTTCTTTGCACACTTTGGATTCAGTATTTCCCCATTGTGTTGACAAACATATTGTTTCCCATCGGATACAAAGAAATTGAACTTGCTTTCATAACTAAAATTAACTGGGGACAGCTCCTCATCAATAGTGAGTCTAGCCTTTTGATTCTTTCTGCCAATGAGAGGCTTAGTTGCTGCAGAGTCCAAATGCTCTTAAACGTTGAGAAACTGCATGATGAGAATGATCCTTACCCTGTTCAGTGCTGAATTGGCGAGCAAATTGAAACAATTACCCATAGAGAGTTTGCGCATCCTGTCATCTGGGGGACTTTAATGAGTTTGTCCTGTTTTAAAGATGCAATATTGTCAAATTCACAATATTGGAACAACCAACTTCTCTTGGTATGGCTAAAAGGTCAATGAAAACTAGAAAGTAAGGCACCTTTCACACTAACGTTCGTGCAACCGTTATCCGACTAAACAATTTCTGGCCAGATATTGATCTTCATAGACAGTGTGGTTGTGGTTAGCAAACAAGTGTATTACAGTACAATACTATCAATGGGAAAAAGAGCATAGAGCATGCTCTATCTTTTACAGTATATATGGGCATGTTGTATGTCTTACTATGGAGAGGGGAGTGATGAGCAGTGCTACCCCCTCCTCTCTCCATTGCGCGGCTGCGCGACATGGGCTATGGCCTGCGGCGAGCATATGTTTGTGTGAAAAAGGCTTTTGACCTAAAATTTATTTAGGTTTTTGTAGATAATTAGGGAAATTAGCACCAGGTGGCAAATTACATCAATAACTTGCAGGTATCTGAAGTCTTTTCTAATGTTGATCAGTGTTCTTTTACAATTATCTCATTTACATTTTTATTCTTTGCTTTAGAATTTATGCAATTCATGAGATAAGCTTAAAATACTGCTATTTTACTCATGTTAGGACATATTCACATAGGAATAGATAATGAACTTGGCATTTAGGAAATTGTCTGCTGTTCTCTAATTTTGATCTTGCTACATGGTTCCCTATGGAGAGGGCAAGGGTGAGAAGTGTTCATCCTTCTCCAGCGTACAGCTGTATGCTCAGAGGCGATCATATGTTCATGTGAAAGAGGCCTTAGGCCTATAGTTAAATTGGGTTTGTCAGATAATTAGGGAAATTAGCTACCCATGCCAGATTAACAACAATAACTTGCATGTATCTTAAAGTTCTGGTCTGAGCTCAACTTCTTATAGCAGCAAATTCACACGGATAAAAGTCTGAAACATCATGATGCTCATGGAAAGCAGTGATGTCTCTATATTCATATTTATGGCTATTTGCAGTCACAACAGGTCACTCCAATTATATACATCAATGATCCGTTTACTTCATTATGGCTGCTTTGTTATTTTAGTGGGAGTCCTTCTTGTGTTTTATGCAGGCTTTTATATGTCTTGCACTGAGGAGAAGCTTCCATCAACACACTCTGCCATAAAGCCCTGACTGTCCAGAAGCCCTGAGGCTGCAGTGATAGTTGACTTTGTAGAACTTTCTCCCATCTTCCTACAGCAGCTCTGGAGCGGCGCCACAGTGATGTTGGGATCCTTCCTTACCTCTCACCAAGTGGGGAAGAGATATCTGTACAGTCCAGATAATGGGCTGTCCTTATTGATTAACCTGTCTACCACAGAAGACAACTACCCTGCTACATAATCCCATAAAAATACATAAGTTCATGCTACACGCATATACTAACACACATTCACATCATGCACTTACAGTTTGAACATATGTACACATGTTAATTGCATAAGATTAAATAGGAATTCAGCTATGATATAGCAGTGGCAGGCAGACTCTTTGCTAGTACTATTCACTGTATAGAGATAAGGTATTTGTTCACCTCTCTAAATTAGGTTGTTAGAGAGTATCGTCTAAACCATGTAACTAAAATATAACTTTTATTTCATAGATTAAGAAAAACGAATGTGGGGGGTGTGTAGAACTACACCAAATTAATGTGCGTTAAAAATATACGTACTGGCCCCAGTACATAGCACTGATCTAGGGCAGGCTGGACCAGAGTCGGCCAGTATAGCAGGGTTTACAGGCTAGGGATAATAGAGAGCCCTAGTAGGTGCCAAATGCAGGCTGATGCATCTATTATCCGGCCAAAACCTCATGCATGAGATGGACAAAAAATTAAAAATATCAGATCCCCACCATAGTGCAGAGCGGAGTGAGTATCCCGCACTGGGAGGGGAAAGAAATACGATGGAGACTGTCAGCTGAATGGATATAGGAGATGGGTCAACTGGTCAGCTGGGCTGGAGCCACAGTGGGCTAATATCGGCTGCTAACCTAGTACAAAGGCTATATAGAACCCTAACTCCTCAGCGAGTGCTCCTACAGATACTCAGATCCTACGCGTTTCCTGACAATTCTCATCAGGGATCAGATAATTTTGTCATTATGAGTGAGAGATTGTGACACATTGTGATAGGTGCACATTCGTGCAGCGTGTCCCCGTATTGATATCAACGGCAGCGTGCGCGGGGATACGCTGGGTATTTAAACTAGAGACCCCGCCCACCTGTGACCTCACAGGGTGGCTAGCAGCCAATGAGAAGGGCCGTGTCAAGCCGAGACAGACTAGTTCATAGCCATCTTGAAACTGTCCGTTCCCCCCAGACATGGTTGACGATAAAAAATACTGGCACCTTCAAATGTGGTAATTGTAGTGTGTGCCCACTAGTACTTCTGGGGAACAACTTCCAAAGTGTTAGCACTGGTGTCACACTGGTGTCACTCCATCAGGGACTATTCGAACTGCAGGACAGAAGGTGCTGTCTACATGTTATCATGTCCCTGCCCACTGAACTATGTGGGTAAAACACACCGCCAAATTAAAATCAGGATACAGGAACATGTAGGAGACATTAGGAACCAACGGGACACCACTGTAGCCAGACACTTTGAGAGCCATCATAACAGCAATCCCAAACTGTTACGCTTTCAGGTAATAGAAAGAGTGAGACCCCCAAAAAGAGGAGGCAATTGGGACAGACTAATACAACAAAAAGAAACAAAGTGGATTTACACCTTGAATACAGTGGAACCCTATGGGCTCAATGAGAAGCTTTCCTTTGTGAGCTTCATCTAATCTCCTGCTCTGCTCCTTCTAACGTATACCATCATCCACCATTTATGGAGTATCTGATTGACTTATTCGATTTATCAGTTTTTGGCCTGTGTGCCTCTTTTATGTTCTGCTGTGTCTCTCCTCTGAAACAATAGCCCCATTACCACATGTTTACTCTAATACTGGGCTTTGTCTATATTTTTGTATTAGTCATATCGTGGATTGAATACTTACCTATTGTCCTTTTGGTGCATGAGCCTGCGATTTTATACACTTCCACCTGGCCGAGGATGTCGCGTGACGGGCATCCGATCTGCTCCCCATTTATCTATCTGGTACCCTGTACCTGCCTCCTTCTGTAAAACAGGAGTGGCTCCTCATCATATATCTGGATACCTTGTAGACGTCCAATAGCCTCGGCTGATGCGGTATCTGGGCGGTCCGAGTGACGCGCCAGACCCGCGATCACATGACCGGCGGTGAGTCCCCGCCCCCGGCTGTGCCTAGAGGCCGGAACTTTGTGACGATATGTAGGTGTGTCCAATGTGAGGGCCGGCTTGACACGGCCCTTCTTATTGGCTGCTAGCCACCCTGTGAGGTCACAGGTGGGCGGGGTCTCTAGTTTAAATACCCAGCGTATCCCCGCGCACGCTGCCGTTGATATCAATACGGGGACACGCTCCACGAATGTGCACCTATCACAATGTGTCACAATCTCTCACTCATAATGACAAAATTATCTGATCCCTGATGAGAATTGTCAGGAAACGCGTAGGATCTGAGTATCTGTAGGAGCACTCGCTGAGGAGTTAGGGTTCTATATAGCCTTTGCACTAGGTTACCAGCCGATATTAGCCCACTGTGGCTCCAGCCCAGCTGACCAGTTGACCCATCTCCTATATCCATTCAGCTGACAGTCTCCATCGTATTTCTTTCCCCTCCCAGTGCGGGATACTCACTCCGCTCTGCACTATGGTGGGGATCTGATATTTTTAATTTTTTGTCCATCTCATGCATGAGGTTTTGGCCGGATAATAGATGCATCAGCCTGCATTTGGCACCTACTAGGGCTCTCTATTATCCCTAGCCTGTAAACCCTGCTATACTGGCCGACTCTGGTCCAGCCTGCCCTAGATCAGTGCTATGTACTGGGGCCAGTACGTATATTTTTAACGCACATTAATTTGGTGTAGTTCTACACACCCCCCACATTCGTTTTTCTTAATCTATGAAATAAAAGTTATATTTTAGTTACATGGTTTAGACGATACTCTCTAACAACCTCTGTCAGTGAGACTCTTTGCTAGATAAGCGGGTAAGCGGGCCATGGACCTCCAAAGTTTGTGGCCCCAGGTGGCTTTCATACAACGCTCTTGAATCTCATTTTGAATTGTCTTTCAAGTGCATCTGAACTCTTTTCTGAAAGGCTAAATGCTTGCTTCTGGTAAGTAAAAACAGTTTTTTTAACATGGCAAAACATGTGCTGCTACTTGAGGCCAAGGACTGCATTCGCAAAATGTGTTTGTATAGCATTTTAAAAGACTGCAAACACATTGGGATAAAAGAGACTCAAGACACATATGCATTTTACCATCATCAACAATGTGTGTAAGTCGGAATTGTATATTTTATAATTGTAACTCCAGACAATTTTTTTTTAGTCTTTGTGACAACTGGATTTTAAAAATGTTGGGTTGTCATAAGACCAGGATTAACAATAAAGATTAATTGAAGACACCTTTAATAGATACTATAGCTCTTTATCGTACTCTAAGGCTAAAGTACAGTAAATTACCAACATCCAGTGGTCTGTTTGTAACTAGGGGTCGTCTGTAAGTCGGGTGTTCTTAAGTAGGGGACTGCCTGTATTACCTATTTAATTGAAGAATATTTCACCAACCAAGTTATAAAAATTGATAAAAAACCCTGAACCAAGCCATATTTATACATTTCAAAAAGAAACCTGGGCTCTAATTGAACACATTATCAATAACACACTAAGTCTGGAATTCTTCCATACCAAAGTAATATGCTATTTAATGGAAATGCTATAAATAAGCTTAGTATCTTAGTATATTAGATAAAATAATGACACAAGCCCATCATGTCTAGGCTTTTATCCTGCAGTGTTGATTCAATGAAAGGCAAAAAATCCCCAAAAGGCTGACATAATTTCCTTGATGCAATAGACATACATAGTAGTGATGTAGTAGAGCCAAAATTGTATAGTATAGTATAGTAGTATAGTAGTAGTCCAAGAATAAAAGCTTGTGTGATAAATATGGCCAGGGGGAGGCCGGCCTTATACTACTAAAATTCCACACTTCCCTCTTGCCTAAACCCAATTAGCATAATAGAACTGGCTAAAGTGTTATCTAACACTACAAAGGCTGCAGAGGAACTCTGGCTTAGTAGGGTGTTGAGCTTCAAAGTATTTCCCCAGTCATGGCGACTCTCAGAGGCCTCCCTTCAATTATTATTGTTATAGTTATTGTCAGGAGATCACAGTGCCCCAAGTCCCAAGGCTCTAGCATCCTTGGGTCCAGAGATATAAATATCTTTGGATAGGACCATAGCAAATGGGTGAGGTTTGGTATCAGGGACTCTTCCTTGAGAAGCTATGACTTCCCAAGGTTGGGGACTTAATACCAGGTAGGAGGGACCCATGAACCCTCCTGAGGGTGGGCAGAGGTGTGTGCGCACATAATATAATCAGACACCTCTGATGATCCTTGTCTTTTGTCTGGAAACCCATTTTACCATCAAGTGCAGAGGAAGATCTTAAGATGTGGACTATCAGGTTTCATTGGACCCACACACAAGGTAATTAACTGAAATGAACTGCTGATACTTATAGTCCTACCTTTGTATGATGTACTCTGTTTAACTGTATATATCTCATTTGTATATATAGTTTTGTCTAGTGTGCCCGTAAGGCAATTAAATATAAAATGTAACCTGTGTTGCTCTTTTGTGCTGCCCTATGTCCGTGTCTCGCCTATATACATGTTACTGGGATGGTTCCGCACCCTATATAATCCCGTTATGTATCAAGCTTACATGAAAGGAGAACTGGTGGCATCTTATTTGGTTTGATAAGGTTCTGTTTCACTGAGGCTAGTGAAAGGGGTCTTATAGCCATTCAGGGTAGTGATTTATTGTTGTGCCATATCTGGAAGTTGTTTGGACAATTTTAAATCACTTCCTGTGCCTCTTAGAACCCGTGTGTTCTGGGAGTGTCTAAAAAGGATTACTAAGTGGACTTGCACACCCTGGAGTGGTCCAAAACGTCACAGTTTCCTTCACAGCTTGACAGTAATGCTTTGTAATTAAATATCCATTCATTACCCATGTCTTCCCAACATTATTAGCCAGTGTTCCCAAAAATCAGAATTAGGGGTTCAATTAAATCAGCAGTTCAGTCCAGTAACCACATTCTTAAATCAATTCCATACATTTATAAAAATGCTATGAGCAACAAGATAACTTAAATGGCTCATATTAAAGAAAATCCTGATCTTGGATACACATTTAACACATTCACTATTACTTTACTATACAGCATGCATAAAATCCCAGGGGAAAGATTATATCTATGTTTATGATTTTTAGAAAATTAATTTTGATTTCCCACAAAACCAGTCATTAAAACCAGTTTTTTAAAAAACATAACATTTTATAATCTGTTTAAATTATAATTGTAGGTTTTATCTGCCATCTTATTCCCTAGCAATGTCATTTAGTGAAATGCTTTACATGAACCCCATGGCTATAGGTAGCAGTAGTCTGGACTATGGAGAGTATTCTAGGCATGTTCTGTATATGATATTAGGATCAGCTTGGTATTAAAATTCAATAGGTGCTATGTGTCATTATGTGGCTGAATCAACAACATTTTGGTTGGTCCAGGTATATGAAGAAATATTGAAGCAGGAGAAATAAATAGTCATTTTAATAAACTGCTGTATTTTTAGGTTGTGAAATGGCAAAAAAGGAGTCAAAGAAGAGCACCAAGCCTTGGCAGTTTTCCAGTAAATTAGAATAAAAGTCTTTAATCTTGGCTACATAAATCTGCTTTTCAAGGATCTTTAACAGGCCAGGTTTAAGCATTTCAATACTTGAGCTCAGATGTGGCCATTCATGTATCAATCATTGTGACTATCACATCTGTGAATAATCATACATTTCAGCCACATTTAGCTTGTTAGTAGCATTCAGGTCATGACATAATGAGTCGTTTCCTAGTTTTAAGAAAATGAATCACTGTAACACAGCTCCTAAAAAGTGGTCTACTACAGCCGTTTAGTAATGCAAAAGCTATTTACGGTACATATCAATGTTTAGGTTTATTTCCATTTAGACAGTGAAGACTTAGACCAGACAGGCTGCAAATGTGCCAAATCCATCAAAGTTGCTCATGCTGCATCTCTAGACACAAATGTTGTCTTAGTTTAATTTTATATGTTACCTCTTGTCCAATACAAAGTTAATCACCTTACTGTTAAGCAAAGCAATTTTGCTAAGTAAGGGTTGAAAATAATAAAATAAGAACAAGCCATGTACAGTTTTTTTTATGCGAATTAATCCAGAATTATAGTGTATTTAGCTTAGCAAATCTCCCCAATAAATACATTTGTGGCTAAAGGGTATCTATAGCTGTATTTTTTCAAATACCATCGGGAGAAACTTAGCTGAAGCTCAGAAGCCTCTTTGGCAACTGATGTGATAAGTGGAGGCAAAGCCATGGCAGCATGATTGTTTAGGAATGAGGACTTCCTAAGTGGCCATAACTCTGGTGAATACGAGTGAGAGCAGTTTCTTCATTTCTTGTTTCATCTTTGAAGCAGTATGTAACAGCTTACAAAAGCTGGGATTCCTGGAGAGACAGTTCTAGGGAGAGGGATTGGGGTGAGAGACATTTTTTCCCTCCTTATTCCTAACTTTCTGCTAAGGTGCTGCTGTGGCTCTGCTGCTACCTGTTACCTAGTCTGCAAGTTGAAGACCTTATAGTCTTAAGTGGTCTCTTTCAAGGGATTTATTGCTTTCTTTGCTTACTCCACAAAGATCTGGGATTCTCTTGCATGTATGCAGAGGACCCCAAGCCTCAACTCTTTCCATCTGGAATAGATGGTACTGTTGGAGTGTTGGAGCAACCAGATATTTTAGTGGCAGGACTAGTCATGTAGCCTCCTAAGGAGGGGAAGATTGGTTAATTCCACTATTTACACTTAGGGGGTGACACTGCTTTTCCTATCTAGTGTATGGTTTGCTGATTTGACTGTGTGTATCTAAAGAAGGCTGGAGAGGATTGGCTAATTTGCTATGTGACTAACTTTCTGATTTGACAGTATGCCACTAACATCTACAATTTTGTGCTTTTTAATTAACAGATGCTGTTGTTAAATGGTGATTAACATGCTGATATCATGTCATTAACTTGCCGTTTGTGCAACTTTAGAAGCTACATAGTAAGATCATAGTTTATATCCTGTTGTTCCCTCCCTTTTTTTCTCACCAACAAGCTCTGGTTCCATAGTCTATAGTAAGAGCGTTCCCTCTTTTTTCATGTTTAATACTATGTGTTTTTATATGAAGGTAGGATTTGGTGATTGCACCTCAGATATGAGCTTATAAAATATTTATTGGCAGCGGTGCCATTTTCTAAATGGGTCAGACATGGTTTATTTATGTCAAAGAGGTCTATTTAATTAAAAAGCATGTGTATAGCATGTTAATACCAAAAACGTGTATAAATACACAGGGTTAGATAAAATGTAGAAAGCCTTACTGGGAAAATCCTCTCAGAATTACAGATGAGTTTAATAAATTTTGAGGTAAATTTAAAGATGCAAAATTGATCCTTATGACATCAAAACAGGAGGCTAAATTTAAAATTACTGACCTCCAGAACCATTCAAAAAGGGCAAATATCAGAATTGCGGGCTATCCAGTAGGAGAAAGCAAAATTAAAACTATGCAGAATAAATATTTGTTTAGTAAAGCAAATTTTTTGTCAGTAAATTGATTGGTATGGGATGCTTTTAAGGTCTATTTGAGAGGTAGTTATCATGAGGCACTTAAAGGGGTATTCTCATTTGGGCATTCACATTCAGTTTGATTAATCTGCCATATAAAAACATTTCTTCAATTAGATGAGGTGGTTGTATCCGAGGAAGCTATCTTGTTTCTAAGGGACAACATTTATGAGAAATTATCTTCACACAAGAACTTTTTTTTTTAATAACATTTAATTGAAGAAATGTTTACATATGGCTAATGAATTAAATTAAATGTGAATTCCCAGATGAGAATACCCCTTTAAACAGAAACTGGTCTGCTTAAAAAGTATATTAGTTAGTGACCCCTCAGAGGAAACTTAGAATTACAATTAAAGAAACCTGCCATGCAAATTAATCCACCCCAAATAAATACATCATTAAAAACTAGGATTAAAAAGCATTGCCTAAATGGTTCCTTGTCATGGCTGCAATGTTAAAAAATCAGTTTGCAAACATGTATGCAAATAACCTGATGCATAGTTCCAAGATCCAATTATAATGGAGTCCAGTAGATGTAGTATTCACCGAACTGCACTGTATTCCTAGTCCTGATTGACAGGTCTCACTGCTAGAGAGTTTGGTTACATCATTTGCCACTTAATTTCATGTGACCAAGGTGAGGTCATGTAAGGTCTACCCCATGTATGTATCTGTTCACATGAAATCGCAGCATGCACCTATGGACGCATGGGGAGAAGTAGTAGCTCATGGAGGCATGCTGTGATTACATCAGATACATACATGGGATTGATGTTGCAAATCTTATTGGGTAAGGGACTTTAGATGACATCACCCTGGTTACCTAACAAGCTGAGAAGAGGCATGGACAATGGGGAGGACTAATGGGAGGGGCAGGCCAAACTGGATCAAACTTATCAAACTTAATAAATAAAAATCAATGCAAAATAAAAACTGCTTTTAGGAAGATTTTTTAACCCTTTGAGCACTGCAGTAATACATTCATTTAGCCCTAAAATTTACACTTTTCTAAAAGATCAAAAGAGAAAACCCATCATAAAATTTGTTATGCAATTTCTCCTTAGTAAAGAGACCTACCACATGTGTATGTTACTTGTTGTTATGGGCGCACAGCAAGGCGCAGTAGGGAAGGAGCGCCCTGCGGCTGCCAGTTTTATCCTATAGAATCTTATATAGCCTAATAAACATATATTTTTTTTTTTTTGTACTGGGTCAGTACAATGTCCTCTATAACATATTTTTCTTACTAAACTTCTCACAATAAAACCTAATTCGGACAAAAAAATCTATTGCTTTTGCATCGCCGCCATCCAAGTGGCATAACACTTTAATTTTTTTGTCTATAGAGATGGTTGATGACTTGTTTTCTGCGGGACATGTAGTACTTTGCACCAGCATCAGTCTGGAGTATATGTATAAGTATATGTTTTTGATCACTTTTTATTGCATTTTTTTGTGGGATGAAATAGGTACAAATCATATTTTTTGTGGGTCTTTACAGCTTTTTCTATGGCGTTCATCGTGCAGGTTCCATAATGATTTATTTTTATTCTACAGGTTGCAATAGATGCATTTATGCATGTGTGAGGATTGTGTTATGATTTTTTCAATTTTTTTGTTATTTTTATATATTAATGGGGATAGGGCATTTTTATTAATTTATTTTTTATTGAAGAACATTTTGATTTTACTTTTTTATTACTTCCCCCATGGGACATGAACAAGCAATTATCTGCTTTGTACTTTCAATTCCAGTATAGAGGTTCCAACACAGATTTTACTATACATCCCCGCATCAGCAGACACTGACAGTGGTTAAGTTGCACCGAAAAAAGTGGCACACTTTGGCAGGGCAGTGCAGGGGGTGCTAGATTTATGAAGAATGGGTGCCACAAATCATGAATCTGGCACTCTGTAATTAGTAAATGTGCCCCTATAACTCTCTGATGATACTGATGGGCGGCTTCAATCTAGCACAGAACTTTTTTAGATTTCCACCAATATGTGCAAAGAATGGCAAGGGAGAAAGAAATTCCCAAATATACTTATAAAATAGTTATACGTCCACCACTAGTAAGGTCCATCATAATATATTAAAGGGGGAACACATACAAACCACTGGTCAAGATGCTGCCGCTCATAAGTAAATCAATATGCAAGTGGACCTCTGCCAGGATTGAAGCCCGAAAAGGCTGCTTCCATCTAACAGACTGGAGCATTTTTAAGGATGTGTGGCCTAGTGTATCAAGGCATATCTCAAGTTCTGTCTGTAGCAGACAAAGTAGTGTCCAAAAACTTAAAGTCAGCCTTCAGAGAAAAGGATAGAACAGCAAAGAAATTGATCCAGCCCGAAGCTCAAGCAAATATTTACAATAGCAAGGAACTCTATGGGAAAATCCATATTGGAAAAAAGTGACAGGGTCTGGGCCAACCTAAGGAAAATAACTGGGTTGGGAGATAAACAAGGAAAGTCAAGGGCCTGAATGACTTCCTTAGTCGATTCTCGGAAGGCTATCATCAGGAAAAATAAAGTCCAATTGTTATATCTGTGGCTCAGGCTTCTGATGTTTATACTAAAGGCATTGAATTCTATCCGTTACTTTTCAGTAAATAGTATGAACAGCAGTCTATTTGCTGAACGGCTGGCTCTCTGCAACCCTTGCTCTGGACCAGAAATGGTTAAGGCTTGCCCATCTTCAGAGTCTTGCCTCTCTCACCTGGAGAACTCTGATTTAACTCCTTAAAGGGGTTTGCCCATGAAAAAAAAGTTAAATTTCAATTCCCTAGTGATGTTTACACAATAAAGATCATTTAACCCTTTACTTTACAATTTTACTCAGTGCTGGTGAGTGTAAAATTTCATGATTCCTCTAGTTCTCTGTGCTGACAATGTGGTTAGATTATCAGGGTTCGGGTTTATATACACTTTAATTTAGCTTCTTAACATTCTACTAGTATCTGACACATAGAAAGAGAGATGAGACAGATCAGAGATGAGAGATGATGAGATCCATTAGATGCATATTACACATGACTTTCTCCCCTCTGCTATCACAGCCATTACATAGTGTCATTTCTACTATATACCTTCCTCCCTCTGCTCTGGATAAAGAACTTGCCTGCAGCTTGTAGCGTTACTGCTGTGCACATGCCAGCAGGAACTGCTGTGTCAGTGTGTGAGAGCTCCTCCTAGAAGAGGAGGGTGCCTTGCAGGGGGAGAGAGAAACTTAGCTGACCATAAAGTCAGAAAATACATGGACATAAACCAGGGGCAACTGAACGGAACAATACCTCTTTAACGCACCAAAACGTCCCCCAACGTCATGGGTTGCATTGATATTATGATCACTATTACCCAGGTTCCCCCCAACCTGCAATTTTTATACCCTGTCAGGTTTGTTGGTTAGGATAAGGTCCAGTTGCCCCCACTCTTTTTGGCTCCAGGACTAGTTGCGACAGGTAATTGTCTTTTGTTGTCGACAAAAACCTGCTACCTTTGAAGGACCTGCAGGTTTATGTCCCCCAGTCAATATCTGGGTAATTGAAGTCCCCCATGAAAAGTACTTCACCATGCTTTGAAGCCGCATCCATTTAACTTATCAGCATTTCCTCTGCTGCCTCCTCTATATTTGGAGTCTTATAACAAACCCCTAGTAATATTTTATTATTCCTTTTCTCTACCCTTATCTCCACCCATAGGGACTCCACATTTTCATTTGCGTCAACGATCTCATCTAGCAGGAAAGGCTTGAGGCAAAAATTCACATATAAACAAACCCCTCCCCCTTTTTATTTATACGATCATTTCTAAAAAAAGACTATAACCATCTATGGTAACAGCCCAGTCATAGATACTGTCCAGCCATGTCTCGCTGATACCCACTATATCATATTTGCGCTCCAACATTACGAGTTCCAGTTCCTCCGTTTTGTTTGTGAGGCTTCTGGAATTTGTGTACATGCACTTTATATGGTTTTTCCTTTCCCTATTCCTTTTGTTCTGATTCCCCACTCTTATTCCAGCCCCCTTTCCTCCCCCATGGACTATGAATCTTCCCAGCTCCCTAACTACACTGTCTTTTTGCTTTTTAGTCTCTATTTAGTCGCTTTAAACACTCCTCCAACCTTCTAGTCATTTTCCCCCAAAAACAGCTGCACCCTCCCCTTTGAGGTGCAGCCCATCCCTACTGTGACTAAGACTAAGTCCCTGACCATGACTAAAAACGGCGTGACCGTTTGAAACGCGTTGGTGGGAAAAGGAATTGCACTGTGGATGTAAAGATTTTAATGAAATAAAGATCAATGGCATTTGGAATTTGGCTGGACCATCGAATTGTTTATTTGCATCCCTACTGTAGAGCCTGTAGCCGACAGCAAAGTCAGCCCAGTGCTCCTTGAATCCAAAGCCCTCCTTCCTACACCAACTTTTGAGCCACTTATTTACCTCACTGATTTCCTGCTGCCTTTCTGGTGTGGCACGTGGTACAGGTAGTATTTTGTAGAAAACTACCTTTGAGGTCCTTGCCCTGAGCTTATGGCTTTAATCCCTGAATTCATTTTTAAGAACCTTCCACCTACCTCTTACTTTGTCATTAGTGCCAATGTGGACCATGACCGCCAATGTGGACCATGACCGTCACATGCGATCATTTTCTGTCGCAACGGCGTGCCATCAGACAATTCAATTGATGTGGACTGACTGTGGGATTTAAATTTTAAATTATGTTGCAAGACAATGCACTTACATGCACCACGAACAAGAAGGTGAACTCCATCGAACCTGAGCGGGGAAGCGACACATGCAGGATATCGGGTGGTTAACTCAGTCGGACAGGTAAGTAAATGTGCCCCAGTGGGTCTGCTCTTCATTATTGTGAGGTTTTTGGAACTTTTGGAGACATTGGGGCCACAATTCCGTCAGGTTTTCCGATGTTTTCGGGGATCGCACCGGTGATTGCGTTGCACGCAATCATTTTGTGTCACAATTGCACCAGGTTTCACGGGACACAAATCGGGGGACGATCCGACGGATTAGGACTACGTGCAGGATTTAACATTTCAAATTGTGTCGCAAGAAAAGCACTTACATGCACTGGGAGGAAGATGGTCAACTCTGGCGGACCTGGTTGGACAACGCACCTCAGGAATCACGCAGGGACTGGGTAAGTGGTGGTTTTTAAGTGGAAGGGGATAATTCAGTAAAGGGAAAATCCCCTGGTCCCTTACTGGATTGTCCCTTACTCCACAAACTCCTCAATGCATTGAGGAACCTCAAAGCTTTATGTTCAATACTGAGTTCATGCCATTCTTTTCTATCATTATGGCTGAAGAATTTCCTACATTTTGAGTGAAGGTTTTTGAGTGAAAATATGTAGATCTTGAATAAAGCAATGGTGTTGGTAAACAGGATAGACCTTTTCTTAGTACATTTAGTTCATTTATCATCAGTATTCATTCTGGCAGGTTAATGATCTGCATCTTATCTTGGGTGTATATAGGGGTAAACATTTTTCTGTCCTCTCAATATGTACTAATTAATAATCAGTTATAGAAGAGCAGGCAATCCCTCTAAGGCTGAGACAACATCTTCTCGAAGTGTAATCTTTTTTGCCAGGATCAAAGATAACAGTGAGTAGTGAAAAATTATTAATGGCAGAGACAAATTATATCGTCTGTGCAAAAGAGGAGACAATGGTATGCAAACAAATTACCGGAACAGTTCATAAAACTAATCCATTCCTTTATAGTTTATTTAAAGTTATACAGTGTATATTTTATATCTTTTATATTCACAAATTGTTTTAAAATGAACTGTGCCATGATAAGCTCTTTTTGAGATGTCACATATTTAAAGCTTGCTCAATTCACTATTACCACACACAAATGCATTAAGCCGTGCCAAACTTCTACTTGCTTTCTATGCTCTTATCTATATGGTGCTTGAATAAAAAAATATCTTCCTTACAATTGCTCTCTGGAACTACTTATTGAGTGAGTAAAACTATCCATTGGGATTTTCCTTTTTCTGGTCTGGAATGGTCAGCCAGGAATGTGAAGTATTGGCTTGAAAACAGATCCACACCCTGTATATTTTCATTGCATAGTTTTGGAAAATACAAAATATATTCAGTATTCAGAATAAGTTGTAAATGGAAAGTAAAGAGACCCAAATTTCAGTTGTCAAGTCAACATTCAAAAGCTACTTTTTTTGTTTAAAAAAAAAAATTACATTAGATTTGCGGTACAAATATATGTTTATTTTTAGCACCAGAAATGATTTTCAATTTTGCTTCCAGAATATTTGGGCTGGTCTGCATCCCATGTGTACTATATATTGATGCAATTTCCAAGTCATGAATAGCATGCAACAGTCATCACGTCTATTTCTTTACAACACATTTTAAACCAGCAGCCTAAATTTTAAGTGATGCCAATATTGATTTCAAACAAATTTGAACAATTATTTTTATGAAATCAATGACCAAAAGGATTTCATATTTTACTGAAAGCGTGTCAGATAGACAACACGCTGCGGTATGTAGCAAGTGACAAGTTAATACATACCACCAACTGAAACAAGTTCAATAGCAATGCAGCTGGAAAGGTTCATATTGTGTCATTGAAATTAAACATTGAAATACTGATTTCTTAGCAGCAAATAACTTTCCCTTAATTATTCTCTCTATTTGTTGGATAGGTCCTTTGTGATCTGTTATGACCTGTCTAAACGTTCAGTACTAAAAGAACTATAAGGCTTACTTTAGGTTTTCTACTACATTATAACCTGCTATTGTCTAATAGCGGAAGGAATGCCTCTGCATTGGGATGTTTTGCAGCACAAGAGATTGTGGAGTTCTGATAAACAAAGAATGATTGTCAGTATAGGTATGGAGAATGTTTAAGGTGAGTGGGTCTTATTTTATACTTCATACAGATGTCTGACCACGCTTAAGTAGAATCGCAACCCGAAAACACTGCTTTACTGCAAAGTCAGTGCTCCAAGCACACACTGATTAAACTATGATGCCCTAGGCTATTGGTATGCAATCATAATCCTAATACAAAACAATTGAAATGATGGGGGACAGTTATCGACTTTGAAATGGAAAACCAGCAGAATTTTATTTTACCTTGCTGTGCCTATTGTGCCTTATTTATGTTTTTAAGTATTTTAAGTGTCGGCACCACAATATTCATGCTTTTCCAATACTCACAACTTTTTTGTCGTGTCTAATTTTCCTACTTGTTTTGTGGCGCAGTTTTTGGCACACAAATAGAGCTGCAAAAAGCTGGTCTATGGAGCTCTATTTCACCTTAATGAATGGGAAGAGGTACTTGGAGTGTGGGGGCATATGGGTACAGGCCATGCGTCTAACAACCAGGGGAATAAGCACAGGACAGACGGGCACAACCCTAGTGTGATATTGCAAATGTAGATAAATAAAATAGATATCGATGAAACTCTCACCTGATGTCCGGTGAAAGTACGCCGGATCTTTGGATAATGATGGCAGCGGATCCTTGTATCATCCGCATTGAACCCAGGTCAGTCGTCCTCGGTAACAGCGGAATGAGATGCAAAAGCCCGAAGAGAAGGTAATCGACACAACCAAAGAGGGACTGGAGTCTCGTGAGTATATTGTCACTTTTATTGTTATAGACTTGCAACGCGTTTCAGCTCTGGACTGGAGCTTTCATCAGGCATAATCTTTTTATATACTCACGAGAATCCAAACCCTCTTTGGTTGTGTCGAGCGCCGGTCCGAATAGCTTCTCTTTGTCCACGGGCTTTTGCAGCACTTTAATGAATGGGGAGACAGTTCTAAACCTTCTTGTTAATGTGCCAATTCATTAATCCCTTGCACCACAAATTAACATCCCACTAAAAATTATAGCACACTTCCTGCGCCACCCTGTGCCCAAATTGATAAATGCCTGCCAATGTGAAGAGAGTTGTTCATATAGAATTTACACCACTTTGACACTGCTTCAATTACTGTTACTGGAAGAAATCCATTTAGACAGAATTTTGAAAATGTAAATGCTTTAACTAAATTATACCTAATAGATTAAGCTTGATGACTTATAATTTCAAATCATAGTTAATTAATGAAATATACATCATCACTGTATGATTCAAAATCAATGTTCTTTTACTGTACTTTATTATTATTATGTACCATATTATGTACTATATTATTATTATGTACTATACATTTGCAAAAAGCTAGTATGTTCTCTCCGTGTTTGCGTGGGTTTCCTCCGGTTTCCTCCCACACTACAAAACATACTGTTAGATTGTGAGTCCCATGGGGGCAGGGACTAATTTGGCATGCTTTGTACAGCGCTGCATAATCTGTAGATGCTATATATATATAAAGAATTATTATTATTGGCAAAAATTAATTTTGAAAACTACAAGATTTTGTTAGTCGCATAAATCTAATAGATAAATCTAATAGATGGACAAGAATCAGTTTCCTAACCCGAAATGTAACTAATTTGTACCAAACTACTGTATTTATACAAAAACATAGTGGACTACAATTCCAGGAGTCTATTGCTATTGTTGTAAGTCTATAATAGATTCACCTACAATGCCAGTGCCATATTGATGAATGTGTTGTATGCTGTGCAGGGGGAGACATTGACACTACGATCTTATAGGGCCCCAACCATTTGATTTTACCATTGCAGCTATTTTGCTTGTTTCTCATTACCTATTAAAATAATAATTATGACCAACAAGACTTACAAGAACTACGTAATAATATTTATGAGCTATTACTTTTCGATTCACTCTTACAATCACCAAATTCTCTGTAGAGATCAAAGTGATTTTGACAAAGTCCCAATTTTCCCAGAGCCTTCATTGCCTGCCGTCCCTTACTACTCTTATCACTCACGCCACTCCGCAATGACATTCTGTATACAAAGAAAGGACCGTTAGCTTTGAAGTATGGGATTAGACCTTGCCAGATCCCAGCCACAGAATAACAAACAATACAGGTTCAACAGGAGTTCTCAGTGATTCATTTTTCAAGCCCAATTTCACTGCCACTTACATAAGAAACATTGAACTCATAGTCTTTGGATAGATAGGGGAGATTTATCTGCTGTCCCAGTGACTGGAGGGTCAGACAGTTAGAAAAATTCCATTTTTAGGAGATTATATTTGAAATTTGCTGGCTTGGCTTACTTACTTATCAGTCCTTTCAAATGCATTGTTTTGTTCCATTTGTAAGAATGGACTAACCATAAAGTTCCTATAAACCATTCAGCTTTTTTCCTTTTATGTTCCTATTCTTCTTTGTGCTTAGTAACCAAAAATCTGAAAAACATCAAATCTTTACATCTTATATAAATGGAAATATTTCTAAGAACTATTTATTTCTGTGCATTCTCAAGCCTTCTCTGCCTTCCCTATACCATTGGCAGCATAAAAGTAAATTTTAGGTGTAAGGGATGTATAAAAGTATGGCACCCTAATGTAATTTCCATTCAAATGAACTGTATGAAGCTGAAAAGCAGATACACCATTTTATGTCTGTTGTTCTCTTTTTAGCTTTTTTTAAGCCAGTAACTTCCAACATTTTCCTTATTAGTTTCATCAGTCTGGTTTTGATCAATCTCTTTCTGGCTTAGAGGACTGATCTATAACTATGCATATGAGAGAATCTGTGATGTCATTAATGTTCTTCCTTGGACTGTAGCACAGAACTTTGGCATTACGTATAAACATATGTGTAATGAACATGTGTCTTGTCTGGTGGATATGTTTTTTTCAATCCAAATCTACAGGAAAGTCTTAATAGCCAAAACATAACATGAATGAATAAATAATTTTTAAACCTATAAACTGTTTCACATCCAAATTTGGTGGGAATGTCCATTAATATCTCCCTTTAGGAATTTTTACTCGTAACTAAGGTTTCAGAGATTCCCATTATTAACTCTCGCAATGTAACTCTACTGGCCATGACTACTGGACCCTCAAAATCCCACACTTGCACCCTTGGTAGTTTTATATTGGTGGCAGCAAGAATTGATTCCCCATCACTGGAAAACTCCAATACGTCCCAGGAGATCACACATCTACAACGATGGAGTGTTTAACCTCAGATCTTAACTGCAAAAATTTTTTTAAGACTTGGGGTTCCTTACTCACCTTCCTGCCTCACCTGATTATCCTGTTATCCCTCTGACTTTCATTCCCCCTTTTTTCTGTTTTTAAATGAAAACCTACTACATGCTTTTGCTATTCAATTGGGCTGTTTCTTTCTATTCATGATACAGGATACAATTCTGGAACTTGTTTATGTTTCTTTGTCCTGAGTACATTTTAGTTTACTATCAGTATATACAGTAACCTCTCATCACTGACTGGTTCTGTGATTTTATTATTACAGATTTTGTATTACCAATGTATCACTTGCTATTTTTGAAACATTTCCTAAATAAAGAATTTTACAAAAAAAACTGTTATATAGTATAACTGATCTGCGTTTTCTTTGCAAAACATCCTCCTTTAACCCCATAGCGCAATAAGACGTACCTGTACGTTTTATTGCGCATAGGGTAGTATGCAGAGGGTTCACGGGCTGAGCCCTCTGCATACACGCCGGGTGCTTGCTTCACAATGAAGCAAGCACCCGTCGCTAACACCCGCGATCGGTGCTTGTACCGATCGTGGATGTTAACCCTTTCATCGACGCCGGCAGCATTAACGAGCCAGCGGCGCGTGGGCGACGCCATCTTGGCTCCGATCGTCGCTCCCCGTGACGTCATCAGGGAGCGGCGATCCGTTGCCATGACAGCCTCAGATCACACAATGATCCGAGGCTATCATGTTTTAAGCCATCTATTACAATGTGCGATCTGCACATTGTAATAGATGGTGTGCAAAATCCCCATATACTGCCATACTATAGTAAGGCAGTATATGGTAGGATCAATCAGACAACCTAGGGTTAAAGTACCCTAGGGAGTCTGAAAAATAGTAAAAAATTAAAATAAAAAAAAAATAAAAAATAAAAAATTATATTAAAAAAACCTAAATATTCAAATCACCCCCCTTTCCTTAGAACTGATATAAATATAAATAAACAGTAAAAATCATAAACACATTAGGTATTGCCGCGTCCGAAAATGCCTGATCTATCAAAATATAATAATGTTTTTTTACTGCGTTTAACCCCGTAACGGAAAATAGTACCCAAAGTCGCAAATGGCATTTTTTTGCTATTTTGAAAAATATAAAAAATTCAATAAAAAGTGATCAAAAGGTCGTACAATTCTAAAAATAAAAGCATTGAAATTTTTTTGTACAGGAGGTTTTAATTTTTGTAAATGTATGAAAACATTATAAAACCTATACAAATTTGGTATACATGTGATAGTATTGACCCAATGAATAAATTAGACAGGTGGAAAACCCTTTTGTCTCACCAGACGGACCGTACCTAGGGTGACGTCACCGGTACCTTGTTAGTCAGATACAGCGAAGCCACCGGCCGGGGCTCGCGTGCTGATCTGCATTTTGTGGATTACTACTTGGCTTGGAAACGCTATCCGAAGTGAAATACACCTGACGAAAAGATTATTGCTCTACATGAGATTTACGAGACCTACGGGACAAAACCTCACTAAACGGAAGGAATCAAACTTCCCACACAGGAGGGGTGCCACTTACAGGTTAGTGCATCGTGCACACTGATGTTTAAATCATTGTAGATCCGTTACTGGTATAGCGTTTATCCGAACCTAATAGTCCTAATTTTATAGCCAGCGCAGGTATCCTTGTTTTTTACCTAAATTAGACAGGTCATTTGGAGCACACAATGAAAGACGTAAAATCCACGCCCACAAGAAAACGGCGCGAATGCGTTTTTTCAACATTTTCACTGCATTTAGAAAGGAAAAAAATACGGTAGGGTTGAAGATAGATGCGAGTAAGAATTTCACAATTATTTTAGAATTAGGGGTGCTTCCACATTGATCAGGATATTGGGCACATTAGTCAGGCGAGATCACTATTGAACAATGGGGAGATATATATAAAAATGTGGTTAGGAGCACGATTAATTTAAATCACAGATGTATACAACTGAATATTTTATATGGAACGTATTTTTCGCCACAATTAATGTTTAAGATTGGGATAAGAGATAATTCTATGTGTTTTAGATGTAATAGAGCTAATGCAGATGCTCTCCATGTCCTTTGGGAATGCCCGGTGATTGGGGAATATTGGGTAGAGATTTTTGAGTTAATTGAGGCCCGGGCCTGCTGCGCCCTCCCACGTACAGTCACTTTAGGTTTATTGGGTTTAATCCCATCTAAGATAGGATTGAGATCTAAACGTGACTTGATTCTGAAGGTACTGCTTCTAGCAAGGGTGGTTTTGATCAAACACTGGAAAGACGTTAAAGCTCCACCAGTAAAGGAATGGCACAAAACAGTAGATCGTGTTAGAACATATGAATGCACATATGAAAAACGATATAGAGGAGGAAGGAGACTGAACGATATATGGGATATTTGGCAGGAATAGTGGGTTACCCTTTTTTTTTTTTTCTCATTTCCAGCAGAGGGAGGGACTCGGGTAGGGGGGGCGAGGGACATATGGCTTAGGATATTATGTTGTCTGGATAATTCATTGTTAATGTAATTTTTATATGAATATTATTGTTGACAGATGTTGTCTATGATGTTTATTACCATGTCTTCATTTTTTATTATTGTAAAGCATAATTGTTTAATAAAGATTCATAAAATTAAAAAAAAAAGGAGCACATTTAGGTGTTGGCCTTCTACTATGAATTTCAAATACTCCATAAGCATGCTGACTTGACTTAAAAAAGCTTAATGCTTATTCACAATAGGAATGGTAAATCTAATGGCTATCTGAAAATTCTAGCAGTAATAATCTTTTTACTAAAACTTAAGGATCTATCAGGTTTAGGCTAAGAAACTATTGTTTCTTCTGATTTTTATTAACCAGCACCCATAGACATGGTACCCATACACAGTACCCATATATTGACAAGCTCTAATGTAGAAGAAACTCGCCAGTTATAAAGTCTATGGATATACTGAAAAATGTGATCTGAATTTAATTAATCTGCTTGGAGAACATTTTGTGTGGTTAAATATCTTTTTCAATAATTTTTATTGAGTTTTATAAATCTAACTATGAAAATTATGAAAATTCTGACCAACAATATCACAGTAGACAACATGAATAAGGAAAATAATGATATAGTCAAATGAAGAAAAAAAACAGATCATGAGTTAAATGATTATCATATTGTTAAAATACATAGGTCATTTGACTTGCCATAGGTCCAAGTCGGACTTGAATTTTTAGGAGGGAGTTAAGTGTTACAGCTATGGGGTATGAAACCCATAGACTAACCTCATTGTGCAATATGATTTTTAGCTTTTTTAATTGTATTTATTTGTTAGTGTTGTCTTGTGTTCAATAATATACAGATCTTTTTTAGCTCTGTGATTTACAGTGTGCTATTGTTTGGTTATACTTTCTTCTTTTGAAGTTATGGTTCATTATATAACCTAACAGCACCTATATGGTTATTCATGCAAGGGTACCTCCTCCCCTGTGTATTTTTCAAGGGATAGAGCTATTTTATATGCATGCCAAGATATAAAGTTGGAGTACACCACAGTTTGGACAAAACATAGGCAGATCAGGGCTGGTAATACATAGATATGAACTTGAGTTTAAGTGTCAAGTATTGTAGAGCAGAAATTCAGCAGTAAAGTGTCAATATCTATGTTCAATCGAGCCAAGGCTGGTGATAGAATGATAGGAGTAGCACATATTGTGGAGAGAAATCTGCCAATCCTTCTCCGATGGCAATCCCACCACATATGTGAAAATGTACCAAGTAGGCTGAATCTCCAACATTTATTAGGGGAACTTTCTTGTTCCCAGTGACTAGAATTCTGCAAAAGTAGAAAGAGTAAATGGTCTTGGAACTTCTCTCGCCAAGTGCCCTTTATAAGCAACCCTCGTGGTATATATGCCCTTGTTTAGTATTACAGTTTCCTGTTTTTAATGTGCGGAAAGTAAGTAGAGGAAACTAAAACAACAGAATGCAGCAGTGCTAGTCACTGAGCTCATACTACTAAAATCAACTAGTATACCGTAATAGCGTACTTCATAATATACAGCTGATTATATTACTTAGCACCAGCTTGTATGTTTTAATTACAGTATGTGGTAACATTGATCAAGAACGTTGAGCATAAATCTCTTAAGCTTTTTCTTGCCGTTCTAACTAATGCATATTTCAAAGTCATGTTGAAAAAACCAACAGAAATGCTGGAAATGTGATGATGTTCACTGTTTATCAATACAAAGATGCTTTTTTCAAAAGTAGACCAAACAACTATCTTTAGTGAAACAATAAAATTAGACACAATAAAAACTTGCTACTGCTAAAATCTCCCACCCCCCCTAAAAGAAATTTTGCCCAGAGCTGTGTAGGATATACCTTTGGAACCGGCATAAACAGACTCTCCACCAATAACATGTATTCACATTATCGCATTGCTGTTGCAATAGTAGGTATAGCTCTGTAGTTTTAGAATAAGATAGAATTAAACAATTCTTATACAGGCCTCAGAGCATCATACATCTACACCACTATTCCTGGATAGACAAACTAGATTAAATAACATTAGCCAAGCATTGAGGCCCACTTTGTACAGTTAAGCCCTTTACTGTAAGTCAACAGAATGAACTAGAAATAATAGTGGCTGGGACTGATACATAATATTAAATCATGGTGCGCAGCCTTTTCAAAACTAAACAGCAGAGATTCCAGAATAAGCAATCTGGTGAGTCTGCATTCAGTAACAGCGCTGGTGTGTGTGTTCTGGCAGATATTACCTGTCTGTTAATTATTTCAGAGGTGGTTAACTTGTGGGTGTAATTCAGGACAGGAAAAGCTATGACTGGAAGGAAAAACAGAGGTGTGCATATGGAACTTCTATGCAGAATATTATTTAACCATATATCTTAAGGTTAAAATGGTATAGAAAATATTTCTTATTTTACCAAAAACACCCATGATGCAATGTCATCATGTTTTTTTCCATATACTGAAGTAAGGTGAAATTCACAAGTAAGAGACATGGGGCGGTGACAGTCAACTATAGCAGACTTTAACATGTATGTCTTGTCAGTAACAGTGAGCCAAAGTGTGGCCTCCTGTTCCAAGATGAAACACCATCTGTACATCCAATTCCCATCCATCAAAAACAATAATGTTCTTGACTGATTTAAAGGGAAACTTTGAGAACTCTCACATTTATCTACCTTATCATATCATTATATCTGTGCTGAGATCCAATGTGTCTGTGTCTTACAGATGTGTCCTTCCTGACTGTCCTTCATCACTTGTCACAAAATATCCTGAAGTAAGTGATGCAATATGACAGCTTTTCAAAACATTTTATAAAAACATGCTATTCTTAAGGCCTTCCAGAATAAAGCAACAGTTGTAATTTAGCAAAATCAGACATCTCAAGCCATTCATCTTCGGCATGGGGAAAAGAATGCTACCCATTTCATTCGAACAGCATGGTTCTCACATTAAAGTGTGTCAGCATCTTTAGAGAGATAATTCAGGCAGGGACGTAACTTGGGGGGTGCAGAGGATGTGGTCACAACCGGGCCCAAGAGGCTTTGGGGGCCCATAAGGTCTCACTTTCCCATATGAGAAGACTAGTACTATGAACCATACATTTTAGTCGGGGGGGGGGGCTTGGCACAGACTTTGCACTGGGGCCCTTCAGCGTCAAGTTACGCCAGTGAATTCAGGCGTTAGAAGGATCTGTGATTAAGGAATTTTTTTGTTTAATAAACAAAAAAAACATTTTTTTCATTATAAAAAACATTTTATAATGCAAATTTTAAGTTAGAAAGTTACAATAGATCATTTTGCCTTGCTGTATCTCTTATTATGGTTTTAATTTGTGGGGCTGCAAGGTATTTCCAGAATATAAAAAGACAATTATTTCTTAAGCTTTATGTCAATGCAGTGTCATAGCCCACAGAGATGTACAAAAGGGAGATTTATTTTTTCAGTGTCAACTACCTCCTAGTAGCTTTCAGTCTAAAATCCCTTTCAGGCACACGTTTACAGTGGCAGTCTTGTGGCTCTGTGGGACAAATTGTACTTCCAAATGGAATTATTTAATTACTGTAAAATTAACAAAGAAACACAGTTGCATCATCTTCTTACAATAAAGTTGCTATGTTTTACTTAGACACTTAAAGTAAAAAAAAATCTTAGTGAAGCTATATTCTGACACATATAAAAAGTATATACAAGTAATAAAGTGATATAACAGTAAAATATCAAGGAGTCGATCACAGCTTTTGAGGAATATTTGTAAGCTGTTAGAGCCACACTTGCACTTAGTACTCTCAGTGTTCCCTGTGTTCCGTAAAGAAATACATTCATTAGTGGTTTTATCCTGTGAGTTGTGCAGGGGGAAGCTGATATGATACGTTTCTTAGAGCAACTGATCAGCTCAAAATACATGCAATCTGGAAATTGTAACACGTCACTGTAAACTCTTGTAAGAGGTCTAATCTGTAAGTAGCAAATGAGCAGAGCTAATAAATAAAAAGTGGACCGATTGAATTTGATTGGTTGCACTGCACAACTATGTACAATAGCTAAGTGTAATTTGCTATGGGGCACTCCGCTATCCTCTTATTGAAGGAGTGGAAATCATTTTGCCAGTGTATCATTTTACAATGCTTACGAAGATGAGCCATACAAGCGGCTATTATTTGCCATATCATGGAATTCAGAAGTGATTCACTCCTAACCACTAGATTGTAAGGGCATTAAGCAGGTGATTATTTTTAAGTTTTTGTTTTTTAGGGGAAAGAGTTGTGTCTGTAAAAAATTGGCCCTATTCATAATGTTCATTGAGTTTTAGAAAAAAAAAGTTGGTGCTAAAGAAGTTGGAAACCCTGGACCTACTCTGTATTTATTGTCCCTTTTTACTCTTTTAAACCCATTAAAAA
This sequence comes from Engystomops pustulosus, assembly GCF_040894005.1. Lineage (NCBI taxonomy): Eukaryota > Metazoa > Chordata > Amphibia > Anura > Leptodactylidae > Engystomops > Engystomops pustulosus. Next base: position 131,131,602 of record NC_092412.1, on the reverse strand, counting down.
TATAATATATGCACAAATGTAAACACATTTAACAAATGTTATCAATATAGTTACAGTTACAAAATCAGTTACAAATAATTTAAAATGTGATCAGAAGAAGTAAGAACGTTGCATAAAATATTGTAACAAACCTGCCAGCTTTGGTTATAATCATTTCAGTGCCTGCTTCGTGAAACTTCTTCCAGAGTTCCTTTTCATGGAGATACACTTTAATATTTTCAATTGTCTATTAAAATAAAAAGAAATTCATGTTTTACAACCTGTAAAAAGTTGTTCAGTGCGTTCAACAATTGTAATGTGATCTGAAATTGATGATAACTTGACAAAACTAAATATTAGTCATCTCAAATAATATCAGTCAACAGTTCCTACTGCTCTGTCTCTGCCAGGTTTGACACTTTCACTTAGTGTGGATGAAGGGAAATTGTTATAACCTCTATGACACTGACAGTAATGTATGTTTAACTAAATCTTCATTCTAGACTCCTAGGATAGGCCGAAGCAGAGAACACTCCTCCAGTCTTTCAATCATAAGTGATGATAAAAATGCTAAGGAGAATCTGTGGGAATGAGAATGCATATATTTTAATAGGCTGTCTAAGCCTTATAGAGGATGACAGTCCAAACCCACCAATACAATGTGATAAATAAAATATATGTAAAATATATAAAATTCATTTTGACAAATGAAAAATAATGTGAGCTTTATTGTCATAAGTATGAACCTACCATATAATAAAATCATTTTAAATGGCACTGACTAAATAATAACACATTTCAAGAAGGAAATAGTAACATGTAAGGTTATTCTTCTTTCATGTCAAACTTTGCATATATCATTCAAAACAAATATATATTTCATGCTAGAGATCAATGCCTATTTTCTAGTCCCTGACATTCATACTCTTGAATACAACTTGGTTTCAGACACTGTCTGTCTTTTAATATGGGGTAATGGAGGAAAGGGGTAGAGAAGTAAGGAGTTGCTGCAAACAGTAAGTTTTATGTCTGACTCCATGTACTGTAACTGGCCAAGAACTGCCTGCTGTATATGTAAAGGTCCCTAAAGCCTGCAACTTAGTATATTTATGGTGCAGAATTTAGGAGGCTGCCCAAGTTGAATGTTGGGTTCCCCACTATGGTATTTACCCAGGATATCCTCTCTGATTCCTCATACACTGCTCAATGAAGGATATTCCTTGAAATGAGGCAGCAGCAAGTTTCCTGCCTCTATTCATGCCAGTGATCATATGATTGAACATATGAATGCTAGGATACCAGTGTTAGGAGGCTACCCCTAGTTCTATCTAGACCCAGCAGAGCACAAACAGTAACAGCTGCTGCTGTAATCCGTGCACACAAATGTTTTCTTTTGTATTCTACCAGTTTTTTTTTTACAAATGACATATTCATTTCAATGGACCTGTGCACATAACTGTTATTTTCACTGATCCATGTTGAGGCTACAGAAAACTAAGACAAGGTCCTATTCCTACCTGTGTATGTGACTCGAGCCTTCCCATAGAAGTGTGCATATGTCCATTTTTCATTTTTGTGGACATAAGGCTTGGCTACGAATTACACACTGTAACATACAGACCACCAAAAGGACCACTGATCTATTGTTTGCGTCCTGAAAATTGCTCATAATCGTTTGCAGATAGTCTAATAGCGCAGTTTTCCAGTGGACATATATTATGCAAAAAAATGTGCCAAAATATAATTCTGAAAGGCCTTTTATGACTTTTTACAAACTGTATGTTCATTGCTCTGCATTATTTGTTTAGTGTGTTCTGTATCTGCATACCACAGACAATGATAACATAAACATCCCTGTTCAACCACAAAGTATGATACTAGTAATAGTGTGAAATTCAAGAATAGCCTCTTTGAGCTGATGTTGTAAAAAGAACATTATATGAGTGACCCCTAACCTTTCAGAAGCCTCTCACTTAAACAATGATTGCTTCCTGACCTTAGCCCTTTAGTTCAACCAAAATTGGCTACAGTAGCCAAACCTAAAGTCTTGGGAATATTAGAGTAAAGTGATAATCAGACACCTATTGTTAACATTTTTGCATGTGATTTTTTCAATAAAATATATGGATTTAATTTCCATGCATGGCCGAATAGTACCCCAAAGGTTACAGAAGTAGATGGAATCCCTATGTAAAATGCAATACTGCAATGATAATAACAGTACATAATGGTTCCACTTCTGGTAGATGCATAAAATAATTTTGAGGTGCACTGGTCCATAGTCACTTAGGAAAAACTGTAGAAGGACAGATTTAGAAAATAAAATAAAAACTTTCTTTATAGCTCTTGTTAGGACTTGGCACTGCTGGTGTATGCTAGAGTGGTACTATGTGCAGCAGAAAGGCTGCCTTGGCATAATATATGAAAAAGGACAGCCTTGTTGATAACACTTGTTAAAACTACTATGTAAAACTAAAGAAAACAACATAAAAGCTGGAATGTATTACGTTTATTATTTTATATCTCTGTATCTGCCAAAAAATAGTTTCAAAGAGCTCACCAGGGGAAAAATTGCCTTTGATAACTTAGGATAATTATGTCAAACTCATTTCATCTCACAAGGCACAAAAAGGCAGGTCATTAAAAACACCTCCGTACATGTGTAAATGTATTAGCTCTTAAAACATTTCTACAATTAAGTTTTTACCTTGTTGATGATTGGGGAGATCAACATGTTGGCAAATTAGTTATATTTGGAATAGAATGAATAACTAAATATCTCAGTGATTAATACAGAATGAATTTCTATATGACTGAATGCCATGCTTGAAAGGGCTTGGTATTTGATCTTTTGTGACTGTTTAGAGTAATACACCTCTCAATTTTTTGATCTTTCAATAAAGTTGTGTAATGTGTATGTGTGTAAATAATCTTAGCAGGTAATTTAAAGAGGGCCTTTCCTATCTATAATGTTTCAATGAAAATATATACTTTAGGAGAATTTAGAGGAAGGGATTAACACATAATATTATAATTTGCAAGCTCTTTGTAGTGTATCAATACTGTTTCTGTGTACAACCTTCATCCTTCTTTACATTATGTGCATTCTCTCATTGGCTCATTTACTGATACCTGACAAAGCAATTCAACTGAAAAAAATATATATATGGCTATATGTATAAAGGGCAATATATGTTTTAGATTCAATGGCACACTGTACATTTGTATCTAGGTCTAAGCATTGGTCACTGTCCCCCAGTATATGGCCAGCCTATGCCCCCTAATATATATCCATCCAGACTTTGCCCCCCATTATACAGCCAGCGGCTCATGCCCCTAGTATACAGCCAATGCACCCAGTATATAGCCAGCCAGCCCCTGCTCCCCAGAATATAGCCTGCCAGCTCCTGCTCCCCTAGTATATAGCCAGCCACTGCCCCCCAGTTTTTATCCTGGCAATCCATATCCCTCAGTATATAGCCTGCCAGCCCCTGCCCCCCAGTATTCAGTTAGCCCATGCTTCCCAGAATACAGCAAGCCCCTAACCCCCAGTATACAGCCAGCCCCTGACCCTCAATATATAGCCAGCCCCTGCCTCTCAGTATACAGCCAGTCCATGCCCTCCAGTATATAGCATGCCAGCCCCTGCCCACTTAGTATATAGACTGGCAGCACCTCCCCCCGCAGCATTTAGCCTGCAAACCAGGCAAGCCTGTAAAAGAAAAAATAATATTGTACTCACCTTTGTAACGCCCCACAGGTCCTCTTCTTGCTTTGGGTGCTACGGCTCCATCTTCAGGTCTGCACGTGGCCAGCGCACACACTATGACGTCAGCCGCTTGCCCACATCATTATTTGTGTGCCGGAGGATCTGAAGACAGAACCTGAGCACCCAAAACAAAAAGAGGAGCTGCAGAGGGCGTCGGAAAGGTAAGTACAGGGTTAATTTTCTATAGACTAGAGTATAAACCGAGGTAAGGGTTTTCAACTAATTTCAGCTTATACTCGAGTATAATCCTTTCAAGACCCTTTTTCATTTTTGGATTTCTGCTTTTTACTCCCCTCATTCCAAAACTCTAAGTTTTAAAATTTTCCATTAACAGAGATGAATAGGGCTTGTTACCTGTGGGACAAATTGTACTTTTTAGGGGGACAATTTAATATTCCGTGCATTGTACAGAATAGCTGAATAAAAATTCCAAGGGCACTGAAATTGACAAAAAGAACACATTTGCATTTTCTTGTGGGCTCAGTTTTTACTGCTTTAATTGTGCACTCCAAATTACTCCTCCCCTTTAGTCTTTTTATTCTTTTGTGCAATTGTTCCATTTTGCCTAATTCTGAGGTCAATAACTATTTGGGACCTATATCACCATTTGATAATTTTTTATTCTAATATAAGAGGTGATTTGGGCATTTGAACGATATTTGCAGTGTTCATGGACGGAAATACTTATTTTTATACTATATTTTTATATATATCTGGATATGGCGATAACACAATTAAGCTGCCACCAGTTCCCTTTAATAAAAGCCAGGTCTACAATGGGATTATATAGGGTAAGGAACCAACCCAGTAGCATGTATATAACTTACAAATGGATGTTGCAGTTCATGGATCGAGATAAAAGAGCAACAAAGGTTACATTTTTTATTTAAAAATAAAATGGCACACTAGACAAACAGTACACACAGTAGAAGGGCTGGTCTGAGTATTTCAGAAACTGCTGATCTACTGGGATTTTCACGCACAACCATCTCTAGGGTTTACAGAGAATGGTCCGAAAAAGAAAAAACATCCAGTGAGCGGAAGCTCTGTGGGCGGAAATGCCTTGTTGATGCCAGAGGTCAGAGGAGAATGGGCAATCTGGTTTGAGCTGATAGAAAGGCAACAGTGACTCAAATCGCCACCCGTTACAACCAAGGTAGGCAGAAGAGCATCTCTGAACGCACAGTACGTTGAACTTTGAGGCAGATGGGCTACAGCAGCAAAAGACCACACCGGGTGCCACTTCTTTCAGCTAAGAACAGGAAACTGAGGCTACAATTTGCACAAGCTCATCAAAATTGGACAGTAGAAGATTGGATAAACGTTGTCTGGTCTGATGAGTCTCGATTTCTGCTGCGACATTCGGATGGTAGGGTCGGAATTTGGCATCAACAACATGAAAGCATGGATCCATCCTGCCTTGTATCAACAGTTCAGGCTGGTGGTGGTGGTGTCATGGTGTGGGGAATATTTTCTTGGCACTCTTTGGGCCCCTTGGTACCAATTGAGCATCGTTGCAACGCCACAGCCTACCTGAGTATTGTTGCTGACCATGTCCATCCCTTTATGACCACAATGTACCCAACATCTGATGGCTACTTTCAGCAGGATAATGCGCCATGTCATAAAGCTGGAATCATCTCAGACTGGTTTCTTGAACATGACAATGAGCTAATTGTACTCAAATGGCCTCCACAGTCACCAGATCTCAATCCAATAGAGCATCTTTGGGATGTGGTGGACCGGGAGATTTGCATCATGGATGTGCAGCCAACAAATCTGCGGCAACTGTGTGATGCCATCATGTCAATATGGACCAAAATCTCTCCAGCACCTTGTTGAATCTATGCCACGAAGAATTGAGGCAGTTCTGAAGGCAAAAGGGGTTCCAACCCGTTACTAGCATGGTGTACCTAATAAAGTGGCCGGTGAGTGTATATATACAGATTGAAAGTCCAGGCAGCACGCTTGAGCAACAACGGGTGCAAGCTAATTAGGATTGGGCAGATGATCCTCCACAGATAGAAAAAAAGCAGCACTCCAAACAGTGAATTCAAGAAGACGTGGTCCTTTTTATTTCATGTGCAATAGCGACGTTTCGGCTCGCTTTGAGCCTTCCTCAAGCCTTGAGGAAGGCTCAAAGCGAGCCGAAACTTCGCTATTGCACATGAAATAAAAAGGACCACGTCTTCTTGAATTCAATCTTATGGAGTGCTGCTTTTTTTCTTTTTTTTAGATATATATATATATATATATATATATATATATATATCTTTTTTTAGAGATATATATATATATATATATCTTTTTTTAGATATATATATATATATATATATCTTTTTTTAGATATATATATATATATATATATATATATACAGTTAAACAGAATACAAAATACTACAAGTATCAGCAGTTCAGTAAGTTAGTTACCTTGTGTGTGGGCCTAATGGGTATGGACAGTCCACACTTAAAGATCTTCCCTTCGCTTGGTGATGGTAAGGATTTACCCCCAGGTAAAAGACAAAATCATCAGGGGTGCTTTTATTATATTAGGTGCAGACACACCCCCAGAAGGGCTCAAAAAACCCTCCTACCTGGTATTAAGTCCAGAACTTTGGAGAAGTCATAGCATATGGTCCTGGTGTCATGGAATGCATTGATACCAAACCTGAATCATTTGCTATGGTCCAATCCAGAGATATGTATATCTCTGTACACAATGGTGCTAGAGCCTTGGGAATTGGGGCACTGCAGATGGCGCGTGTATTGGGGGATTCAGTGGCTGCTGTCACATGTATTGGTAGATAATGCAGTGGTTGGCACAAGTATTGGGAGATTCTACAGCAGCTGGAGGGTGTATTGGGAGGTTCTGCAGCGCCTGGAGGGTGTATTGGAGGGTTCTGTGGTGGCTGTCACGTGTATTGGGAGGTTTTGCGGCGGCTGTTACGTGTATTAGGAGGTTCTGTGGTGGATGGCTCATGTAATGGGAGATTACGCAGGTGATGGCTCGTGTATTGGGAGGTTCTGTAGTGGATGGCGCAGGTATTAGGAGGTTCTGCAGCAAATGGTAATGTATTTGGTGGCTCTGCAGCAGATAGCGCTTGTATTGGGAGGTGCTGTGGCTCCTGTTCCTGCTTATCAATGACTTTAGTAAATTGAAGCTACAAGTCCAGAGATTTTACCCTGCTTTCTTGTAGCTAATGGCTTATCACACAAGCAGTGTAAGGATTAATCTCCTGACACGGCCCTTACACTAATACTCAGCAGGAGCTGCCACACTGCTAGGTTCTCACCACCATAAAGGGTTCCATTATCTTCTTCCATTACAGAGAATAACAGAGACTGGCAGTACATGGAAGTCTCTCCCCTACAACCGTTTTTCACAGATTTAGACACAGGAAGGTAACTTATACTGTTTCTTATAACAGAAAAACATATGCAGCTATCAGCATTATTTTTATAGCTATTAATACAGAAGACTGGATGTAAGGAAACCTTCCTCAAAGCTTCCATCTACTGCTTATCTCCATTATTCTCCTCCATAATAGAAAAATATAATGGGCCCACTCATTCCTAGTGGGATCATTAGGGTTTTAGAGGTTTCCATGGTCAAAAAAGGACGGATTCTAGATAGAAAAGGAAGCTTAATTGTCAGGCCCTTCAATCTGAGTCCCCGTTTTACATTTCTGGTCCACCCAGAAGAGCCTAAGACAATAATATGGTGTAGGGTTCAATTGATTGTTCTGTTAATCTGATAATAGACCTCCTTCCAGTATCCCTGCAAGATTGATCAAGTCCCTCTGGGGGAATAATGAATCCTTTGAATAAAACTAAACTGCACCAATGTATGATTCAAACTAACAGAACAGTTTTTTACATTCTTATAGATATTTTGCAATCCCTGTTAATGCGTCTAACGTTATTTCCCACTTAATTTGTGATCTATGCACATAATTAATCTTAAATGTTTCACATATATATTTGTGTATTTATGAAATGGTTTTCCTAGATGTATTGTTGTGTTAACAGTTTAAATACTTCAATCAAAAGCAACTGAAGAACATAAATGACAGTGTCACACGGGTTCTGCCATCTTAGATGTGATTGCCATTCTCTTGAGATCATCAGGGGTGCTAATCGGTTGCTAAGACAACCTGGGGTCTCTCTGGGACTCCAATGGTTTTTGCAATTCCAGAAAAATTAAATGTTCTGCTCTACAGTAAAAACTTTTAGAGGAAAACCCCTAAAGAACATTTGTAGAGACCACTTCAGATGTTTATTAGAAAATTACCCATGCTCCAAACTACAACCAAAACCCACATATTTTTCACAATACGTGAAGTGCCAATGCCAATGCGACAATTTAAGCAGTAACTTATTACTCCCTGAACTTTCAGAGGTTTAAATTGTATAGGCACCTGAGGACACCAATACAGTAGAAAGAATGAGAAGAAGTTTGGATGATCATTGAAGCTTCCTTCTAGGGTCCTGGGCTGCGTGGGACTACAAGAGGCCTTGAGTTTTGTCTGGTGAACCCTGCCCTGGCATGATGGCAAGGGTGCCCATATAGAGGGCTCTGAGTGCCACAGGTGGCACCCGTGCCATAGGTTCGCCACCACTGCTATAGACCAAAGTGAATGTCATGTTAACCAGTGTTACATCTGTACATATTCCCTTTTTAAAACGTTACAAAAATTGCTTTTCTATATGGAGCTGCCATGTACTTATAGTCTTTTAATTTTTATGTTTCTTGAGAAAATAAATATCATCTGTTCTTCTAAAAGGGAGAGGCTGCTTGACAACCTCTTTATTGGGATTACTTAAAGAAATAACCCCTTTAGAAACACTTACTAAAGTAAGAAGCTTCCTAGCCCTACCCCAGTAATAGCAGTGTTAAATTACTAGCTTTAAAGGAACATACCGATGAGCTAGAAAAGACAGCAGTACATAGCCATCAGAATGAAGGACAAGGCTTACAGAGGCCCCCGGTATTCATGAAGGGTCACTCCGAGGCGCTCCCCTCTCTTCAGATTCTGCCCTGGACCGACACTCCCACACCTGATTCTGGCAGTGACTGCCAGGCTCCATGCTGCAGTCAGCGCCTCCTCGGACCGCCCTCTCATGAATACATTGGACCGCTGTAAGCTTGGTCCAGTGTTTGGACGGCTATGTACTACAGTGTTTCCTAGCTTATCGGTATGTTCCAATAAAGCTAACGATTTAAGACTGCTATAACTGGGGTAGGGATAGGGAGCTGCTTACTTTAATAAGTGCTCCTAGCGGGTTTATTTCAGGTCCTCTTCAAAAATCTATCTTTTGTAACATATCACCATCTCTGTGGGAACTCTAGAAATATTTATATCATTTTTACTTGTTCATTTGTACATACCATAATGTTGGATAAAAAATAATTTATGTATGTTTCAGGGTTATTTCATATTTCTTCTGGGGCTTCCATTGCTCATAGGAGTAGAACAGTTATAAAACAGAAATTCCTGACAGGTGCAATAATGGACACCAACACTAACAATTTAGTACATTAGAGTCCACTGAGTTTCCAATGCCATTTCCCTTATTTTACTAGATTGTGGTATATCAAAGAGGATTTAATAAGGTACCATGAGTGATTGGGCTCCCTAATCAAGGGGAACATAGGACTCTTTGCCATTAACTCTATGGCAAGGGCCTCCTGTCATTGCCAATTGTAATATTGCAGCTAAAATAGGCCACCCCAGAGCTATTACTGTGTAATTAAATAGTCCACTGCAGCTGCTGTACCTCAAATATATTAAATGTATCCCATAGTAATGTAAATTACCAAAGTATTTTAGCATGACTCACATCGAACCATATAAGATATCTTTATATTCATGTCAAATAAAAACACTTAAATCCAAATAATGAATTCAAAATGTTATTTCTCTTTTACATCTTCTAAAGAAGGTCTCTAAACCCATCCCACTGATGACCTACATAATAATGACCTCCACTTACCTCTGGAGTATCACAGAGATATTTACAGATCTCACATTCTAACTATTTGGAAGAAAAGCATCATTTTCTGGAACAGTATTCTAGTCATTATGGACATTTTGAGTATTATAAATATATTTTCTCATAAAAAAAACAAGGATCTCTCTCAATCTCTTTTAAACAGGATCTGGCCAAAAATACAGTTATAAAACTAAAATAATTTATTATCATTGCCACAGGTGGCTACATTTAAACCCTTTTTCCATCGCTTCTTACTTTTCTCATTTTCCAAAAGGCAAGAAATGTTTTGAAATTATCCCTTCCCTACAAATTAAATGCATTTTATTGCACTGATAGGCATCCAATGATGATGTATTTCATGGAAAAATATACATGTGACCTTCCCAACAAACTTACATTGCTCTCATACATAAACAGACATATGTTTTCCTTTTACTCATGGCATGTCTTCTTCATAATATATCAATGTATCTGAAGTGTCATAGAGGATATATTACAGATATATATATATATATATATATATATATATTCAGAAAAATTCAACACCATTGTTCATAGATTGCCATTGCCCACACCATATCTCAGAGACATATAGAAAATAGGGATAATTTCATATTAAGCTAATTCACTTTAGCATTCAGCATGTTTGCTTTGTTGATCTATTTGATATATTTGTTTGCGTAGCAATGATCAAATCTATTCAATGGTTCATAGATTCAATACAAATATGGCAGTTTTCAGGCATCAAACCGCCACCAACATGAAAGTTGTCAGTATTGGTTTACAGCTCAATCAAATTTTATGTAATATAATGAAGTCTCAGCTAAGCGAATGTTCATCACTATTTGCATGTTTTTGATTATTTTTGTGAAGAGGAGGTTTGTGGGAAGAAACAAAAATACCAAAAAAGAAACTTTATAAAAATTTTGTTTTTAGCCATATTTGAAAGCATTGACAACCCTTTTCAAAATCATAATCAAACAACTGCCCCTGGGGCGGCCATTGCAGTATAATTGTAGTTTCATCCACCTGCCCTTAAATTAATGGTTGAGCATGTGACACTTTAATTTGCAAGAATAAGAGTTTTGCCTTGAGAACAGGTTTCCTTTCATGTTCACTAGTTCCATGTAGAGGGACCCTCGGTATAACATTCCTTACAATTGGTAAAATGGAATGATCTGAAGGGAACAAAATATAGGATTTCAGAACTCCTTCTACTGCTCCAAAACACCTACGTATATATTTTTAAAGGAAATTATAAACTCTTGTCTTTTAGGGATGCTGTACCATGATAGAATAATACAGATTTAATTTATTCTTTTTAATTATTTCACACAAATGTAGGCAGTAGGAATAGAATGTTGTTTTTGACAAGAAGATTTTCAAAACATCTTAAGTCTAATAAATACATTTTATTCTAAAACAATTTAGGTTGATTAGATTGTGAGTCACATTGGGGACAGGGACTGATCTGGCAAGCTCTGTGAAGCACTGCGTAATCTGTGTGCGCTAAAATAAAGAATTATTATTATTATTATTATTATTATTATTGTTCATTTACTTGGTTATTATTAAGATAAAAGTTAAATTGACCAAATCATATATGAATAACATATACGAAATGTATCATGTAGATAGAAAAGAAGCCATTAGACTCTGAAGAAGCCTGCAATGTGACGTTCTAAAGCCAAGCTTTGCCTACATATGGAGCCTATATGATTCCATTGAATCTGAATCAATTTATAACCATTTAATCTTGTCCAAGCAAGCATAAAGTACAATATTATCCAATATTCTCAAGAATACAAGCAAAGAAGAAATTTTACCAGAAGAAGGATCAGAATATACAGTCCATTACTCACATTGTACTTATCTCAGTAAATAACACAAGTGTCACCTCTTGCAACCTTGCTATCCACCTGAAAGTTTTCTGTGAATTGGTAGGTAATTATTTAAAAAGATGATTGTTTGAAACATAGTTCTTTTAACCCCTTACTGAAGTGTGACCTACTATTACGGCTGCCGCTGTATGGAGAGGACTCATGGGGCTTAGCCCTCTCCCTACAAGGTCGGTGTTTGCTTCATATTGCAGCAAACATCCTCTGGTAACATCTGCGGTCAGTGCTGGCACCAATCACAGGTGTTGACCATGTAAATGTCTACAGTAAAGCCTCTGGAGGCACTTGGGTGCCGCCATATTGGATTCAATCAATGCCCCCTGTGAATTCATTGCAGAACAGCAATTGGTTACTATGACAGCCTTGGGAAAAATAGCTGAGCCTGTCTCGTTTTAACCCATGTATAACAATGTGCGATTTGCACATTGTAATAGATGATTTATAAAATCCCCATATACTGCCATACTGTAGTATGACAGTATATTGTAGGATCAATCAGGCAACATAGGGTTACAGTACCCTAGGGTGTCTGAAAAATAGAAATAAATATAATAAAGGTAAAAAGAATGTAATTTAAAAAAACAAAAAAGTAAAATAACCCCCTTTCCCTAGAGCTGAACATAAATGTAAATAAACAGTAAAAATCATAAATATATTAGATATCACCTCGTCCCAAAATGTCCTTAATGGAAAATAGCAACTCAAAAAGTATTAGTGCCAGAAGATGGAAAAATTAAGATTTTTTTTTTTGTAAAGGAGATTTTAATTTTTGTAAATTTTTGAAAACATATTAAAACTATATAAATTCGGTATCCCCACCATCGTACCGACCAAAGAATAAAGGCGATGTGTAATTTTGGGGTTAAAGTGAAAGAAGTGAAATACAAGCCTAAAAGAAAATGGCGCAAAAGCATTTTTTCACCAATTTCACTGCATTTGGAATTTTTTTCCTGCTTCCCAGTACACAGCATGGAATATTTTTATGGAATTTGTTACACAGAAAACAAACCCTCACGCTGCTCTTTACAGGGAAAAATAAAAAAGTTGTAGATTTTTAAAGGTGGGGAGATTAAAAAGGAAACACAAAAACAAAAAAAGAGTCTAAGCATTAGAGGGTTTAGGTAAACAAGGAAGTGTATAAAGTAATTTGCTAAATACAGAAAATATCCATGGAGGGAACACTTTGGAATGGGGTGTAGGCACAAGAAACCACAGAATCAAGATGCTGAGACAAACAGTGAAGTACTGTAATACATATACAATATTTATAGCATATAATATATATAGCATATACAAATACATATTATATATATATATATATATATATATATATATATATATATATATATATATATACACGTATATATATATATATATATATATATATATATATATATATACCTAACTTTATTTTTTATTGAGAATGTACCAATCATTTTATTATTATATGTTTGATTATAATGTAGTATGTGTTTGCAGATTACTATTCTAAAATTTCTGCTAAACTCGAAACAAGAATGAATAAACCTCATGACCTCCTACAGACTGTCAAAGAAAATTGTTAGTTTATGTTTTGTCTTTGCTTTTTAAATGTTTTTACGTAAGCAAATGGCCCATTCTATTTGCTTTACATTTATCCAATAACTAATGAGTTAATGTATTTGTTTGATCCATACACCACTAATGTAGAGCAGTTTATTTTCCAGATTAGAGTAGAATAAGATTTGCTTTTTACCTGCTCAGGGTCCTGGCTCTGTGGGCTACTCAATGAGTTGCTCAGCCCTGCTACTCCCATTGCTGGTGATCCTGCTGCAGCCTCTACATGTCCAGCTGTCTGGGCTGTTGTAAAGCCGTCCTCTCCCTCAGGCAAGCTTTTCTCCTGGAGCATTTCCTTTTCAAACATAAAAAAATTGTGTTATTCTATAGCTTACACACTGCAAGATAAAAACAGAGGTGTAAAAAAGGTTTAAACTGAATTCAGTCCCAACAGGTTTATACCTTTATATAGGAAAGGCCAATATGAACTTGAACAAAACAGTTATAGGCAACTTAAAAGTGTCAGTGGACTCCAGGCAATGCCTTCAACACCCTCAAGAGCCATATAAGTGATTTTATGAGTGAAGCAAAACCAAACTGCTATTAAGACAGTGTAATAACAGATTAGACATGTAAAACACTAAACTAATCAATACATATAGTGGTGTTGCTGTTAATCAAACCTCTTCAACTAATAATACATTTAATTTTTAGTAATATTTTAAGAAACCATATTTAAATATAAGCCTATGAGAATGCAAACTTTTATCACTATTTTCTCATTCTGTCTATAAAAATACATTTTACACAACTGGTGTTGGAGTAAAAAAGTCTCTGGTTCATGGCACCAGTTAATTTCACAAACCAAGGACTCGAATCTATTCCCTTCCTAGAGGCAAAAAGGTAATTCCCTCCCAAATAAAGAACTAACAAAATATAAAGCAAGGTAGCAAGGTAGCATAGCAAGGTATCGGGAGGTACTGTGCGCAATTAAATGTGCAAAAAAAAACATATTGTCTATTGCAATATGCATATCCATGGCCTCCTTTCTGAAAACAACTTAATCAAAAATAATGCTAATGAGCCTGAAGGGCTCTGGTGGGTGTTTCCAGAGCCTGTCTGTGTTGCAGCTTCACAGGCTGTTGCACTGTATAGAAGCTATTCCCCCTCCTATTCCCCCTCCCACAGTGTAAGATTACACCAGGTAAAGGGAGGAGTGAAGTGTTGAGGGGACAGCGGGGAAGGAGAAACAGCGTTTGAGCCTGTGATTCTCCAGCATTGAGGGGGTTTGGTAACACCCCAAAGCCCTTCTGGCTCATTATCATAATTTTAAAGTTGATTCTAGAGGTAAAGAGGCCATAGATAACAAATATAAGAAGATTACCACTTTCACAGTGCCTGGATCTATGAGGAAATGTCCCTGGTTTATGATACTGGATTTTGATGGAAGATGTTCTTTAGGTGAATTATTTGCTATAGCTATGAATAAATGTGAGAGTATATATTAAGCATGAGTATTATGTCCAATCACTAAAATGAATATATGCAGCCACACACATGGATTCTAATGTACTATTGCATTGACCCATGTGATAGTTGTAAGTATAAATGATAAAAAACAAAATAATATTATGTGAACATAAAAGGGTTTATTTATCACATAGTAGTGCTCATATCATTCGTGCGTTACCAAGATAAGTAGTTATTTTAAGAACCTATGATTTTACCTACTCTGGAGAAGATTTTCTGCAGAATCTTAACATTATGCCATTATATACCTACCTTCAAAATGCTTTAAAACACAGTAGAGGAAATCAGAAAGACAAATACTTTATACAGGCGGTCCCCTACTTAAGGACACCTGACTTACAGACAACCCATAGTTACAGACAGACCCCTCTGACCTCTGGTGAAGTTTTCTGAATGCTTTGCCAAAGTCCCAGATTGCAATGATCAGCTGTAAGGTGTCTGTAATGAAGCTTTATTGATAATCATTGGTACCATTACAGCAAAAAATGTTTAAACTCCAATTGTAACTGGGGCCAAATTTTTTTTTTGTCTGGATTTACAATTATAAAATATACAGTTTCAACTTACATACAAATTCAACTTAAGAACAAACCTCTGGACCCTATCTTGTACGTAACCCGGGGATTGCCTGTTTTACATAATGATGGGATGTCATTGATGCTACTGTCCCATAATACATGAATAAAACATTCATCTATCCTTGTTCAGCCTTGTCCTCCTCGGCTGTCATCAGTCCCTATCTTGGGAAAAAAGGGTGTGGAGGAAGACCCACAAGTGAGGACAAAGCCAAAAGAGATACAGAAGAGGGCTACAGTAATAGAAGAGAAGGAAATATTCATGGGAATGGAGCTTATGATACTTTTAGGAAGTACCTGAGAAAACTTAAGTGAAGCTTGCACATGTGTAAAAAAAAAAGTTGAAGTAGAAGTTTTTGTTGGTTTGGGAATAGAAAATCTCTGATACATTGTCTTATCTTCTATACATTGTAATGAATGGCTATAATGATAAATGACACACTTGTGAAAACAAACACAAAACAAGTTATCGCCTATAGTTTAAGCTAAGAAACCATTATGTGTTTGGTTAAATAAACACTGTTTCTTAAAACTGTTGAGCCGCTCCAAATGAACTAACAATTTATCATTTTCATCATACTAATAATTTATACAAAGACCTCGCATTGGTAGCGTGTAATGTTCTAAGGCTACTGATTAATTACAGGACTACTATTTTTTATCCTGTAGTTTTAAGTTAGCATTTGTTTCAGAAGATGCCACAAATGTTCTTTATAATAAAGGGTTAAAAGCAAGACCGATCTGTTCTTATTGTAGATCAAAGTAGCAAACAAGTTCATGTCAATGTCAGATGCACTTTAACATCTTGAAGTTAAGAGCCTTATTAAACGGTCAAGTTTACACACGTAAATGAGATGTATCTTTAATCTTTATTTTATTTACATATTTCCAAGAAGTACTCGAGCCAATGGCCTGTAGTGTTAGAAAACAAGGATTGTGTGTCCTGCCAGTCTCACATGCAAGGGGTATTACCATGCTCGACATGTGGTGTATTTCTTCTTTTATGAGACAGCTCCAGATTTTTCTCCCTAGAACTTTTTCCTAGCTGGATTTTAGTCAAGACAGCCATAATTTCATTTTCATGTTATGAAAAAAAACTGTTTATGATTATTGGAAGTATGTTACACTTTTTTTTACACATTTTAAAGAGTGCATCCTTTAAACCATTATTGAAAAATTATAATGGTCAATTATATAAAATACACAGAAAATAATTACTATTTGTGCTATAATTGAGATATCAATGCTATTAAAAATGATGAAAAAATATTTTTAGGATGTTGCCACATTTTGGTGCATTGGTTTGAGGGGTTTTATAGGTAGAAGAAACTTTTTTAAAAATTCTAAACCAATGACAGCAATAGAATGAGGGCATTAGAGTGAAGTCATATGTACCCAATACTTGGGTTCACAGCTAGTTTTGACTATTTGACTATTGTTAACTTAAATAGATAAGGGGTACCTAAGTACTTATTAGGCAATGTATTGATGGATCAATACATATTTCTCTCTATATATATATATATTAAATAAATCTTTTAGGCCCAAATGGATTGATCACAAAAGGCAAATCAAACTTTTAGATTTTTTATTCATTAGCTGTTTATGATTATGCTTAGCTTTTTATCTTAGTTGTCACTCTTATGTATTTGTTTATTTCTTCATAGTTGTTTTACATATTTGTATTTAAAAAAAAAAACTTGATTTTTGTATCTCTGAGAGATCCTATGGAGTTTAATACCTTTGTTTTTTACCATACTGATTTCCAAGCACACCATAATATCATACAAATCATTCTGTCATTAGACCTATTTCTGTGCGTACTGTCTGTCTGTCGAAGCTAGTAGTATATGGCTGTGTGTAAATGAGTGTATGTGAGATAAAAGGAATCTACTAAGTTTGTCCAGATACTGGAAAACACTATAAAGATAAGTCATTGCAGCAGAGTCATCAGTCTGGACTTTTCTTGGGAATACAACTTTGAAGCTTAAAATTGTCTTTAATCCTATATAGAAGCAGAAACAATATGGAAAGGTCCGTTTAGTATTCTGGCATATTGCTTTATGGATAACCTAGAATTCAGATATTCTTAATTTTAGTCTGGCAGCTGCATATTTCAGTCAGGAGAGCAGATTCTTTACATATTCCATATAATTGGAGCAGCATGGATTTATATCACAATGATTTCCTGGGTGAAATGTCTCTTTTGGCATGAAAGAAACTATTTTATGTCTCAGAAGCAGACATTTAATGATAGTAGAAACAGCATCAAACTGCAATTTTAATGCATAGCACACATAAGCTGTATCAATAGCTGTACAATAGATATATTTTTTTAATCATTTAAACATTTCCAGAGAAAATTGGATTTTTTTATGAGCCACTGAAATATTGTGAAGTTTCCGTTTTTATTTCAGCTTTACAATATATTCATTCTTTTAAGAACTTGTTATTCTTATTTGTCCTAAATGAAATATAACATTCTATACATTCATATTTTCCTGAATCAAACATATCAGTAACTCTTTAAGATTCCGCAGAAGTGCATCACAAAAATTTTGTGATTATTAGTATTTCCAGATGTTTTTGTCAGCTGTTTTTTTTTACCATTTCAAAACTACAGTAATTAATATACTTAATGGAATGTTCATTTTTACAGATTATGCATTTCTCATGTTACATGTGTCATTTACAATTATTTTTTTCTTTTCAAAATAGCCAATTTCAAGTTAGAGTTTTAACTATTAAAATTTCTGATTTCATTTAATTATATAATTTAATTATAATAGCACAATTGAAGTTACATACTATCTTGCAGTTTGAAATACATTTCAGATCCAATTTAGCATTTTAAATGGGAAAGAGATGTTCCGATTGCAAATTTTATCTGCAAATCTACAGAAGGCATTATTGTTGTTTGTTACTATTAACTATTAATTGCATAATATTCTACTACAGCAAACTTTTTCCTAATTTTATTTTGTCATATTCTTATACAGTTGGAAAATGATTTATACTATATTCACACTAGTTGAGCAATAGTAGAGTTGGAGCTTTCATAGTAAATAACAATTGGTTTTTCATGGCATCCTTCATGAAGCACAGGTGTGTCAATCAAAATGACTGATCCACTTACACAGCCATTTGCTGAAGCAGCAATATCAACACGGCCTGTTATGGGCCCGCAAGGATTCAAGGAAATGGCCCTCTAATGTAGCCAAGAAACTTTGAAAAAACAAGTTTGACTTTTATTTGAGAGAGGTTATTCACAATTGCTGCTATTTACCATTGCACCACATAAAATTGTAGCTTAATGCCCTGGACGATATTACCACAGGGTCAATTTTGTTCAACTTAAAGGTCTTGATTGGCTAACCTAAATGACCTAGAAAACATTAACAATAAGGATGCCTTAATGCAAAATATTAATAAACTCTCTTCCATCTGATTATTATAATATATGATTGTTGAATATTCATTTTTGTTAGTACATTTATGGGCATTTCATATGGGTAAGTATAAGTTTTTAGGAATATAAGGAAGTATGAATATTGAATTAACTGGTGGAAGATTCTAATAGTCTTGATTTTCCATATTGATAGACAGCAAACACCAAAAACCTTTTGAAAAACATCAATAATGTATGTGCCCTATTTTATTTTTAGTTTTGAGCATGTAGAAATGTGATCAATTCAATAACCAGAAATAAACTAATCAGATCACTTAGGAAAATATTGCACTGATTTGGTAGACTTAAACCTATGGGTATTTTGAGATACTAGTATTAGATTTCTCACCAACATGCAGCTATGAAGATTGTATGCAGACAGATGCATTTGCCACAATCTCCTACCTACACACTTTTAAGTGTGTTGCATATATTTCATCAGAATAGTCACATCACAACTTAATTCAAGAAAATGTAGATTTAGCTAGAAAAAAAACTTAAAAAGGGAGTCACAAGCCTGCTTCTAGCATTAGCTTCACTGAACTATTGAAGTCTCACTGACGAAGTAGGGAGACATTGAAAAATAGAGTGTAATATGTGAGAGCTGTTAGTACAGATGTCTTATACAGTAAGTAATAGAGCACTTCTAAATTAATGCCTTGTGTAAGTGAGATGAATGAGGTTCCATCTGGAGAAAAACACCATTGTTTAAATATTGGACTAAACTGAAGACTGATCTTTTCTAATTGCACATTAAAGCACAGATCAAGTCCATTATACTGATTTTAACATTAAAGGTTTTAATCAACAGTAACATTTAGACAGCAACATTTAGAATTTTTGCATTTAGCGTTGTGCATAGTGACATTATGTTATTAATGCTATTATTGACCATTTGTGGTGTTTATTTTTATAAGAAAAAAAAACGAATTTTTGCTAATATTTTGTAAAATTATAAGTTAAATGTAATACCATGATAATAAACTAGTAATGAGCTGAATGATTCATTTGCAAGTGCATGCTCTGTTGAAATTATATTTTCTAAGTAGATCAATGTTCAATGATTAATAGTAAAAATTAATAATAATTAATAATAATTAAAAAATTTAAAAAAAATGTGTAAAAAATGGGGGGATTACAGGTGTCACTCATTAATTGGATTTTATGTGAAGTAATATGTGCTATAAATATTACATTCAGAGAGCACCGTGCCAATTGAAAATGTTTTGTCATAAAAATATTACATTTTTGTGTGTGTAAACAATTGTATGATGTTCAAAACCTTATAATACTATGTTTTCTTAATGCATGAACACAAAACATGCTATTATATCTGTATTGTAGAACTAGACATTATAAAATACATACATTACATTTAGCAATATGATTTTTCCATGTTACGATTTAATCTGACCAGAAATATAAGATTGAATATCTGTTTAAGTGTGCAAAGACTGGGATTAAAGAGACCCCTCTTAAACTTGGACAGAGAAAAAAACAATAAAGATAAGGTATGACAGCAACACTGTAGGACCTGTTGCTCATCAACCTGGACTTTTACTAGAAAAAAGCAGTTTTCATTCTTAAGCAGGCAGAAGGAGAGATGTGTGTGTCAGGCGTAGTGCAGCCAACATCTAGCAAAAGTCGCCACTAGAGATTCAATGTCATGTGATTTTTCAGGTGACTTGTACCACCTTTTTAGGGTTAAACGTTTTTTCCTTTTGCCTGACAACAAAATAAATATAGATTAAATAAAGAGAGTCTACGTCTGACGGCGACAAAGTTCTTTGAAACAAAGTGTTGTTTCCTGTTAAACTGAATTTCAGTTAAAAAGGTTGATTCAATAGTAAAATGAATTTTGCATCACTTGACACAATACAAACTATTGCTATTAAATTGGCATAGGCAGATAGGATCTGGTTAGGTCACCAAACCTTCTATAATCTTATTATAGCATAATATCTTGAGTTTTTTTCCCTTAGATCAGTCAATAACCTATATTTCAGTCTTTATTTATTATTAAATTATTTTTATAGCAAAGAACGATTTGTTATTATTTAAATGTCAATTTAAAAATAATATTAAATGTTTTCATCATGTATATAGCAGATGAACAAAATTAATTTATGTGTAATCATATATATATACGTATAACTAGTATATGTATAACAAGGATATAGTGATATATTTAGCATCAGACAAAAAAACCTTAAAATTCATGGTCGGTTAATACTTGGAATAATAGAAAAAGAACATACAAAATGAATTAAAAAGTGCAATAACTGAAATAAATTTTTTTTTTTTTTAGAATTTGGTTGCCTAAATGAAAAAAAAAATGTCACGGAAAGTGGAATATTTTGGAATCAAATGTCCAATTGTGCAATAGTAGAAACTAAATTTGACCAACAGACAAATTCTTATTCTAAATAATGTAACATTATGAATATGTTTAATGAATATAATGCATTTATCAATATAAACTGAAATCATAAGTTTGGAAATGATTATAGTGCATTAGAAACACAATATTTGCGCCTTTTATTCTGACTCTAATACTGTGACAAATGTATAATATTTGTAAGTTGTGCAGGCTTTTCTATAAAATATTCCTATAGAGTAAAACACTTGTAGGCCCGCGTCTACTGGAGAATCTGCTAGTAGTTCTGGAGCGGTGACTTCCAGGATAGCTAGGCCCAACTAGCAGCCATAGGACAAAGGTTTTGTAGTGAAAGGATGTGGCAGTGTAAGGAGGAGGAGAAGGGGGCAGGAGATTGAAAAGGAAACGCTGAACGTCTGTTGTACCTGCAGAAGGTAGCATAAGGATCTTTTAAGGTAGTGTTTACTCTGCTGTGATGGGCCTCTGAAACCGTTATCATGCCAGGGACTCTTAAAGACTTAAAGTTCAGATTGTTTGTTAGACAGCCATCGATTTAAATTCTACACTGTTTATACCTTACAGAAGATTACACAGAATTCTTTATTTGATTTTCCAGCACCCATTCTTCACAATAGACAAGTTATAATTTACTGAAAGCACATATCCCACAATGGCAGTGATGAATGATATTCAGCAGTATATGCTCTTATCTTTCTTATATATTCACAGACAAGCTTCACATGCAAAAGCAAAAAAGACAAACGTAAAAAGATGATGAACACTTACACTGGTTTTACAATGTCCAAACTATGACACTTCACTTATAGGTAAATCTCATCCAGATAAAGAGACGCAGCATGTCCTGAGACAAGTAGCTGGGAGTACAAGATCTTGGACTCTTTCTTGGTGCAGGAGAGAACCTGGGCCAAAGTCAGATTGGTTCTGAGCAGGACCGAGGATAACGCAGAAGGTATATGCTGAGAGATGAGGGTTTTGACAGAAGGTTTAGAAACAGCTGGTGGTACCGGTCAAAGGGCCCCAGACCAGTGAAAGCATCCTGATCACACACAGCAGAGAGGAGACATTCCCAGATCCCACAGAAACTTTTCCTTGATCTTCTCTAAAAAATGTTTCTCAGAGATAGAATTTTTGGCCTTCTTTCTCCCTCCCCTTTCAGTCTCCCCCCTCCTGCTGACGTTGCTGCTGTCAATCAGTCCTAGTAGAACTCTGCTCCAGCAATATTATGCACACAAAACTTAACTATTTTAGTCCTTCATATATTACTATGCTACTGCTTTATGAAAGCAGCTCATAACATAATTCCATTGACCATTTCAATTCATAACTTACACCTATACGTCTAAATTCCCCTGTGCTGAGGGAATAAAACAGTACATGCCACATGAATAACTTGTCTTAGAATTATATGGAACTTACAGACCTGAAGCCTTTGTATAAAAAAAAGAAACAATACGTCAATTGTTTAACTAATGAATAAATTGATTAAATCTTACTTCTGTACTACATGTAATTGTAATCCTATAGGTTTGAGCCTTGCTAAATATATATATAAGCATAACAAATATAAATAAGAATGACCATAAAAATATAAGTTTGTACATGCAAGTGGCTGTTGCATTTTTCAGTTAATCACATTTATATTTGTTAGCATGTTTGCTTCCTTAACACATATCTAGTTAAGACCATGTTCTCTCTAATTCTATATCTATTTATAAAGATGGTACAATAGTATGTACTTTGCTTTTACATAATTTGAAGATCATTTCAAATATAATAATATAGAATATAAATCTAAAGTTAAAATAATATTTAAACTCATGTTTGCCAGTGACTCTCACAAATTGGAATTTAACACTATATTGTAATAATTATTTAAAAAAATATATTATTAAATATAATGAAATAAGAAAAATGTGTGGGAGTGCCTCTGTTTCAGCATCGTTTCTCTTTCAGTTGGCGGGCAAACAAAGACATGCTGCCCATATGTGCGATCTGATTTGGACTATCATCATGTCAACATTATAAATATTGTACCAGTTTATAATCGTATGTGGGTGATATATGTATATATATATATATATATATATATATATATATATATATATATATGTATATATATATATATATATATATATATATATATATATATTTATTTATAATGTTTTGGACAAATCACAGCTTTTATATGCAGCATCGTAAATTGTGCATAAATTATAGTCAAACAGAACGTATTCTAACCAATAAACCCGTATGACGGACTACAATACATTTCTACTCAGAAAACATTGATATTTGGAATTAAGATATTATAATAAACCTATCTGCAAAAAGAAGGCATCTATGTCCAGCTTATTTTCACTGTCCAGTATTCCATTTCAAATAGAATAAAGGCAAATAATGAATTTTAAAATTAAAGTCAGGAATGTTTAAAATATGATTTTTGGGGGGAAAATATGTTTTTTTTTTGTAAAATATGAACAATGGCATGGCTTCAGAAAGTTGTTGGCTATATATCACTAAACAAAGCAAACTATTCATTTAGTGCCAGCGGCTATTAAAGAGCCAAGCATTGAGACAGTAATAAATAAATATTTTGGAAAGGCTGTACAATGTCAAACTAATGCATATTACTCCACTTCTAAGGCCCTGTTTGATGGTATAGTGTGTACCTTGTATTCAGCAGAAATTGTCACAGACACACGACAGCATGCAGCAATATTAGGACCATGTATTTGTGTACTACTGAGGTAGTACTTTCCCCTTCCATACCTTTTCTTGACTGCATTTGGAATAAATTACCTGTGTCTAAGCCAATGTCTGTTTGTGAAAAATCTTAGAGACTTCTGGTCTTTTGACAAACCGCTCCTATTACCACTTATATAGTGTTTCTGCTGTTATGTCATAATTATACCTCAGTGTGTTGTACACTTCTAGATATCTGCATTGAGCAATACCAAAAAGAATGGATAGACAAATAAACTATTAGCATGCATAGAAGTTGTAAATATATGAAAAAGAGAATAGATAGATAGGTCCTGTGCATATACAGTAAATAAAAGGGTAAAAGGAAGACCAATACTATAAATTAATAGACAAGATATACAGATATATATAAATAGATAGGTAGATAGATATGTTCGGTAAATGTATGTGGTTGCTGTAAAGTATTAAATAATTTCGTTTTCTTTTTCCTTATGAAAAAAATGTAAAATATAATAGAGTGATTTAAAATTATCTGCTAAACATTAAATATTGTCCAATATCAAAAAGTATATGAATATGATGATAAAGTATTATAAGAATTAGTACTATGTGGTATATGTTATCATCAGATGACCCTTTATTACCTACTTTGTCATTTGTGCTTTTAATGATTTAGCATAATAGCATTGTGAAGTGAATGTTCTATGAATAATTATATGAAATAAAGTATATTCTGATGAAACAAGCGCAGTTTATCTTCCTTCACTCCCTCTATCGCCACTTTAAATATATTCAAAATATACACTTACCAGTTAGATGAATGTTGATCCACTAAATGAGATGCACAAAGACCTTTATTTTTTCACAACCTCAGATTTGCAAAGGCAACCAATTCTCCAGCATACCTATAGTATAAGAAAGACAATGCTATAAAACTACTGGTTCTTTATGGGCAAGATTTTATCAGATTTTCTTGAAAGTAAATTTAAACCAAACTCACTCCCACAATCACGTGGTACAGAAATTGGGAACAGAAGCGGGATAAAGTATACTGGGGTCAACCTTTTAATGAACCATTTTCCCACTCTCAAAAAAATGGTCGTCAGAGAGATACAGAGATGTTTTCCTAAAAGCCTGAAGAAATTCTGTGGTCTGGTAAGAAAGGATTTTGATAATAGTTCTAGCTTTTTGTGTAATTAATAGGTATGATTCATTTGGTAGCATTAGCACAATATGGACAATGTCCAAATATTTACTTGTCCATGTTCTGCATGTAGAGGGCAATGCACACCCATGTTGTTAAACCATAAGGAATTTGATTCAATTAAGTAAATTAACTTCACAACAGTGTAGTCATCTACTGTGCAGGAGCCACCCCCTATTGCTTGCCTTACCATTGTAAGCATACTAATCATGTTCATAATCTTTAAATGTCTTGTCATGTTATAACTTCAAGATGGTTTCCATAATAATTCTTAATCAGTCTATGAAGTGGACACATTAATAAATAAGCCGCTCTTCAAAATCAAATGTCATGTTTATTTCTGGGAGGTGTTGCAGATCCATTAGACAAAGATCAAACATGGACATCCGTGAGAGCGATTGATTTAGTTCAGCTGCGGTTTGTGCCTTTTTTTATTTTCTACTTATGCTGGCTTTTGGCATTGAGCTCTCCATCCATAGATGACCTGCATTCACTCTTTACACGCCAATAATGCATGAAAATATTCATATCTTACAGAACTATAAAGCAATACCACTTCCTGAACCTGCTCTTATAACATTGAGATTTTACCATGAAATATTTCTTAAATCACTATGGCCTTAGAATGAACAGCATTTATCACAATTATATATTTGCTTTAGCTAAAAAATTAGAAAAAACTGAGATGAAGTGCATGTGCTTAAACAGTTATTGATGGCGTATTAAATTTTATTATTTTCAATTACTATTAATTTTCAGGATAATGGAAACAGAATTTATATTCTTCTATAATTAAAGTATTTTAAAGGTTTTCAGTCCCTACACATACTAATTTCATCTGAGAGCTAGGTAGTAGTCAAATCTCCACTGCTATTATCTCTTTATTGATGGACAGTGGTCTCTGTAAATAGATCCCTGTACTTCTCACTTTCAAGTAATTACAGCCAATTTCTTGTCAGTGGTAAGACCAAAAAACACTGCTATGAAGTGATTGCACATATATATAAGTCAAATCCACCTCAAATGGATAAATGGTTTAACCTACATGCCTCCAGTTTAGTAATAAAATGTTCATTGCTTATATAGCACCAACATATTCTACAGTGCTGTACAGATTATCACCATTCACAAAATTAATGTACAATATAAAGTCATATTCACATGTACTGTAGCACATCAAATAAAAGTTCTTGTACAGATAATTAATGAAAGCAGTGAAATATTAATAATACTATTTGTTTCTTGTGTATCTTTCTAAACAAATAGCACTTCATGTAAAATACCATTATTATGCCATATGTTCAGATTATATTAATCTATGAAGAGGGTCCAAGTAAAAGAAACATAGGGTTAAACAAGGGTTAAACCAATGACTACTCAAAAGGGTGAGAAGGACATTTCATAAACCCACCTAGACATAAGTGTGATGTGCCTCAGTGTCTGCACCCTTTAATAAGAGTTACCAAATGACTGGCGTTTTATGACCAAGGGATTTTCCTTATCTGAAATGTAGGTCAGGTTAAAAGCCAAGCTTTTAATGTACACTTAAGAATTTTGAACAAAATTTTAAAAACAGGGAAATGATCATAATTTATAAATTATGTAAAGGTTTTGGAGAAGAATTATCTTGATCAACTGACCAAATGTGGTTTTAATTTCATTAAAAATGCAAAAGCATTTAAAACATTAAAAGAGTAAAGAGTAAAAGAGTAAAAAGTATAGAATTATCTATATACCACATAGATCATGTACATTACCCATATATGTTCCCAGATTTTTCCTGAATACTTGGTATGACCAAAGAGTGGGACATTGCAGATGCAGAAATGCTGCACTGTGTAGGTATATAAATTTGACTCATAGTTCATCCAAACTATTTTTTTCTTTGCAGAACTGACTCTAAACTGATTCAAGCTAATATACTTTTTTTTTTTAGCAATTTCTAACCCAGACATAAGTAGGATCCATCAATTGATCTATTCTGATTAGTTGTTTTCATAACAACTGGCCTTTATGTTTTAGTTATAGAACTTTGACTTAAAAGCATAATTTTATGCTAGCATTTATAGTTACATTTTATTTTTATTGTCATTATTAGTGATGTGCAAGTACATACAGACTAGCATGGAAAATAATTAATGAGGGAAAGATGGTTAAATTGCGTAAAATTGATGGGCTTAATATGGTTTACAGGCTTCTATTTATAGTCTAAGTGTAACAATTGTATACATTAGTATTAATAAGCATAATATTTGCTGTCTACGGGTGTGTTTACTAGCATTTGGTACTAATCCAATAGCATAGCTCCCTTCAACATAATCATTTCACCTAATACTCCCTAATAAAATAGCCCCATACCTCCTGTGCATTTCACTTGATGTTCACCAATGAAGCTTCGAACTTCCTCATAGTAATAGGCAAAAAAGGATACATATGTTGTATGACAGACAAAATAATGACAAAACAGTAAAAGGAAATTAGTATGATATATTTTGATACAATGTCATTTGACTTGTTCCTTTATGACCAAGGCATATTTGATAGTGTATCCAATTAGTGTAGCCCCTTGCTCACAACAATGACATTGGCATTTAAGGAAAGCCAAATATTCAATCATAAATCCCATTGATAAGTCCTAGTTTCAAAATATTATTTTAGAATTATAATATTTTAATATTGCATATTAAATTTAGGATAAAAATGTGTATAAGTGTTTGTTAGATGTAAAGCAGTAAAAATTAATTACTTGAGTACCTAATTAATTCATTTGTTAATACGCTAAAGAATCACTTGACATTCTCCATTACTTAGCAATAGAATCTGTCACTTCATAGTAAACCTTGCAATGGAGTTTCATTTATGTTTTTTATACTTTATTTTAGTTCTTATTCAAAGTTCTAAGCCTTTGTTCAATAACTAGGTGCATCAGTTGAAATATAGAACTAGAAATGGTTTGATTCCTATAAATCAAACCATAAATAAGCCCCCACCAATAAGAATACTACTCCTATCTGTATCCTTCTCTCATTTCACACACACACACACACACACATATATATATATATATATATATATATATATATATATATATATATATATATATATATATATATGAAAATACACACACACATATAGTCAATATATGGTTGACTTTCAAACATTCAAATCTTTTGCTATCTGGCAATACAAAATTACCATTCTCATATACCCTAAAAGAATCCTTTACGTACTATAACAAGTTAAAAACACGTATGATATGTAAACAGACCGAGTGACTGCATACAAAAGCTGTCAACTCCCACCCCCCCTTTGAACTTTCCCTTTTAAATTCCTATATAAGGATTGAGAAATAAACTGAAAATCTACTTGATCCCAAAGCCAAAAATATTTTACTGCATCAATGTGCTCCTTACTACTGGTAATTACTACCGATTGCACATTATTTGTCATAAATGGAAGACAGAATGTTTACATACATGAAGAAAATGAATTTACAAGAACAATTCTGTTTAAATATTTAACATATCCCACAGGGTCAGTTGATTCTTCACTGTGATTATATTGAAGCTTTTATTTGTTTAACCTTGTCAGGACATAGAATATCACCTAGGTCAGTTTCAAAGCAGTGCAATGTATATAGTTTGCACCTAACAGAACTTTCCTCCTGGTTAGAAGCAAATCACAAATGAAACAATAATGTAAAATAGTGTGAGTCAGGACACAAGCATACACAGTAAAGTGTTGAAAAAATAAATGACATATTAAGAATTGAAAATCTGAAATTAAAAAGCGTTAGTGTCCACCTTTAACTGAAATCTGCAAAGAAACGTTGCAGCATATGATTTATTCAGTATATTTGATAAATTATGTATTTAATTGAAATCGTTTAACAGGATAGGTAATTATTTTTCAGTGAAGCCAAAAGTATAAAAGAAAAACAGGATTATATAAAGCATTGTTTTTTTACATTCTTCTTTCTCAAATTTAAAGGTAAATATTAAAGCACAATTGTTTTTTTAATGTTATTATTGATTAATAAAAGGTGAATTGATTTTAAACAGTAAATTGATGAAAATGTGTCTGGTAGATTGCTGAAAAGTGTTATGACCTGTGAGATCTATAATGTTTGTGAGGAGTTTTTTGGCGAGGAGGGGGGGTGGGGGTAACAAAGAAAAAAATCAGTGGATAAGGTATAGATGCCTAAAGGACTAGAGTGAAGACAGTGTGCAATGTATGGAATACTCCAGAGTGTGAAGAGATGATTTGTTTGTTTTTCAAGGGTTGTGAAGAATGAGTAAAGTAGATTGTCAGCGCTTTCAAGATGGAGTGTTAGGTACACTGAAAATGCATTGATCTGTTTTATCACTTTGGCAATGATTAGCTTAAGAAAGATCAGCAGAGGGAGTAATTGTTGTCTTTTACTGACATGCATTATTACTACCAAAAGTCTGTAGAATCCTAGTATTCTGACTTCCCTGAAAACATTGCATTTGCATCAAATATTATAGGTCTTCATTTACTCTCCCTATTAAAGATTAGGCGTTCAGTGTTCCTTATTTACCATTTTGTCAAATTTACATTGAATAAGATAATTTCTGAATATATTGGTATATGTTGTATATTTAAAACAAGTATCATACAAGTACTAATACAAGTCCACCATTTCAAAAATGTTTTTTTTAAACTTTAGTAGAAAAAGAGTTTTCAAAAAGAGTCTCGAAATTGAATGATTTGTGTGTGGTTAGTCAAATGACATTGGTTGTTAAATACATGTCTTGCAGATTTCTTCATATTGATACTGGGTATGGTTTGAGGTACAGCATAAGTCTAAGGACAGCCTTAAACCCCTTGTCAGCATCTGGTCACAAAACAGCAGTTAATATAATTTTAGATTTGCAGGATTTATCAGTGGTCTGGAAGTCCAGCATGGGTGGATAGCACTGGGCAAATCTAATTCCTTAATACAAAGACCTCAACAGCCTATTAGAGGCACTTGACTTCCATTTGGAAATGTTAACTTAATTTTGCCCATTTTCGGTAACTGACCTGGTATCCACATCAGAAAAAAATTCTTGGCAAAAGATCAGAGATTCATTAATTTTGTATTATGTATTTGTATATAAATTAATGAGTGAATTATGTGTATCATAAATAAAACAGACATGACTGTGCATGCAGTGAATTTTAATGTGCGTTTGAACTTTTGAGTGACTGAAATATTAAAGTTATTTCACAAACTTAGATAAAGAAAATGTGGTTAATATTTTTATAGTGAATAAAACATCAATAATTAAGGACAACATTTGTTTACAATTAAGATTATGAATTTTTATTTAGCTTTGATGGTTATTTCATCATATCACTACTCAGAGATCAACACGTTATACATTTACTAGGTGTTTTAGCTTAAAGAATGATTACACAGGGGCTTTTGGGGAGGGGGCAAAATGAATTCCTTTTATGGAACATTTCATAAGTTTTAAGGGGCTAATGGGGTCTAGTTAAAATATTTTTCCCACAAAGAAAAAATGACAAAAAGTAAAAAAAAAAAACTGAATGTATATTGCATAACATTAGGTTTTTAAAAATGTTGTACAAAAAGATATGCACAAAAGGCAATATGGTTTCAACCCAGCGTAAACGTAATCAAATAATTTTGAGGTACTTATTTTTCCATCACATAACATAAGAAATACATTTACATGTAATATTTTTTAAGCTTATATGTACAGTATATATAAGGTCTTGTTTTTTGGTAGAAAAATGCATTATATTGGGTGCCAACGATGTTGATTATGAAGCTGTACATAAGATATGTTCAGATTTCCTTTACTTATTTGTTTTGCATATTCGATTGTACTTTAAATTAACATCATAAAAAATAGTAAAAATAATGCTTTGATCCTGGTTGAACAATAAGGACTTATAATTACACCTAGATAAATTAGCAGGTTTTAAAGAATATGATGTATAAAAAAACAAAACTTTTTATGACACATTTAAGCAAGATAGTTTACATACAGAGAAATACAAACATATGTGGTGTTCGATAGCTCTTATTAGAAAGTTATTGCACTGGGTCACAGGGTCCAGCAACAGCTCATTACTGCTACTGAAACCAGCAAGTTTTATACAAGAGGGCACAAAAGTCAAGCAATGATACCTTGGATGGAGTATACATAGGGAAGAATAATAGGCGGAAGACCTAATCCACTAAAATAATAATTAGATCCAAGACCATGGTTTGTGTCATATTGAAATAATGGTCTGCAAAGAAGCACAATTTTTCTATAATACAATAATTTCATGGTCTGATAATTAATATGTAAGTATAATAGATCAAAAATAAATAGAAAGATAATCTAAGAATTTACAGTATTCCCATATTACAATTAAGGCTGGTTGCGAAGATTATGGAAGGTTGGCTAACCTTTTCTGCTTCATATATTGCATATTGAATAAGCAGCCATATAAGTATGCCTCAAAGGGATTTGTCCCCAGTGCTATTTTTTAAAAGAGACCCCAGATGTGCCCTATGAGCGCCTGTCCATTCTTTTTCCCTCAGCTACACTATATAAGTAGAAAGACATAGACCGATGGATTAAATTATAGTATAGATAAAATAAGATTAACTGTTGAAATAATATGTTGCTTGCAGTTTAAATCTAATGTCTTAATTTAATTTACAAATCTAATTTGGGGGATATTTATTATTAGACGAGTTCCTTGCGAAAGTTATATGTTTATCTTTGGATCTCCACTGCCCATCAGATTCATTAAAGTGGCTTAGGCCCTTCCATAAATATTTTTGCACTCACCTGTACTCTTAGACTTGTTGTCTGGGTTTTTTTTCTCTTTTTCAAAAGTCGGAGCACTTTTGCCAGCAGGAAACTGTAGCAACTATGATATTTTTTTAAAAAAATCACAAGCCATGAATCTGGCTTTGCACTGGACTGGACTGCACTAGCAGTAGTTTTATGTTTATGCTGGAAAAGTGAAGTGGCAGAAATAGCCCTGTGCGACTTTTTAGCAGCGAAAAATCACAAAAAAAACCTCAATGTGCTTTTTTTGAGACTTTTTTACAAAATAACAGCCCAGGAAAACCAATAATAAGTAACCTCCTGTCCCCCTGAGGTAGTGTCCAAAATGTCGCAACTTCTTATTTGGACACTACCTCAATAAAAACTGATTACCACAGTGATTTGAAAGGGCCCAGGTCTTCTTGTAGTTCTTATATTGAATTAAACATAAGCAATATTTAGTAATTATTAAAACATTTTTAATTTAACGACGTAGAGAGATTAGTATTGGAAGCAGCAAGAAGGTTATATCAACATTACATTGCATACGTCCAGCAACTTTAGCAAATCTAACAAACTACAGAATTTTAGTTTTAGTAATGTGTATATAGTTTTGGATAGGATTTTGCTTTTAGTTTATATAAGACTTCATGCAAACAAGATTTTTACAGAGTGCTATGGAATTATAAAGGCCAGTATCTCTTGGAGCACTTGCATGTCAATAACATGGACTATTGGCATGTGATCTACATACACAACAATGTCCCATATAGTCACCATATACCTATATGCATGATTTATCGACTCAACCTCAATATATCCGATTAAAACCTGTTCTCTAGGTTGGCAAGTCAACAATTCTAGCCACTGAACCCGCACATAAGTCATCAAAGAAAAAGGGTTGAAAGATCCAGCTACATAAAAACAGCTTGCCCCTTTATTGATCTATTTGTAAATACAGAGAACACATCAAGTGAAAAGCAGATGCCATGGCCATGAGTAAGGGTGTCTAGTACACCAGAAACGCGTCAGATTCTTACTTGATGTTTCCTCTGTATTTACAAATGGATCAATAAAGGAGCAAGCTCTTTGTATGGAGCTGAATGTTTGATGCAATATTGGGTTCTGCTGGAGGACTTTACATCCGTGCTGAAGACAAAACAGCAAATGGCCAATTGGATGAGCTGGAAAGACATTTTCTTTGGTGACTGCATATAAGCCATGGCTACATAGTTTTTGGTACAGTTGTTAATATATTTTAGGCCATATAGGTAGGAGAATCTAAATTAGGAAAATAAAGAAGTTACAACACTAAAATAAGGAAGGGAACATTATAAAAAAAAACCTACTAACCGGTGGCCCAGTGTTTGTTTAACAGCTTAGAGCATTGACATCCATGTCTTCCTTCATGTCTGCTGCAGCCAATAACCAACATTCATTATGTATAGTTTAAGGCCAGTTAATGGCTGCAGTGGACCCAGAAACTGGGATGTTGTTCTTGTAACCATATATAAAAAAAAGACTGATTTTGGCTACTTAAGTGGTCACCTTAGATGATGAATCAATTGCTAGTAGCAAACCTGTATACTGGATGCAGAACAATTAATGTGTGATGTATTATTATATTACACTATTAATTCATATTTTACAGTTGTCATAAATTATGCAATTATTTCTTTATATGCATACAGTTGCACTTCTAACAGCCTTGTTTTTTTCTACAGGTTTAAATGAAAATGTAGTTGTGTCACACAAGAAGCTTTCTGCAGATTATGCATTATATTCAGGGCACTCGACCAGTCAATACATGTTTAACAAGCAAGTCAACTTCTGCTATGCCTCCAAAATACTGAATGGAGTGGTCTCCAGTTACAAAATAGCACTGTGCTCCTAGGGTGCATTAATGCTCTTCATAAAACAATTCAGCCTCACTTCATTACATGGTAATGCTATTCTTTGTAAGCATCACGGTCAGTAGAGCAGGTACTCAACAAGAACGGGTCAGGAAATGGCAGAGAGGCCAACTATGGAACAAGGGCCCACACTGAGCAGCTAGGCACATTGATAGTCTCTATAAGGAAACACAACTAATGTGATAATGAGAACAACAGAGTTATAGTGCATGAGAGACAAGAAGCATTCATTGACGTCATTGTTGCCTATACACATGGATGTCTGATGAGATTCATTTGCACATAACAACATGAAATGGAGAGTCTGGCAAAACAGTGTCTGAAAGTACAATTTGTTGAGGTTTTGTAAAAGCTGTGAAATCATATATCACTCGTTCCTTGTTGCAATAAATGTATGAGTTATTTGTGTTACCTTTTTCTTGTATTTATTAGTATTACACTGTATGGAACAATGTTTAAGGGGGGAAAAGTACACATGCCATAGCTAAATATAAGACAATCTAAAAAAATATCATAAGCTTCTAATACACTAGATTACAAAGAAAGGAATTCTAGGAGAATAACCATAGCTTTCATTTACTGGAAGGTGAAACCAAATTTCTGGCCACTTGTGTCCTTAAAATACATGAAGGAACAAATTTTCACTCTCAAGACTGATGACGTTCCAAGGTATTCCATGCAAAAGAGCTGATGTTTATATTGTGTAATTACAATGAAATAAAAGTAGTCTTTTTTTATGCAGTGTTTAATAGTAAAGTGGAATGAGTAAAAGAGAAGTACCATCCTCCCCTCATACCCGCATCCAACAACCTAAATTCTGAAAATTTTGTTAAAAACAATAAAATCTTTTGGATTATTTTTGTTATAGTGTTAGGATATTTGTAAGTTTTCCTTCTAAAGAGACAATTTATGAAAAGAAATCTACCATTTGTTTTTATGCATTGTGACCCAAACATACCTTGAGAATGCTGTAGCTACACTGATGCATTAACATATCTTGTTTAATCCCTGAGCTGAGTGGTTTTGCTCAAAAAACAATATTAAAATTAAAGGGGTATTCCCATCTGGACATTTACATTTAATTGAATTCATTTGCCATATATAAACATTTCTTCAATTGGATGTTATTAAAAAAAACGTTCCTGTGTGAAGATAATTTCTCATAAATGCAGCCAAGTTGTCCCTTAGAAACGAGATGACTTCCTCGGATACGACCACATCACATTTTGGCAACAGTGGCCATACATGCGGTATTGACCCCTGCCTGACCACCTGGATTCACCAATCATTACCACAGGGCGGCTGTGGGACCTGCAGTAACTCCCGGGCATTTCATATACAAACACAGTTTGTTTCTTTGTGCAAAGCTACCAGCAGAGGTGGCCGTATCCACTGAGTCCGTCATGTTTCTAAGGGACCATATAACTGCATTTATGAGAAATTATCTTCAGACAGGTACATTTTTTTTAATAACATCTAATTGCAGAAATGTATATACATGCCAGATTAATTAAATTGGATGTGAATGCTGTGGCGAGAATACCCCTTTAAGGACCTTGGGAAAGCTGGGTGCTGCTGGCTGCCATACATAAACACATTACACAAAGCTTCCTCAACTATCCAGACAGGACTAATCAACCTGATTCATAAACAGCAGCTGGGGGATGGTGCAGTGATTAATTACTTCTGCCTGTCAGGGACAATACAGTGATGATGTTTTCTTGGCTTATGCTGGACAGGTCAAGGCTGATGCAGTGCATAATTAGGGTGAGGAGAGCAGCCACAGGATTCTCATTTTCATAATAGTTTTTTTCAGCAAAACCAGTCAGTTCAGGGATCAAACAAGATATGTTTCTGCATCAGTGTAGCAACAGCATTCCCAAGGTATGTTTGGTTCATAATGCATAAAAACAAATGGTATGTTTCCTTTAAGCATGCACTAAATGTAATAATGTTTTTAAGAAACATAAGATCATTTTTCTAAAAAAATTTTTAGCTTCAATATAGCTTACCTTTTATAAATATGAAAATAAAGAGATCTATGATACACTTGCATTTGACTGTTTGTATAATGGAACCTAATTTTGTTATGGATATGTTTCATGATCTTTTTCAGTAAATTTTGATGCTAATTCTAAATAAAAATATATATTTTTATCATAGTCAAAGGCATTTTGTTGACTCCATTTGCTTCCATGTAAATAATTGTCTTTGAGGGGTTGACCCAGGATTTAAAGTTTAATTTACAAAAAAATTACACTTGAGCTAACGTAAGTCTCCCTATGAAACATTGGTGATTGATCTATTTGACATGTATTTTGGATTCTGGTGCTTTTCCATATGTTCAAGGAATATAAGGTGAGTATCTAATTGAAGTCAAGGGAAGGAACAAAAAGGTCGCATGTGACACATTTGTGGTGGAGACACTTCTTAAATACCTGTGCAAGCAGTTTACACTAGAAAGAATGTGCAAAGTCTGATAGAAAACTGGTGCAAAGCCCTAAGTAAATTATACCCCAGTGTCTGCGAAACTGCACTCAAAGTGTGCACACCGAGGTTGATGGATTCTATTGGGGTTTATAATTCAGAAGGTTAAACACTGGGGCCCATTAACAAAGGCTGTGCACCGCTTTGTGACACACTTCTTTTTGGACTGTGCCCTATTTTTAAAGGGAAAAAGACCAGCACAGGTATTTAAGTAGCATGTGTATTGTGATTGTGCCACACACGACCCTTTCACTTTTTGGCGCAGCTGCGCTGGCTTCCATGCAACACAATTTAGGGGCCGCGCCATCGGACGATCCTACTGATTCGGACTGAGCGCAGTATTTAACTTTTAAATTTTATTGCACGCCCTATCCCTAACATGCACCACTAAAAAGATGGTGAACTCTGTCGGACCTGAGCGGGGAAGCGAAACATTCATGATTTCGGGCACACAATCTTAGTGAATCGCAGCACAGTGCATTGGAGTCGGACAATGGACTTTCTGTGAACTCTGGGGACATGGTAAGTAAATGTGCCCCACTTTGTGCATTTTTGAAAATGGGAAATGAGTTATTACTGAGAAGTGTTCAAAACATTTCCTTTAATTTATTTATATCTTTTTATAAGTTAGTTTTGAACACAAGTAATAGTTGGAGATTGGTGTCTCTGAAGACATTTAGAGGTACCATTAGGCATTAAAAGATCCTTTTTATTCACATTTGCTTTTCACTAGTTGACACAGAGTAGACTATCACACTATACTGTTGTATCTGGCATAATGATAGACACATTATCAGTAGTTTGGCAGATCCCATTATCGAAAACGTGTTTCATTGGGATCTATTTTTGTCTTTATTATGATTCAATTTCATCAACCATTACCCCAACCATAATGTATTTTTTTAACATAAATTTTAATAGAGCCAAATTTATACATAAATGGTACAAAGGTTTATGTCATCACTAACACATACATGGGTCTCGAGCAAGGCTCCATTTTTATATTGATAGTAAAAATAAATGTCCAAAACAGTAACATACTAAAATACAAACCCAGATATCAGGCACAAACAGAACCTTAAACCGGGGCACAGTAAGCAGTAAGTGACCATCA
Source organism: Engystomops pustulosus (assembly GCF_040894005.1). NCBI lineage: Eukaryota > Metazoa > Chordata > Amphibia > Anura > Leptodactylidae > Engystomops > Engystomops pustulosus. Next base: position 131,094,254 of record NC_092412.1, on the reverse strand, counting down.
AATTATGGAATTTGTTTTGGTGCCCCTCATTGTAGGCAAAAGACCTTCCCAATATACAATTATTATTCACTCTTCTAGTTCTGAGTACTCTCAGTTTTGCAAAGGAAGGGATTTTTCCCAATTTCCATCAAGGAGCAATAAGAGTAGCTGCAGTAGTGGTGATGTGAAACACTACTATTGTTTTACTGAGAAATAGATCCGCAAGACCCAGCAAAGGCAAGGCATTCCTACCACGGTATGTTCCACAGCAATGCTTCTAAATGAGACAAAAAATCCTTAAGACTGGGCATTCCCAAAATACATGCAATAATGTTCCTTTAGCTTTCCAGAATCTCCAGCATAGCATAGAGATATTTGGATAAATCATGCATAGTCTACTCGGAGTGGAAACAAAGTGCGCATTTAGAAAAATGAATGAGGTTTTTTAAATTAACTCAAAGATATAAAATTAGTGCTCTACTCCTTATACTGTTTGTCAAATGGCTAGAGCCTCTCACCACCTCTTCATGGACTGGAAATAAAAGATATCCCCGACTCCTTGCATCGCCAATCGTCCTCCTTTAGTGGGTTGAAACACAATCCTCGTCTCGTTACCGTGTCCACGTCGTGTTCCCAATCCTACATCAGGAGGTATGCGAAAGGATAGTGCAGATTGCCAGGTTCAAAAAGGAAATAGTATTTATTGTATATACTCACACATTCCAATTTAAAAGCGCGCATGTAGTAAAAGCATAAGACGCCTAAAACACCTTGCCCGACCCAGGTTTCGCCTATTCAGGCTTCTTCCGGGGCATGGTGTTTGGCGTCTTAATATGTAAAGCACCAATATTGAACGAACATTTAAAGTTTTTTAAATTTGTTTTTTAAAATTTGTTTACATGTAAGTAAGCTGTTGTGTATTTTTGTATTTTGATATGCAAATTAACATCGGCTTGTATGGCAATACATGACATCATGTTTATGCGGATGGAAGGTCTTGGTCTCCCTGAGTTAGGGGGGAAGTGGTTTTATGTCGGTGTATGTGATTTTGGTATAAAAACACCAGTGATGACGCCAAACACCATGCCCCGGAAGAAGCCTGAATAGGCGAAACCTGGATCGGGCGAGGTGTTTTAGGCGTCTTATGCTTTTACTACATGCGCGCTTTTAAATTGGAATGTGTGAGTATATACAAAAATACAGACTCCATGCTGTATTTTTAATGTGACCTTGTAGCAAAAAGATCCATTATTTCTTCCAAAACTAAGAATATTAAAACTCAACTCAAACTCAATATTTTTGGCTTTAATCAGAACATGTCTTCTTTAAGATATCAATAGGCCTATCAAACATGTTTTGGGAGCAATACAATCACAATTATCAACCTAAAGGGTTTCTCTTATACTTCATCCAGACTGGAAAAGTAAATGTTTGGGTTAACTCAATGAAAAGATACAAATTCCTTATTGTACTTTTATTATTAGAAAGCATTTGGTCCCCCTGGAAAAAAAAAAATAGAGACTGAGAGAAATATTGCCAGGGAGAGCAAAAATAATCCCAAATTATTTTTCAAGTATATAAATGATAAGAAACTAAAAACAGAGAGCGTGGGTCCCCTTAGAAATAACATGGGGGTCATGGTGGAAGGAGATGAGGAAAGGGCCAATCTACTGAATGCCGCTTCTCAACTGTCTTTACCCAGTAAAATCCCCTGGTGGAAGACACAATGAGGAATAATGTAAATTCTTTTTATAATGTCAACAGTTTAACCCAGGAAGAGGCACGGCGCCGCCTCGCAACCACTAAGATAGATAGATCACCGGGGCCAGATGGCATACACCCCCGGGTTCTGCATGAATTATGTACGGTGATAGACAGACCGTTATTTTTAATATTTGAAGATTCACTGAGGACTGGTTATGTTCCACAGGAATGGCGCATAGCAAATGTGGTACCAATATACAAAAAAGGATCAAATAGCGATCCTGGAAACTACAGACCCGTAAGTCTAACTGCTGTGGTGGGGAAAATATTTGAGGGGTTTATTAGAGATGCTATCCTGGAGTATCTCACTGTGCACAACCTTATAACCCAACGTCAGCATGGGTTTATGAGAGATCGGTCCTGTCAGACTAATCTGATTGGTTTCTACGAGGAGGTAAGTTCAAGACTGGATCTGGGGGACGCTGTGGATGTTGTATATCTGGACTTCTCAAAGGCATTTGACACCGTGCCACATAAAAGGTTGGTATATAAAATGAGACTGCTGGGAATAGGAGAAAATCTGTGTATCTGGGTAAGTAATTGGCTTAGTGATAGAAAACAGAGGGTGGTCATTAATGGCACATTCTCAGATTGGGTTGATGTTACCAGTGGAGTGCCACAGGGGTCAGTATTGGGGCCACTTCTTTTTAATATTTTTATTAACCCCTTAACGCTCTGCGCCGTAGCTCTACGGCGCAGAGGTATAAGGGATGTATGAAGAGGGCTCACGGGCTGAGTCCTCTTCATACAGAGGTGGGGGTTTTTGCATTTTGCACAAAACCCCCACCGCTAATAACCGCGGTCGGTGCTTGCACCGATCGCGGCTATTAACCCTCTAAACGCCGCCCGCAAAGTCGCGGGCGGCGTTTAAAAGACGGCGGCGCGCGGGCGGCGCCATCTTTTTTTCGATCGCCACGCCCCCGAACGTCATCGGGGGGCGGCGATCGGTTACCATGGTAGCCTCGGGTCTTCTCTTGACACGAGGCTACATGGTTTATGCAGGTTCGTTACAATGAGCCAGTGGCTCATTGTAATGTAAGACCTGCAAAAACGCCATATATTGCAATACTGTAGTATTGCAGTATATGGTAGGAGCGATCTGATCATCTAGGGTTAATGTACCCTAGATGGTCTAAAAAATAGTGAAAAAAAAAAGAAAAAAAAAAGTTTAAAAAATAAAAAAAATTAATAAAATATTAAAAGTTCAAATCACCCCCCTTTCCCTAGAACGGATATAAAACATAACAAACAGTAAAAATCACAGACATATTAGGTATCGCCGCGTCCCAAAATGCCCGATCTATCAAAATATAAAAACGGTTACGGCCGGCGGTGACCTCCGAGGCGGGAAATGGCGCCCAAATGTCCGAAATGCGACTTTTACACCTTTTTACATAACATAAAAAATGAAATAAAAAATGATCAAAATGTCGCACAGACCTCAAAATGGTAGCAATGAAAACGTCGCCTCATTTCGCAAAAAATGACCCCTCACACATTTCCGTGCGCCAAAGTATGAAAAAGTTATTAGCGTCAGAAGATGGCAAAAAAATTTTTTTCTTTTTTGTACACATTCGTTTAATTTTTGAAAATGTATTAAAACACAATAAAACCTATATAAATTTGGTATCACCGCGATCGCACCGAACCAAAGAATAAAGTAGGCGTGTTATTTGGAGCGAAGAGTGAAAGTCGTAAAACTGAGCCCACAAGAACGTGACGCACGTGCGGTTTTTTTTCAATTTTTCCACATTTGGAATTTTTTTTCAGCTTCGCAGTATACGGCATGTTAAAATAAATAACATCACGGGAAAGTAAAATTTGTTACGCACAAAATAAGCCCTCACACAGGTCTGTACACATAAAAATGAAAAAGTTATGGATTTTTGAAGTTGGAGAGCGAGAAATTAGCCGAAAAACCCTCCGTCCTTAAGGGGTTAATGACCTTGTAGTGGGTTTACACAGTCAAGTTTCAATATTTGCAGATGATACTAAGCTGTGTAAAGTAATAAATACTGAGGTCGATAGTTTAGCATTACAGAGGGATTTGTGGAAGCTTGAGGGATGGGCAGAGAAATGGTTGATGAGGTTTAATGTAGATAAATGTAAAGTTATGCACTTGGGCCATGGAAACAAAAAGTATAATTATGTTCTAAACGGTCAATTACTTAGTAAAACTGAAGCTGAAAAGGACTTGGGCGTATTGGTGGATGGTAAACTTAATTTTAGTGACCAGAGCCAGGTGGCTGCTGCTAAAGCAAATAAAATAATGGGATGTATCAAGAGAGGAATAGATTCTCATGATAAAGACATAGTTCTGCCCTTATACAAATCCCTGGTCAGACCACACATGGAATATTGTGTACAGTTTTGGGCACCAGTGTATAAAAAGGATATAATAGAGCTGGAACGGGTGCAGAGGAGAGCAACCAGGATTATTAGGGGAATGGGGGGACTAGAATACAATGACAGATTACAAAATTTGGGATTATTCAGTTTAGAAAAAAGACGACTGAGGGGAGACCTCATTACAATGTACAAATACCTGAACGGACAGTACAAGGATCTCTCCAAAGATCTATTTATACCTAGGCCTGTGACCAGGACAAGGGGGCATCCTCTACGCCTAGAGGAGTGGCGATTCTACCATCACCATAGACAAAGGTTCTTTACTGTAAGAGCAGTGAGACTATGGAACTCTCTGCCGCAGGAGGTTGTTATGGCCGACTCTATGTACATGTTCAAGAGAGGCCTGGATGACTTTCTGGAGAGAAAAAATATCACGGGTTATGGGGATAAAACATTTATTTAATTCTTAAAGGTTGGACTTGATGGACTTGCGTCTCCTTCCAGCCTTATATACTATGATACTATGACTTTATGATTTCCACCAATACATGGACCTTATTTCAAATCTCATGATTAAGCGATGTATTAATGTATTAAGATATTTCTTACTAGTATTAATAATATTTATAATCTTGATTTATATAGCGCCATCAAATTCCGTAGCGCTTTACAAATCATAAGGGAAAAATACAAATATAATATTACATTACAGAGTACAAACTGTCATCTGGAACAATAGTAGTGAGGGGTGAGGGCCCTGCTTCCAAGAGCTTACAGTCTTTAAGGATGAAAAGAGGTATAATGGTATAATTGTATAATGGTCCAGCCATTCTTTGTAAGGGAACAGTCTAAAATAATTTAATAAATAAAAGTTCTGCTGCTTGAACCAGCTATCAGCTGTCATCTTATATACAAAATCCAAGGTGAAAGTGACTGCAGAAAAGCCTTGAGCTTGGTATATGTTGGGAGGAGGATATAGGATGGATAACTAAAGAGATAGTTGACATTTTATGCACTTAGCAAGTGTCATAGGCTTGCCTAAAAAGATGGGTTTTAAGAGCATGTTTGAAACTTTGGAGGTTGGCTATTAGTGTGATAGTCCAGCTAAGGGCATTCCAGAGAATTGGTGCAGCTCGGGAGTAGTCCTGGAGAGGTACATGAGAGGTTCGAATTAAGGTAGAGATTAATCTAATATCGCTGGCAGATCAAAGAGCATGGGTTAGGCGATAGACTGAGATGAGAGAAGAGAGATAGGGAGGTGCAGCATAATGCACAGCTTTGTGGATGAGGGTTATTATTTTAAACTGAATTCGGAAGGAGACAGGACACCAGTGCAACCATTGTCACAAACTGGAGGCATCTGTGTCCCGTGAGTCTGGCTGCAGCATTTAGAATAGATTGTAGAGGAGAGAGATCAGTGAGTGGAAGACCATTGAGTATCGACTTACAGCAGTCTAGTCAAGAGTGAATCAGAGCAACAATTAACATTTTAGAGGTTTCAATTGTCAGAAATGGCCGGATTCTGGAGATGTTTCTGAGATGCATCCAGCAAGATCAAGGAAGAGATTGAATATAAAGTGCAAAGGAGAGGTCGGAGTCTAGCACAACCCCAAGACAATGGGCCTGCTGCCTTGGTGCTATAGTGACCCCACAGACCAAGATGGAGAAGTCATGGTTGGGTCGGTTAGTAGATGGTGGAATGAAAAGAAGTTCATTCCTAGATTAAGTTTCAAGAAGAGAAAGGACATGATGTCAGAGACAGCAGAGAGACATTCATTAGTGTTCTGGATTAAGGCAGGGGTGATGTTACATGCAGAACTGTACAGCTGGGTATCATCAGCATAGAGTTGATCTTCTGATGGCTTGTCTGATGGGGGCAGTATACAGGCGGTCCCCTACATAAGGACTTACAGACAACCCATAGTTATAGACAGACCCCTCTGACCTCTGGTGAAGCTTTCTGAATGCTTTACTATAGTCCTAGATCAGCTGTAAGGTGTCTGTAATGAAGCTTTATTGATAATCCTTGGTTCCATTACAGCAAAAAATGTTTAAACTCCAATTGTCACTGGGGCCAAAAAATTTTTTTCTGGCTCTACAGTTATAAAATATACAGTTTCGACTTACATACAAATTCAACTTAAGAACAAACTTCCGGACCCTATCTTGTATGTAACCCGGGGACTGCCTGTACAGGGAAAAGAGAAGAGGACCTAGGACTAAGCCCTGTTGATGGGTTGTCCTATGTTTCATAAGGAATGAGTGATTGTCAATCAAATGGAGACAAGGAGAAATGTATTGCTGGATTGTTTGAAGTGAGTCTGAAGACTGTTGTCTTAAAGCTAGTGGCGTCAATATGTTTGGGTTGTTCAACCTTTACGTTTGGGTCGACTCATTTTTACATTTCCCCACTTCTGACTTGTCAGTCTAAGCAATATCATACTCGTATAAATTGACAATGGGTGTCATCCTTTCACTCTTCAAATGGGATTATCCCAGACCTGTGTGTCTCACGAGCCAATTTTGTCAGTTTGCCTTCCTTTTTGTATCCATGTGTCTAATTTTAACTGGCGAATTGCATACAAGTATTATTGTTTTTTTTCACAGACCAATTTACTTCTATAGTAAACAGGAGTCAGTGAAAATTGTGCAGGACCTGCTCTACTTTTTAATGGAATGGTCAAATAGTCCATTAAGAAAGGGACATGTGAATTGATTAAAAAAAGATTAAATCTCGTGAAGCTGTGTGCTGTCGTTTTTTTATTGTCATATGGATAAGACCCTATACTCGCAGCAACAAAGAAAGGTAACAAAAAGTTAACCGAAAGTTATCATTACAAGAAAACATCATTCCAAGAAAAACCTGTCAGGAGAGATGACAGATCCTTTTTAATAGCGTGTGGGTAGATTTGCCCATACAACACCGCTGAAAGCGCTATATAGGTATCATAGGGATACATACAGTGTAAACAAACTTATGTCAATAGTTATGTACATTGTAGGTTTAGCTATAGATAAAAGTCTTCACTTAGTATGGAGAAACATACTGACTAAAAACAATACAATACACATTGTGCATTTGTATTAAAGCTGTTATCTTAATTTTAGAACCCATCTGATTTATTTCAGTAATGGCAGATCAATGTAGACTTCATTGGGAACAATGAAGGGTAATTCAGTCTAGCAGTACATAATAATGTCATCAGATGTAACATATATTACAGTAGATATTTCTAATGTTGAAGTTTTTCATTATTTTCTTTGAAGTACCTGAACAAAGCATATTTGGCACACAGAAAGAAAAAAAATACCTTAAGGCACGCACTGTGTTCCAATAAACTTTATTAAAGTAAGAACCGAGTAATATAAAGTAAATCATACCTTCAGTAGACTGTTTTGTAGACAAAGAGCATAACGGTATATTTACCTTCCCTCTTCTATTATCACATCTAGCATCATATTATCAGACTATCAGGAGGTTTTGCAAGGGAGGGACATACCTGCATAATGCTCTACTCTGTAGATGCCACAGCAAGAGAAAAAGTTAAACAAAAAAAAAATGTATTATTTGTTATAAATTAAAGAAATGTATACAACAACATATGTATACTTCCTACAAAGTACAAACATGGCGATTGGCAACTTTCCTTTGTAAAATGTTTGTGAAGTTTGCAATCTTACACCACTAACTCCAGTGGCTCTTATGCCAACTTTATCAATAAAGGAATTTAAAAAGTAGTAAAATGTTCTCAATGTCATGTCAGTGATGTAGTGGAATAGAAAGTCTAGTAGAATCTCAGAACAGACCAAAAATGCATTATATTTTTAAGCAATACATAAATTTTGCACAGCTTTAAGACAACAGTCTTCGTACTCATTTCAAACAATCCAGCAATACATTTCTCCTTGTCTTCATTTGATTGACAATCACTCATTCCTTATGAAACACTGTTATCCTTTAAATATTTAATATTTAATGTGTGGCATACTATTACAGTGCATTGTCATTAACCCATATGGAGAAGGCTCACAGACTGAACCATCTCCATACATGCCAGGTGACTGCTATGTTATGGAGCAGGCACCTGTCCCCAACACAGAAAATCAGTTCTGGTAGCGAGCTGATATGACCATTTCAGTGCAGCAGTCTAATACATGTGTTACAACATATTGGATGACATTGTTGCCCTCGGTGACCTTATTCAGAGGTGGCAATTGGTTGCCCTGACATCTAGGATTCTATGAAAGGCCCCCCATATCTGTCCATGGAGCATAACTAAAATAGTCCCCTAAAGGCAGTGAAGCAGTAAATTGTACTATAAAAATACTATAAAAATACTATATAGGGATACTATAAAAATAAACATTTTGAAAACTAGAAAAAATACAAAAAATTGGAAACCCCTCTTTCAGTCACAAAAATGTTAGGTATCCCCACATCGCATAATACCTAAAAATATTTACCATTTGGTAAACCCTGTAGTGAAAAAAAACATCCAAATGCTGGATGCCATTTTTCTACCCCTAAAAATGTATAAATGTGATCAAAAGGTCAAACAGTATCCAAAATAGTAGAAATGAAAAGGTCAGCTTGTTCCACAAAAATAATCACACCTTACCCAGCTCCAAATATCAAAGTATAAAAAAGTAATGGGTATCAGAAAATTATAGCCATGCAACAAAATTAAATATTTTTTTTTAAAGTTTAAATCTTTTTAAGGTATTAAAACACAATAAAACAATATAAATTGTTTATATTGAGATCTGTATGGAGCATTGTACTAAATGGAACTGAGACGGAATCTATATGGATCACTGTATATATTGAACTCTACTGTATATAGAGAACTGTAATGAAATGGGGAGGATCTTTGTATGTAGCACTTTATAATGAAATGGGGGGGCAATGTATATGGGGCACAATATATTTGAAAAATGGGGAATAGGGAATCTATTTTGTGCACTTTATACAATGACATTGGAAAGGATCTATATGGAGCACAGTTTATAATTCAACTAGGCGGAGGAAATCTATATGGAGAACTTTATTTTATTAAACTGGGGAGAGGGATCTATATGGATGACTGTATATAATGAAACAGAGTATCTGTGTATTGAGCACTTTATATAATGAAACTGGGGGGGGGGGCAATCTATATGGAGAACAGTATATAAGAAAACTGGGGGAGAGTGTAATCAATATGAAGTACTTTATATAATGAAACTGGAACACTGTGTATCTGTATCTGGAACACTGTATTTAATAAAACAGGGAGTCTTTATATGAACTACTGTAATGAAATGAGGCATCTGAATATAGACCACTGTAGACAATGAAATGTGGGGATCTGTGTATATCTATGGAGATATATATATATACCTTATATACTCGAGTATAAGCCTAGTTTTTCAGCACAAAAAAATGTGCTGAAAACCCAAACTCGGCTTATACTCGAGTAAAAAATATATAGGTTTTAACAGGTTTTTGTGGTAAAATTAGGGGCCTCGGCTTATACTTGGGTCGGCTTATACTCGAGTATATACGGTATATATATATATATCAGGAAGTATGCAAAAGGATAGTGCAGATTGCCATGTTCAAAAGGGAAATAGTATTTATTATATATACTCTCACAGTCCAATTTAAAAGTGTGCATATAGTAAAAGCATAAGACACCTAAAACACCTCACCCGACCCAGGTTTCACCTATTCAGGCTTCTTCCGGGGCATGGTGTTTGGTGTCATCTATGCTGTTTTTATACAAAACTCACATACACGGACACAAAACCACTTCCCCCCTAACTCAGGGAGACAAAGACCTTCCATCCGCATAAACATGATGTCATGTATTGCCATACAAATGGAAGGTCTTTGTCTCCCTGAGTTAGGGGGGAAGTGGTTTTGTGTCCGTGTATGTGAGTTTTGTAAAAATTGGGTGCTGTATATAATATAGCTATGAAAATACAAACCCTGCCAATACATGTGAAGCTGAAAGACTTCTGGCACATCAAAGCAGCAGCACATAGGAACATAGAAAATCTTCATTATTGTTTTGAATCAAACAACATATAACTTAAAGGTTAAGGGGCGCGGGGTAGACAAACAGCCACAGCAAGGTAATAATTTGTATACTAACTATTATAGAAAAAGATGTATTTTAATTGATGTACTGTACAAAATCATCATCTAGCTTGCTACAGATGTGCTGCTGAAGTCTCCCCTGATATCTTGGGACCATTTTTTAGCTATTGTCTAAATTAAAGTTTGTATGAGTTTTTAATTGTATGAAATAAAAATTTACAAGTTTTTTAATAGATCTTCCTTGAGTTCCCCTTATTTTAGGGCATTTGATTAGAGGTTAGGGGGGAATTCACCCTGAATAAACTATAGGACGCATTAAATTTGGGTTATATATAACTTAAAGGTGTATGGACTGACCAGTGTATTTAGACTGAAGCTGTCTTATTCATGGTACACATATGATTAAGAAAATCATGGCAACCAAGTCATATTCATAAATGGTGTTTTTGTGTTTTGAGGGGTATATATTATTTAGGAACACAGTGTTGTTAACCTGGTAAAATTAAACTTTAAGTGACATAGCATATGTAATGATTTTTGAAAAGTGAATGACAAGGTGCATGCAGTAGAAGGTCGGCTCAGTGATGTGGAAGACCAGTTGCCACCTGCAAAGCCTGATCTGCAAAAAGTAAGTAACAATGTCTCCGAGGAGAACTATTTGACCTGAGGCAGGGGGGGGGCAATGGCCTGTGGACCTTTTATAAAACTGGTTGTTGGAAAAGTTTCCTGAAGGAGTACTGTTCTTGCTATTTGCCAATGAGAGGCCCCATAGAGTACCCACTAGGCCATTTCATCCTGGGACATCTCCAAGACCAATTTTAATGAAGATTTTACTGATTTTACATTACCATACGTGACTGGGATGGTATCCTGTAACATGCACGGGGGCATAAAGATCTTACTATTGAAAGGAAGCATGAGACCATATTCCCAGATTTTTTGGCAGGAGTGCAAAGATGGCATGCTTAATTCTTAGATGTCATGCAATCTACAAATGCCATACTCCACAATCTTCCTGGGTTCGGCTGGTGTAGTGGCCTTGCATATAGTTCATATTCGATTCCAAACTATGCAGTCCAATGACTTGACATTAACGTAGGTCGTCAACGGGAGCACCGCATAAATGATGAGTGACTGCAGGCAGGGTAAAGGGTAATATATTTGCCCTTGCTAGAGAAATAGGAGAGCTGTTCAATAAGTACCCGTGTTTGAGGGCGTTCCTTAAGGAAGTTGGTGTTATCATCGTGTGCTGCCATCTATCAAACGACGGCAAAACAAATTGACTTATTGATAGGTATGTTTGGATTTGGCAGCCATTTGAGTAAGAAGTGTTTCGTGATTTTCACTAAGATGAAAAAAGAGCAGTATAGTTTGGTAATTCGCTTTATGTTTTTAGATGGGAAAAAATGCAAGGAGATAAAAGCAAAGTTGGATGCTGTTTATGGAAACACTTCGCCATCTATGACCACAGTTAGATATTGATTTAACGAATTTAAACGTGGGAAAACATCCATTTTTAATGAGGAGCGACCAAGACGCCCGGCAGACGTGGTTACTGAGGAAATAAATTAAAAAGTCCACAACATGATACTCACTGATCGACTAACTAAAGTGCGTGAAGTGCCAGAGCCGTAAGTGTGTCACAACGGCAATTAATATTTTACATGATATATATATATATAAATAAAGGAATTATTATTATTATAGCCTCTTAATTGCAACATTTAAAAGGCTGGGGAGAGCGGAGAGCTGGGGTAATGCAGGAAACTTGATATATGCTTGGTCAGGGTATCATATACCGCTCATGACTTTGGAAGCCGATTTTCGTAAACTGTATGGGGTCAGCCTGCTGATTTTGAAGCTCATCTGTAAATTGTGGAAGAAGTTTAAGCGCTTAACCCAAAGGTCTGATACAATATAGTCCCTTGTGGAGCATTCCCAATCTGACAGAAACTTTTAGGTCGGAAGGGTTCTCCCCGTGGGAAAGAAACGGTGAGGAGACAATCTCGCAAGTTATGCTGGGTTCCAGGGTCAGGGTTGTTCGGCTGCATCCGGTTTATAGTTTACATGTTTTTATTTGTATTGCATTGTCTGCCAGAGTATTGATCAGGCAATGTCTATTGTCTTTGTGCCCTTTTTCTCTCTTATTGTCTGTTCTTTAAAAAACGAAGAAAACAAAATAAAAATGACTGTAAGGTACTAGATGCCAAATCTGCCTGTGTCACTCACACAAGGGGTGGGATTTCAATGTTCACTTCGGGCTTCAAAGAGGTCCTCAAATTTGGTACGGTGTTCCTCCAAAAATAAGACCTACCCCAAAATAAAGAAGTAATTATAAGCCCTACCCATAACATAAGCACAAGTTACAAATGCCTATATCTCCTGAACCATGGCAACGTGAAAACCTGTTCTGTTGGGAATCATGCCCAAGTAAGGATTGAGTTTCTACATGCCACACACAGAGATATCCACAGTTAAAGTTACAGTTGAAAGTGTGATTTTCATATACGGCTTCCAATCCCAACTGAAACTGTAACTGCAGATATATCTGTGTCTTTATCTAGAAATGCAATCCTTATGTCATTTTAAAATGAAACCATAACTGTTTGAAGTCTGCCACCTCCAGCCTGTCAGTTGAAGGCAACATGAAGAAGGAGAATGAAGAAGTTGATAGATGCAATGTGCTACTAGCAGCTATATGGATAAGAAGGGCTCATGTAAGGAAAGTGCCTTTGCCAGACAAATTGTTAGATAAATTAGGGAATTATACTTGACTTGATTAAATTTGAATAAATGTAGATTTTTATCATTTGAAAATAAATGTGAATTTTTGCTCATGAAAAAAATAAGACAACCCCTGAAAATAATTGAAGAAGACTGTGCCCAAATTCAATGATGCCACGGTACTTATTAGTTTCAAAGTGCAAATTAGAAACAGTTTTCACCCCTTAAGGACCCATGGTGATTGCACCTTAAGGACCTTGCAAGATTTTGAAAATCTGGAGTATGTGGACACTTTATGGAATAACTCTGCAACAGTTTAACATATCAAGTCATTCTGGTGGGGTTTTTTTGTAACATGTTGATTTATCTTTTAGTAATAAAATTAAATTCATACGATTTATCCTTACTTTTTAAAACTGACAAAAATTGGAAATTTTTGGTTAAAAATGCAATTTTATCCTATAATTAATCATAATATGTCACATGGAGTAAAGGAAACTTAGAAAATGGTCTTCAAATTGTATTTCACTGTTCCTTCTGTCATGAAAGATGTACCCAACATGGCCATTATCTGCTTTTTGGACAATTGGCAGGGCCTACAATGGAGGAAGTGCATTTTGGCTTTTCTGGCTACAATTCAGGCTGCAACCAATTCTAGACCCTATACAGCAGTAGAAGACAAATTTGGCAATGAAGATCTCAGAAATCCTCCAGCAGTGATCCCATTTCGGTACCATACCCTTTTTGGTCCATATACATGGGATTATCATGTAGTTAGACCTTACCACTTATTCCAGAATTAATGCAAAGCAAATATGAAAATTTAAAATTTTCATTATTTTCAGCGATATCTCACATTTGGGACAGTTTTTTTGGCTTAAAATAAAGAGAATGACCACAATAGCCCACAATTCAGGCTGCAATGAATTACAGATCCCATCTTCCTGGCAGAGGAATTGAGCAAGTGAATTATATAATCCCTTCAGAAGTCACATCAGTGTGGAAACCTTATATTCCCAACCTTGTTACTTTTGTGAGTTTTGAGTAAGGGAAACTAAGGAAATGGAACCCAATTTTTACAGTCCACATAGTATTCATCTAGAGATATAATGGGAATTTATTGGCCAATTAATGTGAAGTGGGGACACAGCATAAACATGTGGACGTTTAATGAATGAGCATAAAAAGTGACCAAATTAAAAAAAAATAATATTCTAGTGAGGTATGGTATTTGCGGAAACATTCATGAATGCATAGCCCTTGTTGGTCATGGCATGTCATGCACTGTAATAAACTGTAATAGAAATGAAAATGCTGTTACATGTTTCTTACCCAGCTTCTGACGAAAAGTGAAAATTCCATTAGCGAATCTGTGAAATAATGTAAACAATGATTATAAGTAACCTTACAGTATACTATAAAACAGTATTGAGGATAACACAAAAAGGGGAAACATAACAGAATAACAGAGCAGCATTTAGGGAGGTACAGACTGATACATATTACAAGAAGCTGAGAATCTCATATTCACGGTTAAGGCCTCAAGGTTTCAGGCATCACGTCCCAATCTTTGAAGAGTAACCGTCATTTCAGATGGTTGATATTATGGGGAGGTGGCAGTTATGAACATTTTTCTAATATACTTCATTAACAAATTCTCCTTAGTTTAGTTTAAAGGCTGTAAAGTGTCCCCTAGTTACATTGTTACTTCTACGTTGCTAGGGTAAATCTGTCTACAGGATTGAAGACAGATCTCTCTCTTCTCTCCTGTTTTCTACACAGCTCTGAGTATAAACCCTTTCTGCTCTCTCACTAGCTGCAGAATGGTTTGAGCTTGCTGAAAGTGAAGGGGTTAAACTGCTAGAGTTGTTTAACCAAACACAGGGAGATTAGCTGTGAGCTCATGCACCCTCCATAGACAAGCACAGTTAGGCTACATTCACACTAACGTATGGGGGAAGTATATATGGCCGACATACGTCCCCCATAGGCAGCAATGGGCGCACGGCACCCTACGGGAGCGGTACGGTGGCGCACATGTGCGGCACCGTACCGTTCCGTACCCGGGAAAAAGATAGGACCTGTCCTATCTTTTCCTGTAATACGGCGCCGTGCGCCATAGGTTGCTATGGAGAGGGGCGGGGGTGAGGTGCGCTCACCTCCTCCTCCTCTCCCCGTACACTGCCGTTGCCCGCTACGGTATGGGCGGGCAACGGCAGTGTGAATATAGCCTTACATGCAGGAATATGCATCTCTATGGGAGGGAGTAGCTTGATATTTTTACAAACTAAGCAAAATTTGGAAAAAATTTGTATATTAGAAAAATGTTCAATACATCCTCCCATACACAATATAAAAATTATTTCAAATGACGGTTATACTTTAAGCCCAGCTTAATTACCTTTATTACAGAAAGGTGTGTATTTCTGCCCAAGATACCATTTAATTTAACTCCTTTCAGTTAGACATTGATATCCAATGCTTCTTTAGGGAAGTTAGATTCACTCTAATAGACTAATAATAGACTAATTAACTAATAGTTAGATAACACTAATGACCAAGAAATTAGTGAAATAGCCCCACTCAAAGACACCAAAAACATACCCCTAGTGGTGACTTACATCACTCTAGTAACTAGAGATGTAGAATCCTTCCTATATTATCTCAGGTTGGGCCATTAAAAATCACATTCCAATTTGAGTAACTTAACTCCTCTTGGACCAACCGCAGAATTTAGATGTCAGCAGGTGCGGAGTCTGCAGCAACATCTTTAGATGTCACTTCTGCTCCCACGCTAGTCAAAACAATAGAGAGAAGGCAGGAGCTTTTACATAGGTTGAAATTGTGCTACACATTTTGGGTTTTTTTCCACTTTCTTAAAATACATTGGGGGAAATTAATTAAGACTGGCTCCGTCCTCTTAGTAGAGACAAAGACTATAGTAAATCCGTCAGACTGGACGTTCAACCCCTGTCTGCCACCTGCCCACCATGCTCTCCATCATGACACACCCAAAGTGACATGCGACGGTAGGCTATTAGAGATCAGCAGTAAATTTACAATATTCTTCAATATGTTAGTATTGCAATATATAGTATGAGTGATCAGATACTCCAGGGTTAAAGTACCCTAGGGGGTTTGAAATAACAGTTAAAAAAAATATATATATACAATTTTTTTTAAATAATTCCTTTATTTATATAGCGCTGCACAGAGCTTGCCACATCGGTCCCTGTCACCAATCTACCTAGCAGTATATTTTGGAATTTGGGAGGAAACCGGAGTACCTCGAGGAAATTCAGACAAACACAGAGAGAACATACAAACTCTTTGCAGATGTTGACCCTGGGACTTGAACCCAGGTCCATAGTGCTGCAAGACTGCAATGCTAACCACTAATCCACCATGCTGCACCAATAATAGTTTAAATCACCCCCTTTCTATAGAACAGATATAAAGACAAACAGTAAAAATCATAAATATTTTACCTATAGCCTTGTCCCAAAATGCCCGTTCTATAAAAATATGAAAAAAAATTATTCCCAGCCATTAACACCATAACGGAAAATAGCACTCAAATGTCTGAATCGTAACTTTTTCACAAATTTTACATCCATAAATATTTGAATAAAAAATAATCAAACGGTCATATCGTTTCCAAATTAATATGAATTAAAATGCCAGCACGTACTGCAAAAAAATGACACCTTAATAGTATGAAATAGTTATTGGCCTCAGAAAAAAAAACTTTTGTACAAAAGATTTTCATTTTCTTAAATCTACTAAAACTTAATAAAACCTAGATAAAATCTCTATGACCATACCAACCCAAAGAATAAAGGGTAGGTTTCATTTGGAGAGCACAAATAAAGCCGTAAAAACAGAGCCCAACGAAAACGTTTCAGTGTTGGTTTTTTTGTCATTTTCCAGCTTTCCAGTTCATTGCATGGAATAGTAAACGGTGCCAATTTGTCCTGCAAATATCAAACTTCAGAAATTCCTGTAAACGGAAAAATAAAAAATGTATAGCTTTTTGAATGATGGGAGTAAAAATCTGAAACACAAACATGAAAATGGGCTGAGTCCTGAAAGGGTTAATATAGGGTTAACTATAGAAGTATCACAATAGAAAATGGCTAAGTTAAGAATGCAGGTTGATACTTGTTGTTATATACATCTACAGAAGATGAAAGGAAGACCCATCAGTCCCTCTGGAGATTGCTGATAAGCCAATCCATATCTACTTCAAAGCTTTTTTTTATGTTAAAATTTTCATCCAGGTAATGCTGCATGAGTGTCTAAGAGAAACTCTATTCCAAAACTCGGTAAAACAAGACTGCATGTTCAGAAACTAATATTGTCACTCAGAACATTCATGCTGAAAACTTTACAGATGTAGTCTCAGCATAGATCAGTCCTTTTCCAAAGAGCTTATTTAGGCTGGTGTCTATGAATAACAATAGGATACATTTACTAAGGGGGTCTAAATATTAAAATGATAAATCTCTTGCAGCATCAGTCTGTCAATAAGTCTACCCTCTTTCATCTGTATGCAAAAATATCTGAAAACTGTCTAAAAATCTATGTAAATATGAGCCATGTCTCTTTAGACTTTTGATGCAAACTGATTAATATTCATAGGTGGTTATCTTTATTGTAAAATCTACTAATATGCACATGTGAAAGAGCTGTAGAAAATAGTAATACAAGATTCCGATCACAAAAAGGATTGCATACATTTTTCATTAAATGTTTTTAAAAACTACAAGACCAGTTCAAATAGGGGTGTTGTATATTATTATATATAAGTCATATTATTTTTATTTTTTTCTAAAATCAAGAGTGATCTCCAAGGAGAGGAAAATAATAGATGAAGAACTTTTACTACTCTAGACTGTAAACGCCTGTCCTTATATTTCTAGCGGTAGGTTAGTAAACAATTGTTTGAACCATCAAATCACTCCGTATTTTGTCAACCTGAAGTGTCATAGAAACAACAATGTCAAAAACAATATGTTTTCTTACTATAATAGGTTCTGCATTATCTGGGCACAACTCGATAAAGGTGTTCAGTCCAATATCCTATACAAAGTGTGGCAAAAATGACATAAACCATGAAGATTGAGAAACTACCTAAATATAAGCAATCACATGTGAGTGTTTATTTAAAAAGCATGAAAGATTTATCTAGAAAACATACCAATTAGTTCCACAAAATGTTTTAATTAGTTTATTATCAGTTTATTTAATGTAACACAATACCATATTGCAATAACACTCTAATATGGTATAATATAATATAATTATAATAATAATAATAATACTAAAAGTTAATCAATACATTTTTTGTATCCAAAAATGGTGCCATTAAAAAATAGAACTCAACTACCATAAAAAAGCCCTCAGAAGCCTATGAAGAGTGAAAGTTTAAAAAATTCTAGCTTTTGGAAGGGAAAAAAAAATAAGCATGTCTGCTTGTAGATTTTGGGCAAAAACAGGCTGCTCACAAATGGGTTTTTCTTTTAAAATGATATGATATATATTTTTTATAACAGTTGAAACTATTTTTCTGTACAGGTAATTATTTCAACAAAATTATTGAGAGAATTGTAAGAATTCTATGACCATCTGTCAGGATTCGGGAAGCGTGAATTCTCTGGACCACCATGGGAGGTGCTACTAGCCGACACCTGGGACCGGAATCTAAGTGGCACCTGGTCTTCACCAGAGCCCCCCGCAAAGGGGGATGGACTTGCTGCGGCGGGGTACCACCAGGTCGTTCCACAGGTGTGACTATCCCGCGGTGGCAGCCGAGGCCAAGCACAGGGTCAGGGCAGGTGGCAGAGATGCAAAGTCAAATCCAGGCAGAAGGGAAAGGGAACACAGGCACACAGGACACGGGAACTCAGGAGCAGGAACGTAAGATACACGGGAACACACTGGAACCCAGGAGACACAGGAACCCAGGAGACACAGGAATATAGGAGTATCACTGGGGAGCTTTTTCAGAGGCTGTGAGGCACAAAGATCCGGCAAGGCAGGAAGGGAGTTGCCAGATTATAAGGTGAGGTGTTCAGCCAGCGCACCAATCAGAGATGCGCTGGCCCTTTTAATTTCCTACAGCCAGCGCGCGGGCCTGAGGAGGCAAGGACACGCAAACACGGCAGTCCGTTCGCAAGCAGGAGTCAGGACAGGTGAGTCCGTGGAAGCCTAGGCACATGGAGGGACACTTTCATTATAGAAAAATGGTATTTTTCAACATTAGTGACACCATATTATCCCCAAATTAGTTTTTCTGGTTTAAAACATTTTCAGGATGGGAAACATACAGACAGAAATGTTATTATTGTGACTGTCCTATGACTATGGAAGCAGGAGAGAGCATTCAAAAGGCTTCTTGGCCTGCCAATCCTATTTATTATTGTTGAAAGCTGGGAACAAAATTAATATAGTAATTTTCCATTTATTGCAAAACTGTTGATGGTGCAAATAAACTTTTCAGAGCTTTGTATACAGAAGAAGCAAGAACCACAATTGGGGTGCCTGCAATGTCATAAGGCATATATTATGGCAAATATTGACTCCCTCTCTTAGGTCCATGTTTAAACTTTAGATAACTAGGGTTGACATGGTATGAAGTACTTTGCCATTGCCAAACCTCTAGAAGAGGTTTCGGAATGGAACCCCTTCCCGCACAGATTTGTAGAGTCACAAATGTATATACACACATTTTACACACAGACAGTATATACCCATCAAATACACACAGATGGTATACACACATCATATTATTACACATTCAATACAGTAGGCTAGTAGCTGATGACCACTTGAGGAAGTAGATGACAGGAAGCAGACATTTATTATCTGTATTGTCTGCTCAGGTTTGCACTATGAAAGATGTGGACATATTGGGGCACATTTACTTACCTGTCCTGACGCGCTCCCCGAAAGTGCACTCTCTGGAATGAACCGTGCCGCGATCTTGCGCCCAATATCCTGCGTGTGTCACTTCCTCGCTCAGGTCCGCCGGAGTTCAGCTTCTTCTTTCCGGTGTATTTAAGTGCTTGTTCTTGCGACACAATTTGTAAGTTAAATTCCGCGCTCAGTCCGAATCCATTGGATCATCTGACGACATGCGCCCTGATTTCTTTCGCATGAAAGCCAGGTCAGCCAGGACAAAATCCGATCACATGCGACACAATCCCCACTTAAATACCTTTCAAAGCAGCGCAAATCCCTAAAACGTCGGAAAATCCGACAAAATTTGCACCGCTGGGACATGCATTTAGAAGGGGATTTTGGCGCGCGTGATCGGATTTTGGCGCAGCAGCGCCGGATTTCATGCGACACAAATCGGGGGGCGGGCCGTCAGACAATCTAACTGATTCGGACAAACTGTGGGATTTAACTTTAAAATTGTGTTGCATACAATGCACTTAAATACACCAGGAGGAAGTTGGTGAACTCTGGCGGACCTGATCGGGTAAGCGACACATTCAGGAAATCGGGCGCACAATCTTATTGAAGCGCGGCACAGTGCATGCACTTTCGGGAAATCCTCCGGACCGGTTAAGTAAATGTGCCCCAATATGTATATAATTGTTCCCATTCTACATTCTTTAGTGTGGCAAGTCACTATACCAGGCCCCCTGGGCCACATAACAGCTGCCATGACTGCTACCACTGTAGTTACGCATCAGCCCCTTGAATCCAGTCATTATGCCATTAGGTAATTTAAATACTAAAGACCTGCAACTGTGCTTGAATATATTGAAATTCCCCCATGTTGTTGATGACACACATATTGGGTACTGGGCTATTTGTCGAATGGAACCTCTTGTTTTATATTTTTGCATTATATATAATACTTTTTTTTATATACTGTATATACTCAAGTATAAGCCGACCAGAGTATAAGCTGAGGCACCTAATTTTAACACAAAAACTGGGAAAACCTATTGACTTGAGTACAGTATAAGCCTAGGGTCGTAAATGTATTGGTCCCAGCCTCCACCCAGTATATAGCTAGCAAGCCCCCTTCCCTCAGTATATAGCCAGCCTCCTGCTCCCATTATATAGCCAGCAGCCCCTGTCCCCAGTATTCATCACATTTTGTGTGCCAAAAAGCTCAGCTTATTTTCAAGTATATACGGTAGGTTTGCAATAAAAAAAATCTAGTCAATAAGCTAATAACTGACTTTTTTCAAATGAAAAAAAAAGTTGGGAAATATGGTAAAAAAACATTTTTCCCCTAGACACCTTTTAGACACTTTGGATTATTCTGTCCTGGCGTATAATTTTGAGTATATTTTCGAGAAAAAAAATAGAACTTCGCAGTACACTGCATGGAAAAATAAATTGTGCCACAGAAAACATGTATTCATATGTTTCTGGAAATGAAAAAAATAAATGTTTATTGGAAGACAAGGAGTTAGAACTGGAAGCAAAAAAACAAAATAGTTAATGTCCTAAAGGGTTAAATCTGATAGAATGTATAGTAAATAAAAGGTCTGGTTACAGGTCGCATTAGCCACGAGATTCAGCATCTGCTTGGTTGAAATTTTAAGCAAATTATTGCTGCGTTCTATTAAATGATACATGAACACTAACATTGTTGGCTTCCTCAAACAGCAAAGTATAGTTAATGGTCAGCATTCTAGCACATCCATAAATTTAACTTTGACTTTTAACAGGCCACAGCATTTTAAATACCTAAATATATATATTGATATAGTCTACTTAAATTACAGAGCTGCATAAAATATTACTGTGGTTCTAGGTAAGTAGAATAGCAAGCTTCATTGAGGGTGGTCTGATTGTGTGCTAGTTTCTTAAACCACTGTCTGTATAACCCACATTACCAGGATATGTTGAGGATGTAATTTCCATATGTATGCATTTATATTCATACCAGTTATATATAAGTATAAATACACTTATGAAATATAGACTGGAATCTAACACACCCATAGTGCAGTGGTATAACCGTAGTGTGAATGGTATAAAAATTATAAATAAAAAACTTTGTTAGTTTTACCCTAAAAATGAAGTCATAGGGAAAAAAACTACAAGCCCTCACATGTCAACTGAAAAATAAAATAAGTAATGTATGGAAATTGAAAAAAGGAAATGGTTTGTCCTAAAACAGACTGTATCTTCAAGGTATTAATGTAACTGCGTCCTCCTTTACCCTGTTCCTCCAAAAGTAAGACCTACCTAGCCTTTTCAGAGTAGTGTTAAAATATAAGCCCTAGGAGACATCCACTGTTACATTTACAATGAGGAGTGTGATTTCTGTGATTTTGCACAATATTTAAAGTAATATTCTCCTCTTTAAGATGTCTTTTAATTGTTTTTTAGGTATCAAAGTTCACAAGTTATATCCTTTTAAAATGTTCCCCTCTCTAGCCTGTCTGCTGAAGGCAGCTACAAGGATAAGAGGCTCATATAAGGAAAGTGCTTTTACTAGAAATGAGAAATTGGGGCCAATGATTCTAATAAAGTCAAACGAAATTCACAATTCAAGTCATTTCCTGAGAATATGTAATAATTAATTTTTCAAAGCTAAAAATAATATAAGAAGAGAGGAGAAACACAGTAGCAACATCAGCAGGAATTAAAAATAAAACACTTAACCACTTGCTGCTCAGTACTGGATATATATAGGTTAATGAGCTCAGCTAGTTAACCCCTTAAGGATGCAGCCATTTTGTAGCTTAAGGCTCAGCCCCATTTTTTGTATTCTGACTTGCGTCACTTTATATGGTTATAACTTTTGAACACAGTTACTTATCAAAGCGATTCTGAGATTGTTTTTCCCCCACATGTTGTACTTCATTTTAGTGGTAAATGTTGGCTGATAAGTTTTGAGTTTATTTACAAAAAAAAAAATGATGAATTTTTTGAAAAATTTGCCATTTTCGAAATCATTGCGTTTTGAGGCAGATAGATTTACCACCCAAATAAGTCTGGATAATTTATTTTGATGAATTTCATCAAATGATTTCAGAATTGGCTATTTTGGGGATAAATACAGTTTTGAATGAAATTTTACAAATTTAGCATCAAAACCCCCAATATAATCAGCCCATTTTCAAATCTGTACCCCTCAAACTATCAGAAACAGCTTTTAGGAAGATTGTTAACCCCTTGAGATCTTCATAGTAATTGAATCAAAATGGAGATGAAATTTAGAATGGTCAAATTGTGTCGGTAATACTTCCATTTAGCCCTAAAATTTACACATTTCCAAAAGATAAAAAGAGAAAACCCACCATACAATTTTTTCTACAATTTCTCCCAAGTACAGAGACCCCCCATGTGTGGCCATGACTTGTTTAATGGGCACACAGCAAGGCGCAGAAGGGAAGGAGCACCTGCAGGCTATACAATTTTAGCTTTTGCGTTATTGGGGCCATGTGATGGCATTTCTTTTGCGGGATGAGATGCTTTTTCCAGTGTTACAATTTTGGGGTTGGTATCCCCTATTGTTAAAAATGTAGGAACTTTTTTTTGAGGGCAGGAGTAGAAAAGCATTAATTCTGTACAGGATTTTTGACATTTTTTTTTGGTGTTAACCATATAGCCTAATAATCATGTTATCCTTATTCTATGGGTCGATACAATTATGGGGATACCATACATCAAATTTTTTTCCTCAGTTTTACTAAGGCTATATTCACACTGCCGTTGCCAGCCCGTACCGTACCGTAGCGGGAAACGGCAGTGTACGGGGAGAGGAGGAGGAGGTGAGCGCAGCTCACCCCTGCCCCTCTCCATAGCAACCTATGGCGCACGGCGCCATATTACGGGAAAAGATAGGACAGGTCCTATCTTTTTCCCGGGTACGGAACGGTACGGTGCCGCACGGGTGCGGCACCGTACCACTCCCGTAGGGTGCCGTGTGCCCATTGCTGCCTATGGGGGACGTATATCGGCCGTATATACGTCGGCCGTATATACGTCCCCCATACGTTAGTGTGAATGTAGCCTAAATCTGTCAAATAAAACCCTAATGTGGGAAAAATCATTTTTGCATTGCTGTCTTCCAAGTGGCATAACATTGTTACTTTTTTGGCTACGGGACTGATTGATGGCTTCTTTTTTGTGGGACATGTTGTACTTTGCAGCAGTATCATTCTGGAGTACATATGTTTTTTTTATCACTTTTTATAGCATTTTTTGTGGGATTGAGCAGGTAAAAATCATAATTTTTGGAGGGTTTATACCAGTTTTATTTAACGGCGTTCATCATGCGGGTTCAATTATTATTTACTGTTATTCTAAGGGTTGTTATAGATGCAGTGATACTATATATGTGGGGTTTTTGTTATGATTTAGACTTTTTTTGCGTTAAAGGTCTCTTTATATGTTTTGGGGCTTAAGGGCATTTTTATTGATCTCTTACTTTATTTTTTATTGAATAACCTTTTTTTTTACTTTTTGACTATTTCCACCATGGGACATGAACATCTGATTGCTTATTCATGATAATACTCTCCAATACTGATGTATTGCAGGCTATTAGCAGTGTCAGCCTATGTACATGCATAGGCTGACATTGTGCCTGTAAGATGACATCATAGACGCCATCTTACAGGCAGTTCTTACAGGCAACTCAGGGGTCCAGATCGGACCCCAGAGTTGCCATAGCAATGATCGAACCCCCCGAAAATGGCTTGGCGGGCCGATCATGGAGGAACGACCCCCCATAGGCATGTTAAATGCCGCGGTCGAACTGACCACGGCATTTAATGGGTTATATACCCGCGATTGGAGCCCACTCTGACCATGGATGTTACACTGGGATGTCAGCTATCAGTCGAAGCCGGCACCCCGTGTTTCCCGATGCCAGTTCAGCTCAGATCTTCAGCTGAGCCGCAGTCACTGCACTCAGCGTCTTATATATCGGATGCAGAGCGCAAAGCGGTTAAGCAGCTGACACACTAATGGAACACATGCGGTCAGAGAGAGCTCCATTTCTAGGTTTTTAACCTGTTAAATGCTGAAGTCAGCGCAATTTTTTAAGGTTTTAAATAAAAATATTTCTTTCAAATCAATACATGACTAAAAATGTCCCATTTCAAGTTACATATAATGGAAAAAAGTGAAAATCATCACACTGTGCCAGCACATATAGGGGGACATGTATCATTATTTCTGCTAGTCAAATTGTCTCATTTTAGCAACTTTTGTAGTTTTATACTCTGACTATTTTTTCAAGTACGCCTTGGCTGCACCTTGTGCAGTGTGCCTTATATTTCTTTGTTTTCCAGGTGTTCAGTGCAACTTTTCACTTATGTATCACGTTTTTTGCTTATTTTTGCAACTTTTCAGGCGCAAATCTGCACCTGGTCCAGTGCAGGTGCAAAGGAAGGATTTTTTTCATGGACCCGATTTTAACATGTAAATTGGAATTATTTCACATGCTTTAAATGTTTAACATTTTGCACAGTAACCTGTTTTTTTGAAAATTCTGAAATTTTTTGCATTTACATCTTTTTTTAATTTATTGGTTACTTCTGAGGGTGCAGTCACTAGTCGCAGGTAACGCCTGCGTTTAAAAACGCATTGCAACAGCTGAGATTTGCCTAATTAAACAGCTGTTAACACTTGAGTTAACACATGTGTTCACATCATGCTTACCATGGTTTTTGTAAATGCAAATATTAACCGTAATGTAATTAGGCAAAACAACTCTCCTCAGCTGTTGTAATAGGTTTCAAAATGCAATCAAAACGCAACGTGTGACCGCGCCCTTAACACCAGGTATGACCGCAGCCTCCCATGTCGTCATCTCCCTGGGGTGTGACTACAGTGCTTAAAAATGCAGGACACAGCCTCAAATCCTAAATTAACAGTAGTGCCCAGTCCTGCATAAAACCCCTCAGGTGGCTTGTGACATTTGCAACAAAAAGTATCAAAAAGAAGCCAAAATTTGCGCCTGCCAGGATAGAAAAAACTGAACATGTGTCACAAGTAAAAAGACAGGATCATACATAAGGCGCAAAAAAGAGCCGCCAAATGTCTCTAAAATTCACCTCAAAGAGACAAAATTATGATACATGTCACTCATAGTGTTGTCGCATCCATAACAACCCATACTATAAAACTGTAAAGTAATGTAAAGTACAGCATGTCCTGCAATAAAAGGAGTCATGAAGCAGCTCTATAGACAAAAAAATTTAAGTTTTTTTACCTCCTTGCCTCCTTGCATTGCCTTGAAGACTATTTCTATAAGTTTAAGCAACTGTGTTTACATAATGACACAGCTGCTTACACTTCCACCAATGAATAAAAAGTCAATCCATGCTTTTCAGACACAAACGTTTCTGGGATGTGTTTGAAAATACATCTAAAAAAAACACTTGTAAATGCACTCTGACTTTGCAAAAATGGTATGCCATTCCAAAGTGACTGAAACGCTCTCAAAGCAGGTTGTCCAGATGAAGGCCAAAGGGGCCATAGCATGAGAAGTTGGTTGTCCCAAGTCTGTGATTTCCACAATATTAATTGTTTAATATTAATTAATCATTAATCTTGCATATTAATCATAATCTTTACAACAACACAAACTCATTCAAGTTCCCCAAGAAAGCTGGTCGTCCTTGAAAGACAAATGCGAGAAAGAAGATGATAATGTCGAGAGTCTCCATGGGTAATTGTTTCAACACTGCACCTGGAATTTCTCACCAGTTCAGCACTGAACGGAGTAAGGATATAAGACTCTGCAGTGACCAAACCTCTCATTAGCAGAAAGAAACAAAGGGCTAGACTCAACTTTGCTGAGGAACATGTTATATGGACAGAGGAAAAGTGGTCGACAGTTCATTTTAGTGATGAAAGCAAGTTTAATTTATTTATCTGATGGGAAACATTATGTTCATCGACAAACTGGAGAGAGACTAAACCCAAAGTGTGTAAAGAAGTCAGTGAAAGGTGGTGGAGGAGTGTGATCCTTTGGGGAATGTTTTCTGCATCAGGAGTTGGACCGCTTATATGCTACATGGCAGAGTGAATATAAGTGTGTACCAGAACCTTCTTTTACAACACGTAATTCCGTCCTTGCGCTCATCACTAAATCAGCCAGCAATTTTCATGCAGGACAACGTCTCCTGTCACATTAAAAAACGGGTAAAGCAGTGCCTTGAAACAGAAAACATTGAAACAATGAAATAGCCAACCCAGAGTCTAAACCCAAAAGAAAACCTCTGACAAATCCTTGGTGACAAAGTTTTGGCCAAGAAACCCACAACAGTCACAGAACTTTGGAAAAGACTGGAAGAAGAGTGGACCACAATCACTCCTGAGCAGTGTGAGAAACTCAAAAATAAGGAAACAAGCATGGCTTCCTTTGATTTATGTGACTTTTGTGCTAATTCTAGTCACAGTGTTACACAAAAAAGCCACATGATAATAACATATTATTTTTGTGTTTTTTGAAGGCAGGGTGGAGGTGGACTGTATTTGTGACAATTAATCAAGTGTGACAATTAATGTAGAATTTTAAAATGTTGCACTAGATAAATTCAGAAAACTATCACAGAAAAGTGGTCCCATGTCAAAAAGGTGCCAAGAAAGAGTTTGACTACACACCCAATAGTTTAATTGTTCAAATTTGAAAATCCAAGACGTATTGCACAATTCTAGTGCCCGTCTATAATAAACCCCCCATAGATTTCTCCTTCCTGTTGTATTTGCTTATGATTTTAGGTGCATCAGTTATGGAGCAAATTTATGTTGTTATAATTTTACAAATAAGCCTACACCTACAAGGAAAGCTTTTGTAAGCCACATACAAATGTTTGTTAATGAGTCTGCCTCAGCTTGGTGTTCCTCTTTAAATATACCACTAGAAGAGATGAAGGACATATATCTCCACAGGTGTTTTGCTGCTTAATAGCTACTACAGCAGAGAATTGCATCATAAAACATTGATTTGCACATTACCCAAAATACACCTAGAACAGGATACTCCAGATACAATTCCTTAATTCCACAATAACTTTTAAATTAACTTGTTAAAATCTAATTAGACCAAGAAAAAAAGCAGACAGGAACATAACAGTAATTATGACCAGACATGTACTTACATTATAATGACTATGAGCACAGCGGTTCTCATGAAAAGGAAGAACAGATAAGTTCTACTATTATCTGCCTTTGATTGCACTCCCTCTTGATATATCCTTATTTTATTTTATTGCTAAGTAAATCCTAATAATGCCAATCTTAGAAATTTGTGGAGAAAAATGTGGAAATCAAATAAACATGTTATTTGAATGAATAAAATGCTGGAACAATCCCTGTCTTTGTTGATGTTTTTGATCCTGTAGCAAAATTTGTCACATACAGTAATGTACAGTATGTAATTTGTTTATCGATCTCCAGTACAGGTGCTCTAGTACATATGTCTTATTATTTATATAGCTACGACTTAAACATATTAAGATTATATATTCCCATAGTTTATTTTTAATCATATTTTATTTTTTGATTTAACTTCTTTTTATTATATGATATCGTATCTTTTGCTATTATATCTTAGATTATGTGTATATATACCATTTATATTGATACTATATATAAGCCAAATCCATGAAATTGAAGAAGCCAGGTTCAGTTTTAGAATGGCCCTTAAGGGGTAAAATTAGAACAAGTTCAGAACTTATGTCAGTTCTGAAACACACATAGCACACATAGCTGCTTATAAGGGATGATAATCCTTGTATTTTATTGAAGATTGCACTGCTGACAACACCTGAAATACATTTGCTCAATCTACTTTCATGCTGGATATTCTGAACTAAAAGATGTCACCAAATGTCTGCTATTCATTTGTTCTCTTTTGATTATCCTCCAACAGTCAACTTTGCTTCAGGGCTTCAGATAAATAAAGATGTAGGAAATACATTGAGATTTGACACGCGCCCAGTGCTCAGTTTGGGTCTGCACAACATGCAACA
The DNA here is from genome assembly GCF_040894005.1 of Engystomops pustulosus. NCBI lineage: Eukaryota > Metazoa > Chordata > Amphibia > Anura > Leptodactylidae > Engystomops > Engystomops pustulosus. The sequence continues at coordinate 131,065,388 of NC_092412.1, read as the reverse complement.
TAGGAGCATCAGAACAGGTGAAATGCAAGTTGATTTCAAGACCAAAGATTTTGTGGTAAAATAGTACAACAGCTCAGTATAACACCAGCAAAAGTAAGCGTATATATTATTACTTACCATTTGTCTCAGTCTTGTCTTGGCATCTCTATCCTAAAAACCCCAAAAATGCAATGATGCAGCACTCCAGTAAGTATAAAGGTGATCTTTATTCACCCATGACTATATACGGTGCAACATATCAGCTCATCTATAGAGCCATTATCAAGCACACAAACGTGTTACAAGGTGGATATTTATGTCCACAGGAAATTACATCATGAATGACATCATTACATTGGATATACATCAAATCTTATAAATCTACTTACTGGAGTGCTGCCTCGTTGCATTTTTTGGATTGATTGAAAGCGAGAAAACTCCAAAGGCAAAAAGAACAGGGCTGACCTTTCCCTTTTGCTTATAAGTTCGGTCCCAGTGTAACACAGCTAACAACCACCGCGTGTGGAGAAGGCTCAGGACGTGAGCCCTCTCCATACAGCCCTTACTGCTGTATGAAGTGTATAGTGGTAAAGCAATAAGGAAGTGGTTAAAAATTGATTGTAACATTTTAGCATTAGACCATGAGAGAGAAAAACTACTTGTCTCCTTTAGGGATAAATTAGTAAGAAACTGATTTGTTTCCACAAAGAATACCTGGCTAGATAGTTGTGTGTTCATTTAAGTGTATGCAGTGTAACTACTGTCATTTAAGATGATTTAAACAAACGTTAAGCAACAGAATTTACGGGGAGGATAGGGGGCAAAAAGAGAGAAATGGGTAACACCTCACCTCAATGCCTAGTAACACCCCTTAGAAAGTTTGCCCATAAGGTCTAATCCTCAAAAAAGTCTATTAAACCAACAGTATCCTCCAAAAGGGGGAAGGGAGAAAAGACTATCACAAAGAATGAATAAAAGAGTAAATCTTTATTGATGAAATATATTTAAAAGCATTATATAGAACAACTTGGTACAAAAAAAGATGCTAGACACACATAGCGGTGATACACCGAAAAATTGCAGTCGTACACCAAGACAGGATTATTACAAATGAAGGAACTGGGATGGAATATGTAAAGCCCAGGGAACAACGTAATGGTCAGTTTGATAAGGTAAAAATTGTGCCTTAGTGGCAATTGAAAAAGATCTAGGTTATCCAGGGTTGTATAGGTGCCAGTCCTTACCAGATGTTAGAGTAGGGTGTTCCACTGTCCGGGACGACTGCGATTCGGACCCTTAGTCCCATTATGTCCACATCAATATATATTCAATATAACATATTGCTGTTTTACATCTAATAAAACATTCTATTGTTTACATCAATGGTTTATCACTATTACCAATTGCAGGTTATCTGATCCCTTAACATGTCTGTCTTGGAGACCTAGAGCCCAGCACATCACCAAGATATAATATTCCGACCTGGTTTCATAGATTTTATTTTATCTGGTATCATCATACATTTTACTAATATTTTGGGGGGTTTTTTACTGTTGTATCATTATATTTGTAATATTCATACAACTGTATTATACCTATTTTTGACAAATGTTATTATTTATTGTGCCACAAGGATTTATATGCAGAGCAAAGATTAGCCTGTAGAATAATTTTACCTGGTGAGCCCATTGCATGGGTCTAGATATACTAGCAATTATACATTAAATTGTTTTGTTCCTTATTGCTGATAACCCCTTTGCCATACATAGGATCATTAGTTTCTGGGGTGGTGTGGATGACATCTATTGCTCGGGGGCTGGGTGGCAGAGGGGACATCGATTGTTGAGGGGGCTGCAGAGGACATCAGTTGCTGGTGGGCTTTGGGGGACAATCATTTCTTTTGGGATTTTGGGGGACATTAATTCCTTTGGGTGTTGTCTGGACATTATATACTGGAGGATTGTGTGGGACAATACATACTAGGGTCTCTGTGGACATTATTCACTGGGGTCTGGAGGACATCACTTACTGGTGAGACTTATTTAGCGTCAGAGAATTATTCAGTGACAGGACAGGACAGTATAATGTACATTGCCAGAATTTCAGGCATTATAAATTGTGGATTTTCCGTGCAGTCTTATTACAGTATTTGGAGGGAGATTGTTAGGAGTAACAGCAGGATAACACTGTTAGGGGACCAAGATGTAGGAACAATGAAGAACATAGATGACTGTGTGGTAAACTCCACAGGGAGCTCATGTGGCTGAAGAGGAGGCATGGTGATGCTGGTCCTAGTGGAGAAGATAGAGCAACAGTCTGAGGTCACATCACCTGCAGGCACTGGAATAGTTAGGGATTTTTCCTATATTTTCAGTTGGTTTTGGGGGGAGTTCATTTGAGGGAGTTATGTTGTACATATGCATTGGTGTCTGTGCCCCGGAACCTAGCAACGCCCCTGACTAGAACTGACGGCATTGTGCCTCCTGCACATACCATATATACACCTCACACAATAACTGACCACAGCGTACCCACATATATCATTGATACCCCTCACACCACAACTGACAAAACTGTGCCCCCCATATATCATACATACCCCTCACACCACAACTTATTACACTTTGCCCCCTGTATGTATTATATATATTCCTCACTCCACAACTGATCACTCTGTGCCCCGCTGCATATCTCAATTATAACCCTCACTGTGCCTCTTGCATATATCATATTTACCCCTCATACTACAATTAAACACATTGGGGCAGATTTACTTCCCCGGTCCATTCGCGTTCTCTGCGGTGGATTCGGGTCCGGCCGGGATTCACTAAGGCAGTTCCTCCGATGTCCACCAGGTGTCGCTGCTGCGCTGAAGAGCATCGGAATGCACTGAAGTTCACCATCCTATCGTGGGTGAAGGTAAGCGAGTGTCGAGCGACACTTTTTTTAAAAAATGCGGCGGTTTTTCCGAATCTGTAGGTTTTTTTTACGGCCACGCCCCCTAATTTCCGTTGCGTGCATGCCAGCGCCAATGCGCCACAATTCGATCGCGTGTGCTGAAATCCCGGGGCAATACAGGGAAAATCGGCGAAAAACTGAAAAATTCGGTTAACCCGTCGCAAAAACACGTATCGAGTCCTTAGTAAATGACCCCCATTGTGCCCCCTGCATGCATCATATATACCCCTCACACTGCAACTGACCACACTGTACCCTGACATATATCAGATATACCATTCATACCACAACTAAGGACCTTGTGCCGCCCACATAAAGGAAGGAGACCATGGATAACAAACATAACATTACCACATCAACAATGCCTGGTCTATGAGTAAGTGGTATCAGGGATAAAAAATGGTCTTGGTGCCAGAAATGTATCTGCACAGCACCGCAATATAAATATGTATCTCCTTTCCTAGAGCAAGTCGGTAACTAAGCCAGTGCAGACACTGACAATTTATGTAAATATCCCCCAATGTGTTGCCTAAGCCCTGCCTTTTGCCGCCCCTTATATTCCCACACAGTATAATGTCCCCTCTAAGTTCCCCTATTTCCCTGTCAAATTGTGCCCCCTGGCTGCCCCTCACATTTTGGCCACCTCACAATATGCTCCCACATCCCACTCACAGTGTCCCCCCCCCCATTTCCACCTCATAGTCTGGCCCTTTCAATATGCCCTCCCCTATTTTTCCCTCACACTGTTCCCCTCCATATTTTGACTCCCTCACAGTGTTCCCTCTCCTTCACATTGTGCCCCCCAGCTCCTCCTGATCACTGTATGTATTATCAATATATGTCATGGGAAAAAATGTTTTATTCAAGTGGATTAGCATACATCTGTATGCTGGGTCCTGGCACAGGTCTTGGGTTGGAGCCTTCTACTTCCAGCTATATTCAGTGTATGTATTTCAGTACCAGAAGACTGTACAATGCAGGGTTCAGCTGTCAGACCCCATGGATCTGAAAATGATGACCCATCCTGTAAATTGTTCATCAACATAAAAGTAAGTATAATGCAGAATGTCTTGCATTGGCAATGCATGAGATACATTAGATACACAGTATTATTCTGCTTACATAAATCAGCTCCACACAATAGTTGGAAGATGGCAAACTTTTAACCTGCAACGTGAAAAGAAAACATCAGCTGTGTTCTATCCCTATACAGCCATGATTCATGAAGAATTCCTGTTAAACTCATCACGTTTCCATGGAAATCATATCTATTAACAAAGAACAAAATGGTACGTATGTGACATGTAAAGCTGCAGTTGTGCATGGATTTTAGCTGATTTTGTGTTCAAAGAATGCTCTGGTATAATACAAGAAAGTATTAAAAAAGTCCATTGCCTTGGAGATAAGTAAAGCCAGTTGTGGAAGCCTAGATTGGAGAGAGTTGATGATGTGGATAAGGAATGTAATCTATGTCACTAATAAGTTCTCCAGGGAAGAATAAATATTGTCATTTTACATACAACAGCTGTCTGTTCTATCGTCCATTCACTTCTCCTGGATCTTACATTTTACAAGTTGACTTTTTTGTTTTGTTTTACAGTACTCTTTAGATTTCTTGCAAGTAAAGTTAAAATATCAAAATATCTAGAATAAAATCAGTTTAAAACTGATTCTAAACTAATGATGACTTCAATCTCTATTAGATTTTATCTTTGTATTAGTATTCAAAATATAAAGCAAATATAATAGAGAATTACAATTATTTAGACTTTGTGCCCATGAATTATCTCATCATAAGTTGTTCATTTAATGGAAGCCATAACACTGTGACAGATCTGGCATACTGAATGTGAGATCCTTAACCTTTTATGACCAAGAAAAATTGATACATGAATGTGCAGGTCAGGGGTATTGCTATGCCTGTCCCCCGAATCAGCCGGACACTTGTTTGTCTGGACATCCTCCCTGACACCAACCTCTATCAGCGTCTTCTCCGGAGTACTGAAGTGGAGAATGGACCCATCAGCTCTGCCCTTAATTACAATAAACAGGAGACACTATTGTCATGACACTGCACCTGTTGCTCCAAGCAGCGACTATAGTGCTGGGAGCCGGAGACATGGTATGATGACGTTACCATGTCTAGTTTTGACAAGATGAGGAGAAGCAGGAAAGAAGGCAGGTGAGTATTAGTTTTTTTTTTATTCCTTGTGGGGGAGGAGGCATTTATTGCTGTGGGGATAATTAATTTCTGAGGGATATCAGTTAATCAGGGGGGGGCTTCAATTGCTATGGCAAGCAGTTTTTTGGGAGAAAATAATCAATTTTCCTTCTAGCCGGAGTTCTTCTAATTCTTCAAATGCCCCGGAAGAAGACTTGGAGACGAAACCCTGGGTCGGGCAGCTTGATTGTGCTAGCATCCCGCTATTAATTTTGATGCCCAATTTTACTTATGTTTGTGAGTATGTTTTTTAATAAATTCTTAACCTGTTGAAACACACTACACCATTTGCCTGTATGTTCCTCGCAGCAATATCGTCTGACAAGAATCAATTAAGAGACGAAAGGGGAACAAACACGGTGGTGCTGGTCTGAACTGAGGCATAGTTGGATGCTGGATTTCATTGAATGGACATCTAACACTATAGGAGAAGAATTAGAAGAACTCTGGAGCTCCGGCTAGAAGGAAAATTGATTATTTTCTCTCAAAAACCTGCTTTATCATTGAGACTTTGTGGACCAGTCTTGTTCCGTGAGTAGCTCCGTATGGGCGAATTGTGCGCCGCAACAGCAATTGCTATGGGGAGCATTCATTTCTTGGGGGGACAACAATTGATCGAGGGGGGCATTAATTGCTTGGCAAGGGGTTTAGGGGGGCATCACTTACTGATGAGGCTCGTTTATGGTAGGAGAATTATTCAGTGGAGGGGGTATTTAGTGTGGGTATTATAAGGTGGCTCATTTCACTGCACATGATCATAATGCCACAATCGTGAGGCATTAAGTGTAGGGACATTGAGGGGGCATAATTCAGTGTAGAGTCACATGTTGCATTAGAAGAGGCCACTAGAGGTGTCCACTGTTAAAGTTACTGTTGGGATTCAGCTCCCACACCTGACTGTAACTTTAACAGTAGACATCTTCATTACTGTGGCACCGAGTGTTGCTCGAGTACAGATCTTAGTTAACTCCGACAATCCCATTCACTGTCCATGTGAGTTCCAGACATACTTGTCAATTTCCAAAAACCTCATACTATAGAATGGAGTGGCAATCCGTCACCCTTCCCCAGGTTCAGCTTCAGATGAAGAGTGTGCATGTCCATGTAGAATAACAAAGTTTGATGTGCTATGCCACAAGAAAAAAGAAGAAAATATAATGATTGAACAGACGGTATATGGCACTATGAGGATGTGGCGTTGTTTGATATTTATCAAGAGATGCATTTTGAATCCTTTTCTGCTGCAGCAATTTGTCTCGTGTATGCAAACCTCACCACAAATCAGGTGCACCCCTCTGGCAGTCTGTGCAACCTGTGAGAAATGTACGCTCCTAAATTTCAATCATTGTGTATGCCAGAAAATTAGCAACCATTTTAGAGAGTAGCAGCAGTGGTGAAGAATCTTTATTTTTACATTTTTCAGCAACAAGGCAACATGTATGTTGTCATTTTAAAACTAGTGCCAACTTTTATCAGAACCATTGACCCTTCAGGAGCATTCAATCAAAAAAGTTGAAACCATATCAAAAGGAAGACTACCAGCAGTTTTGACTTTATGGGGCAGATTTACTTACCCGGTCCGTTCGTGATCCAGCGGCGCGTTCTCTGCACTGGATTCGGGTCCGGCCAGGATTCATCAAGGTAGTTCCTCCGCCGTCCACCAGGTGGCGCTGCTGCGCTGAAAAGCATCTGAACGCACTGGAGTTCACCGGGCCGGACCAAGTGAAGGTGAGCGCGTCTCAAGCGACACATTTCTTTTTTTAAATGCGGCGGTTTTTCCGAATCCGTCGGGTTTTCGCTCAGCCACGCCCCCCGATTTCCGTCGCGTGCATGCCGGCGCCGATGCGCCACAATCCGATCGCGTGCGCCAAAATCCCGGGGCAATACTGGGAAAATCGGCGCAAATTGGAAATGTTCGGGTAACACGTCGGGAAAATGCAAATCGGGTCCTTAGTAAATGACCCCCAATGGGTGTCATTTACAAAGGGCCCGATTTGCGTTTTCCCTACGTGTTACCCGAATATTTCCAATTTGCGCCAATTTCCCCTGAATTGCCCCGGAATTGTGGCGCATCGGCACTGGCATGCACGCGACGTAAATAGGGGGGCGTGGCCGAACGAAAACCCGACAGATTCGGAAAAACCTCCGCATTAAAAAAAAAATCTGTCGCGGAGCTTGCACTTACCTTCACTCAGCCCGGCTCGGTGTACTCCAGTGCGTTCCGATGCTCTTCAGCGCAGCAGCGCCACCTTGTGGACGGCGGAGGAACTACCTTAATGAATCCCGACCGGACCCGAATCCACCGCAGAGAACGCGCCACTGGATCGCGAATGGACCGGGTAAGTAAATCTGCCCCAATACGTCTGCAGATTATGTTAAGTAGCAGCCATGGAGATCTGTGGAATCATACTTTGTGTCTGAGTACAACAGCCATCACTCAGAGCAGAGGGGAGGAACTGCGGATCAGTATGATGCAGAGATTGCATGCCACAGAAGTTTGGGGATATTCCCCAAGCAATCCATGTCCAGCTACAAACCTGGAATATGCCCACATTTTTCTTGTTGTTACCAAACAGATTTTCTGGACTGCATCCTAACCCTGTCTACTGCTTTGCATGAAAATCATGTAAATTCTAATTACGCCCCTTTTCAAAGCAACAAATGAACATAAACAAAGAAATAACATGAACATGTGAGATATTCCTTTAATCAAAAAAGCTACTATTGTTGAAATATAAAAATATTATTTATCTCATGCAGTGAACACTGTAACAGAAAAAAACAACATGATTCAATGGTTATACAATTACAAAATGGTATCACTGAAAACTACAGCTTCAAAAACCACTCCTTTTACAGTTCTATGTACTAAAGTATTAAAATGTTAAGGGTGTGCTTCTATGGTGAGGGAATGCATTTTTTATAAATATTGAAAAATAGAAAATATATTTTATAATTTTGACACCTTAACCCAAACAAATATAGGAGAGCCTCACAGTGAGAGCAGTAAAAACAAATCCTGTAAGAAAATAGTGTAACTGCAATTTTTGAGAAAATTCGTTCTTCGTTCTTGTAGTTCTGTATACCCCAAATTTCTAGTTTTTTTGGTTGATAGAGTAGATATCAATAAATCTGTGTCAAATCCATATAGTTAAATAACCAATATGTCAGCCAGAGAGGTGGCAGGTAAAGCAGCCCCAGGATGATCAACAACCTAAAGGTTCTCGATTGGTTGACTAGGTCATCCACTTCCTCCCAAATGACATCTGACAACCCCAGAGTCAAGAGTCTGTGGGTTCTTCAGATACAACCCTTAGTTGGCATGGCCCAGGAGCAGGTCAGCGGCCCTCACCTGTCCTCAACCAGCCTCTGTCCTGTTCATTTCCCCAAGCCAGAGATCTACTAGGTGGTCTGGGCTCAGCGTCACTATACAGCAAGGATGAATTCTTTAAAGGACAGTCAGCAGCTGCTTGTCGATGAAGAGGTAGGGCAGACATCCACTGCTTTGTGCAGTAGGCAGGAAAGTAGAGATGTGGAGAGTGGCACGGGAGGTTATGCTGCACTTGCAAGTAGTCAGGCTGTGCATACTGAGACCGTTAAGGAGAATAGCAATGACAGCGAAACACAAATCCATGAAGATGTAGACGATCACACTTGGGATCCGGTTGAGGCAGGACCTCATCATCATCGTTGGGAGAAGAGGGTGTCAGCTTGCGGGTCAGGCAGCGAAGCAGGCAACAAGTCATTACTATGGCTGTGAGTCAGCATGGTGGCAGCAGTACAAGGACGGGAGCAAAACAGCCCTGGTGTAAGCAGTGGCACAGGGGCTCAACGAGGCAGCAGCATTAGTATTCAGTCAGTGCAGAGTGTTGTCAGTAAAATCACCAACTCGGCGGTGTGGCAGTTTTTTGTTAAGACACCAGAGGAGCCGAGCATGTGTATATGTAGAATCTGTAGGCAGAAAGTGAAGCGTTGCCAAGGAGCTAATGTTGGCACCACGGCCCTGCATCAACACATGCAGCGTCACCATCCAATGGTCTGGGGGATTGTGTCTCAGATGTGGTGGTCCATCCTGCTTCCACAGCAACAGCTGCAGCACCTAGTGGCACACATGCCATTTCAGCCAGTCCAGGCTCCAGCACCTCTTCCGAAGGGAGCTGTTTGTCTTTGACATCATCTCCCAGTCCAGATGCTCCTGCTCCTTGCTATTCATGGCGCCAACAGTCATTTACAAAGAGACACCTGAATGCATCCAGCCATCCTAAGTTGCAGAAGCTGACAATCTTCCTGTCCAAGTTGTTGGTACTGCAGTCCCTACCTTTCCAAGTCATGGACTCTGCACCCTTCAGAGAACTATTGGCTTGTTCTCAACCAAGGTATAGATTTCCAAGCAGAAATTTATTTTCCAAAAAGACAGTACCAGCCCTTCACAAATACATAGAACAGAAGGTGGACCACTTCTTGAGCTAATCAGTTTTTCCAAGGTGCACGGCAGCACAGACGTGTGGAGCTGTAACTACGATCAGGGCCAGTACATGTCCTTTAAGGCCCACTAGGTGAATGTGCTTCCCGCCCAGCTACACCAACAACTTAAACAGGAGACACCACTTTCTCTTCCACATTGTCAAATTGCTGCTCCTGTGCCAATGTCCTCCTCCTTCTCCACCACCACCTCAGCCTCCACAAGTCTAAGTGCTGCTCCATCATACCACATGTGCAGGCCACAGTGGTGTCACGCAGTTCTACACCTGGTTTGCCTGGACGAACAATGTCACACAGGGGAGGAACTGCTCTGCGTCATGCAAGAAGAAATCAATGGGGGTCATTTACCAAGGGCCTGAATCGCGTTTTTACTTCGGGTTACCCGAATTTTACCGTTTTGCGACGATTTTCCCTGAATTGACCCAGGATTTTCGCTCTCGCGATCTGTTTGTGGCACATCAGCGCCAGCATGCACGCAACGGAAATCAGGGGCGTGGCCGTCACAAAACCCGTCAGATTTGGAGAAACCGCCGTATTTTTTAAAAAAGTGTGTCGCTTGACACGCACTTACCTGCACCCGGCCAGGCTTGGTGAACGTCAGTGAACTCCGACGGAATTCAGCGCAGCAGCGAAACCTAATGAAACCCTTTGTAAATGAAACCCAATAGGTGTCATTTACAAAGGGCCCGATTTGCGTTTTCCCTACGTGTTACCCGAATATTTCCAATTTGCGCCAATTTCCCCTGAATTGCCCCGGAATTGTGGCGCATCGGCACTGGCATGCACGCGACGTAAATAGGGGGGCGTGGCCGAACGAAAACCCGACAGATTCGGAAAAACCTCCGCATTAAAAAAAAAAATGTGTCGCGGAGCTTGCACTTACCTTCACTCAGCCCGGCTCGGTGTACTCCAGTGCGTTCCGATGCTCTTCAGCGCAGCAGCGCCACCTTGTGGACGGCGGAGGAACTACCTTAATGAATCCCGACCGGACCCGAATCCACCGCAGAGAACGCGCCACTGGATCGCGAATGGACCGGGTAAGTAAATCTGCCCCAATACGTCTGCAGATTATGTTAAGTAGCAGCCATGGAGATCTGTGGAATCATACTTTGTGTCTGAGTACAACAGCCATCACTCAGAGCAGAGGGGAGGAACTGCGGATCAGTATGATGCAGAGATTGCATGCCACAGAAGTTTGGGGATATTCCCCAAGCAATCCATGTCCAGCTACAAACCTGGAATATGCCCACATTTTTCTTGTTGTTACCAAACAGATTTTCTGGACTGCATCCTAACCCTGTCTACTGCTTTGCATGAAAATCATGTAAATTCTAATTACGCCCCTTTTCAAAGCAACAAATGAACATAAACAAAGAAATAACATGAACATGTGAGATATTCCTTTAATCATAAAAGCTACTATTGTTGAAATATAAAAATATTATTTATCTCATGCAGTGAACACTGTAACAGAAAAAAACAACATGATTCAATGGTTATACAATTACAAAATGGTATCACTGAAAACTACAGCTTCAAAAACCACTCCTTTTACAATTCTATGTACTAAAGTATTAAAATGTTAAGGGTGTGCTTCTATGGTGAGGGAATGCATTTTTTATAAATATTGAAAAATAGAAAATATATTTTATAATTTTGACACCTTAACCCAAACAAATATAGGAGAGCCTCACAGTGAGAGCAGTAAAAACAAATCCTGTAAGAAAATAGTGTAATTGCAATTTTTGAGAAAATTCGTTCTTCGTTCTTGTAGTTCTGTATACCCCAAATTTCTAGTTTTTTTGGTTGATAGAGTAGATATCAATAAATCTGTGTCAAATCCATATAGTTAAATAACCAATATGTCAGCCAGAGAGGTGGCAGGTAAAGCAGCCCCAGGATGATCAACAACCTAAAGGTTCTCGATTGGTTGACTAGGTCATCCACTTCCTCCCAAATGACATCTGACAACCCCAGAGTCAAGAGTCTGTGGGTTCTTCAGATACAACCCTTAGTTGGCATGGCCCAGGAGCAGGTCAGCGGCCCTCACCTGTCCTCAACCAGCCTCTGTCCTGTTCATTTCCCCAAGCCAGAGATCTACTAGGTGGTCTGGGCTCAGCGTCACTATACAGCAAGGATGAATTCTTTAAAGGACAGTCAGCAGCTGCTTGTCGGTGAAGAGGTAGGGCAGACATCCACTGCTTTGTGCAGTAGGCAGGAAAGTAGAGATGTGGAGAGTGGCACGGGAGGTTATGCTGCACTTGCAAGTAGTCAGGCTGTGCATACTGAGACCGTTAAGGAGAATAGCAATGACAGCGAAACACAAATCCATGAAGATGTAGACGATCACACTTGGGATCCGGTTGAGGCAGGACCTCATCATCATCGTTGGGAGAAGAGGGTGTCAGCTTGCGGGTCAGGCAGCGAAGCAGGCAACAAGTCATTACTATGGCTGTGAGTCAGCATGGTGGCAGCAGTACAAGGACGGGAGCAAAACAGCCCTGGTGTAAGCAGTGGCACAGGGGCTCAACGAGGCAGCAGCATTAGTATTCAGTCAGTGCAGAGTGTTGTCAGTAAAATCACCAACTCGGCGGTGTGGCAGTTTTTTGTTAAGACACCAGAGGAGCCGAGCATGTGTATATGTAGAATCTGTAGGCAGAAAGTGAAGCGTTGCCAAGGAGCTAATGTTGGCACCACGGCCCTGCATCAACATATGCAGCGTCACCATCCAATGGTCTGGGGGATTGTGTCTCAGATGTGGTGGTCCATCCTGCTTCCACAGCAACAGCTGCAGCACCTAGTGGCACACATGCCATTTCAGCCAGTCCAGGCTCCAGCACCTCTTCCGAAGGGAGCTGTTTGTCTTTGACATCATCTCCCAGTCCAGATGCTCCTGCTCCTTGCTATTCATGGCGCCAACAGTCATTTACAAAGAGACACCTGAATGCATCCAGCCATCCTAAGGTGCAGAAGCTGACAATCTTCCTGTCCAAGTTGTTGGTACTGCAGTCCCTACCTTTCCAAGTCATGGACTCTGCACCCTTCAGAGAACTATTGGCTTGTTCTCAACCAAGGTATAGATTTCCAAGCAGAAATTTATTTTCCAAAAAGACAGTACCAGCCCTTCACAAATACGTAGAACAGAAGGTGGACCACTTCTTGAGCTAATCAGTTTTTCCAAGGTGCACGGCAGCACAGACGTGTGGAGCTGTAACTACGATCAGGGCCAGTACATGTCCTTTAAGGCCCACTAGGTGAATGTGCTTCCCGCCCAGCTACACCAACAACTTAAACAGGAGACACCACTTTCTCTTCCACATTGTCAAATTGCTGCTCCTGTGCCAATGTCCTCCTCCTTCTCCACCACCACCTCAGCCTCCACAAGTCTAAGTGCTGCTCCATCATACCACATGTGCAGGCCACAGTGGTGTCACGCAGTTCTACACCTGGTTTGCCTGGACGAACAATGTCACACAGGGGAGGAACTGCTCTGCGTCATGCAAGAAGAAATCAATGGGGGTCATTTACCAAGGGCCTGAATCGCGTTTTTACTTCGGGTTACCCGAATTTTACCGTTTTGCGACGATTTTCCCTGAATTGACCCAGGATTTTTGCTCTCGCGATCTGTTTGTGGCACATCAGCGCCAGCATGCACGCGACGGAAATCAGGGGCGTGGCCGTCACAAAACCCGTCAGATTTGGAGAAACCGCTGTATTTTTTAAAAAAGTGTGTCGCTTGACATGCACTTACCTGCACCCGGCCAGGCTTGGTGAACGTCAGTGAACTCCGACGGAATTCAGCGCAGCAGCGAAACCTAGTGGACACAGGGAGAACTACCTTAGTGAATTGCTGGAAGACCCGAATCTTCCACAGAAAAGGGCCGCTGGATCGCGAATGGACCGGGTAAGTAAATCTGCCCCAATGTGTGGCTTTCTACGCGACAACTGCAAATTGGATCCATGGTGACAGACAATGGTAGGAACATGGTGTCCGCACTGCAACGAGGAGGGATGGTCCATATGCTCTGCATGGCACACGTGTTCAATCTGGTTGTCAAAAGGTTCCTGAAGTCTTCCACCCATCTGCAAGACATTCTAAAATGGCCAGGAAACTGTGCATGCACTTCATCCATTCTTACACAGCCAAGCGCACCCTCCTCGAGTTACAGCAGCAGAATGGCCTCCCCCAACATAGGCTGATAGGCGATGTTTCCGCCCATTGGAATTCCAGCCTCCAAATGTTAGACCGCCTGTATGAACAGAGAAAAGCCATTAATGATTTTTTGATGATGCAAGCAGACAGGAGTACTCCCCTGTGTAACTTTGATGTCAGCCACTGTCAGCTCATGCATGACACCTGCTGTTTGCTCAGGCCCTTTGAAGAGGTGGGGGCTGAACTGGAGGAGGAGAAGGAGGACATTGGAGCACAAGCAGAGTCTGGTAAAATTTGTTGGTTTTATACTCAGGTGACAGGAAAGGAGGAGCAGGAACAACTGGAGGAGGTAGAAGACGAGGGAGATGACCCAGAAGCACCGTGGCACTATACAGAGGAGATGGAGGACGAGAGTCCCTCAGAGTCACTTGCGCAGATGGCCCGCTTCATGCTACTTTGCCTAACTAGTGACAGCCGAATAGTCAACATGCGGCATAGGGATGACATTTGGCTCTCTACCCTCTTGGACCCTTACCACCGGTCCAAAATGGGTGCCTTTTTTCCAGCTGCCGAGAGTGAGCAACAAGTGGCGCACTATAGAGAAATACTGTGCAGACAGTTGCCCGCTGCCTATGTGCACCATTGTCCATCCTCTGTCAGATTTGACCAGTGGATTCCTGGCAGTCAACGCTCACATACTATTGCCACGGCTGCTGTGGGGAGATGGCGGGGTAGGAGCAGTAGCAGCTTCATCAGCAGCAGCTTTAGTCTGGAGTCCTTAATGAGCAGCTTTCTTCACCTGCCTAGTGAGGAGGGTAGCCGCCACCAGCAGCAAAAGCAGCAGGACATGGAGCAGACCCTGCACCAGCTCTCTTGGACAGTACTCTACCACCCCAGGTAGAGGATTCCCTGGACTACTGGGCAGCCAAACTTGATATGTGACTGCAACTTGAGGTGTCCATGACTTGGAAAGGTAGGGACTGCAGTACCAAAAACTTAGACAGGAAGATTGTCAGCTTCTGCACCTTAGGATGTCTGGATGCATTCAGGTGTCTCTTTGTAAACGACTGCTGGACTGGGAGCTTGCAGTAGAGAAGTTGTGTTCAGTGCGGCAGGAGCCATCGTTACCCCAAGGAGAACCAGCTTGTGGGGAGACTGACCTTCGTCAAGATGAATCAGGCGTGGATCAGACAGGATTTCAACACACCAATGCCTTATGCATCAGATTAGCCATGACGACTCCCCCAAATGTTGAGAAATGAGTCTGGATTCTAACTACCTGCCTCAGCCACTATCCTGATGCTGCCACCTGCCTGATGCCACACATCTGCTTCCAGTTGCTCCATCTGCCTCCGGCCATCTTTTCCAGGGACTGGAATTATCACCCACCTACACAGTCATCTGCTTCCAGTTGCTCCATCTGCCTCCAACCATCTTTACCAGGGACTGGAATTGTCACCCACCTACACAGTCATTGTGCCACTTTCTGACCTCCTGCTGCGGCTGCTGGCACCTCCACACTCTGTCACTGTGCCACTTTCTGACCTGCTGCTGCTGCCAGCACCTCCATATTCTGTCATTGTGCCACTCTGTGGCCTACCATGTTGCTGCCACCTCCATAATTTGTCATTGTGCCACTCTCTGACCTAGTGCTGCTGCCGCCACCTCGGCAATCTGTCAATGCACCACTCTGTGGTCTACCATGTTGCTGCCATCTCCACACACTGTCATTGTGCCACTCTGTTTCCTACAATGCTGCTGCCACCTCCACACTCTGCCATTGTGCCACTCTGTGGCCTACCATGCTGCCACCACATCGGCACTCTGTCAATGCGTCGCTCTGTGGTCTACCATGTTGCTGCCATCTCCACACTCTGTCATTGCGCCACTCTGTTTCCTACAATGTTGCTGCCACCTCCATAATTTGTCATTGTGCCACTCTGCAGCCTACTCCTGCTGCTGCCAACTGACCGCTGTCTCCCTGGAACACCCTGTGATTTCCATATTGCTGGGAATAACAGGGACATGAAAATATCCCATTTACTGGGTCTCTCTGTTTTGGATCAACTGCTGTTTGTTTTTGGCTTTAGCAATACTGATGGATTATTGACAGATTGAAAGAGGACACCGATGGATGACATGAAGGGCAAAATGATCAGGGACGTCAATGCAAAATTGCTTCTGACACACTCTCCACTCATTTGGGGTGTTTCTACATGAATCCGCGTTTAACAGAACAGGTTCTGTTGTAATCTATGGAATCATCTGATGTCAGTGTAAAAAGAGTGCACTCTTTGATGATTTAGTTGGATCTTGGCCCTCAGCTCAGTGATTTAGAGCTGGCACAGACGTTACCTTGTCAGGCTGCGTTCCCGCTTCACTTATTTTGTCAAGTTGGCCCCTTTAAGTGCCCATGGAATTGAGGAGTGAAGCGATTCTAAGAGCGGCAGCTGTCATGTACGGGTCATAATAAAACACAGCATTGTTTGAAGACCAAACCAAGCTCACTATGCATATTTGAGCATGGCACAACATTCTACAACACCCTACAGGCTCTCTGCAGCCAGGAAATACCTTTGTTTAATGTGATTCGACATGATTCGAGTTGAATCAAATTTTTTCGAAAAATTCAGCGAATCTGGTCGAATCGAATTTTGAGAAATTTGCCCATCTCTAGTATGGGGCTTAACAGGGCCAAACAATCCATAAATGAGAATCTTCCAGTTTGTATATAAGTATACTGTACCAGAAAAATGTGAATAACAAGCACACAGTATATAGAAAACTATCAGTGCACTAAATCTGCCTGACTGAATGCATAATTATTAGAAAAACTCAATTGATACAAATTCAAGCCAAATATACTTTATTCATCTAATAAATATAAAAACACATAAAAATTTAAAGGAAAGAGATCCACAGTGAAATCAGCATGACACAGGAAAATCCAAATGTAATCTTTTGCGACATAACTTGCACTTAGCAATTATCCTCATAATGGGTATCCTGATAACATTTGTACTAATGAACTACTCAGTATTGTGCACCATTTTTGTACTCAATGAGGACTCCAGCCATACTAACAGTTTTGAGACCTCACACATTAGTCATTGGTAGGAGTACATTTGGATTTTCCTGTGACAGTCTGGTTTTCACTGTAGTTCTTTTATTTTTTCTTTCCTTTCATTTTTTTATGATTTTATATTTATCAGATCAATAAAGTATATTTGGCATGAATTCTTATTAGTTTAGTTTTTCTACCAGAAAAGTGCAGATAACACTTTGAACATACAGTGCGAGATTTATACCATATTTACTTGTGTATAAGCCAAGTTATTCAGCACAAAAAATGTGCTGAAAAACCTCACCTCAGCTTATACACGAGTCAATAAAAAATATAAACTTATATACTCACCCTCAGGAACCCCCGATGCTTGGCGATGCTCCGGTCCCCGTGCCATGCCCTCTGCCGGCCAGTGCATACTATGATATCATCAGTGGCCATGTCATAGTGTGCATCGGCCGGAAGAGTGCAGAATAGGAGTCGCAGGGAACAGAGCATCGCGGAGAAGACAGAAGAGGAGCCGCGCCGAGCATCGGGGAGCCGCACCGAACATCTGAACTACCCGAAGGTGAGAATGTAAGTTTACCCGAAGTGCTGGGCAAACTGGGGGCTAGCTTATAAATTGGCTACTTAAGGGGGGTGGCTGGCTACTAAAGGGGGCTGGCTGTATACTACTGGGGGTTACCTGGCTATATACTGGGGGGGCTATGAACAATACATTTCCCACCCTCGGCTTATACTCGAGTCAATGGGTTTTCCCAGTTTTTGGTGGTAAAGTTAGGGGCCTCAGTTTATACTTGGGTCAGCTTATACTTGAGTGTATACGGTAATCCAAACATAATAATGCTATTCTCTGTACATATGAATAATGATACCATGCCAAACCAACCATATTTATAGGGAAGAACATGGAGGTCAGGAAGTTTTTTTTCATTGCAAGCCAATTGGTGACCTATTCCCTACAGCGTAATACATTAAATATTGATTGGAAGTATATGTAGGGGATTCTCCCAACATATGCCTCCAACATAAAACTCCTCCAGGCTAAGATGCACAGAAATAAATAATACCCCTATATGCACCATACAGTAATGCCTCTTCTGCCAATTTCTGCAAATAGTACTGTTTTCTAGAATATATGCATTCATACACATCATATATTCACTTTCTACTTGTTTACGAATTCTAAGTACATACACATATTGCACCTACACACACGCACATATATACAGTATATCTCTCAAGTATTATAGATTTCACATGTACACACATTCCGTGCAGATATATACAACACACATTTTTATACAATAATATATTGCAGACAGATGTATGCAGTACACTACAATTCTTCTACAGTGAATCTTGTAGCTGATGCTAATATACAGCAGCTGGGAGATAGTGGACGCAAAAGAGCAGAAGGTGGTTCAGTAAAAGGATAAGACTGAGCAGATGAGGAAGGCCAAAACATAGTAAGCAGCTTGGGGGGAGTTAATTACAGGAGTAAGCAGTGGGGGGGGGGGAGGGGTACATAGTAGCAAAGGAAGGAATAGAGGTGTTGCAAGATGGGGGAGTGTAAAATCCAAGGGTTAGCAGGTAGTGGAGGAAAAACAGAAGTGAGTGGTTTGGGGTGGAATGAAAACATCAGGGCCAGGGCCGCCATTGGGGTAAAATAGTGAGACCCCCCCCCCCACCATTCCTTATTGCTGACCAAACTATGTTGCTGCCCGGATTCCTCGGGTCCAAAGTTCAAGTCACATCTGACATTTCTTGCTGTGTGAAAGGGAAGCTTCATGTCAGTAAAAAATAGAACCTCAGTATAAGACCTGCTCTGCGTTTTGCAGCTTTGACTTTCAGGTCAAACATAGGTGTGCTATCCACTGAATTAAGTCGTAGCACAAAACCAAAAATAAGTTAATGTGCAGAAGACCTTATCAAAAAAGAAACGCACTGAAAAAATTTGACACCATGTGGGGTCCGTGGCTCGATACTTCAGGTTTAGCCCCTCTAACTCTTATTAGAGACAGAATACTTAGAGGCACCGTAGGGTAGTGGCTATCACTGTCATGTTAAAGGATAATGTGCTGAGTAATTATACGGGAGTCTATGACTCACAGACTATTAGCAACTAGTCTTTTACCAACAATGTTCGATTTATGTCAATGTTTACTATCATATGCTTTGAGAAGCATGAAGTGAACTACGGGACTAATCGGAACCAGGGACATCTTGGAAGGACTTTCCCTTGAAATCTATACTCCTAAACGGGAAACAACTACTTTTAAGTCATGGACTCTGTGTGTAAATGTACTTTCTGGACATTTTGCTCACCAAGCGGGGGAAGGGTGGGGGGAGGGGGAGGTTGGGGATTTTTGAGTCTTACTGTTTATGCTGTTAAATGTTTTTAAAAAAAAAATGGAAAACTATGTTGTTGGTTTTTCAATAAAAATTTATTTGATCAAAAAAAAAATGTGCAGAAGACCTAATTGTGTCTGTAATGGCTCTACGTAGGAGAATTCAGTCTTAACTGTGTAGCTCTTGGTGACTACCTTGAGAATTACTTTTTGCATTTTGCCCATAAAAGAAAATTCGAAAATTTCAATCCCCTAGTAATGTTTACACTATAAGGATTATTTTAACCCTTTACTTTATAATTTTACTCCGTTTTATTGCTGTTTAGCTCCTATTACTACCTGAGTGAAGTTGCCCCACCACCACCACCATGTTTGACACCAATTTTGCTTGATTTGAACAAAGTGGGGAAGGGCAACTTCACTCAGGTCCTATCACTCATTGATGATCAGTGTAAAATCCCAGGGTGTGGGTGGGACTTTCTAAGCAGATCCATTGGGGCACATTTACTAAGGGTCCGCGGACCGCATTTCCGCCGGATTTCTGATTAGCAGCGCATTTAACAGGGGTTTTTGGCACAACCGATTGGATTTTGGCGCAATTGCGCCGACTTTCATGCGACAAAAATCAAGGGGCGTGGCCATCGGACAACCCATCTGATTCGGACTTAACGCATTAATTTAAAATTCAAATTGTGTCGCAAGACATGCACTTACATACACCGGGAAGAAGATGGTGAACTCCGGTGGACCTCATACGGGGAAGTAATACATGCAGGATATCGAGCTCACGATCTTGGTGAATCGTGCCGGACTTCATCCTCGTCGGACAGTCCGGATCGGGGATCGCAACAGGACCGGGTAAGTAAATGTGCCCCATTATGATCCATATAGTTCTGTGACATGCTGTATGTTGACAATGTGGTTATATTATCAGAGTTCAGGTTTTTACCTTTATTTAGCTTCTGAACATTCACTAGTATATCTGACACATAGAAAGAGATGAGATGGATCAGAGATCCATGAGATGCATGTAACACACAATGAGGCAGATTATAAAAAGTGTCCAAAGGTTAGACAGTGCAGAGTTAGACTAGACAGTCTGATGCTGTGTGATAAATATGGTGCAGTAAAGACTGTCTAGTCGTACTTTGCAGTTCCTATTAGTTGGCTTACCTTATGCCAGAATATTCAGACATTATTCTGTCTGGTTAGTGGTATTCTTATGTACTGACCTTTTTGTCGAGAGGCCACACCTTTTTTTCACAGGCCACGCCCATTTCCTGAGCTAGTCATGAGAGAGCCAGAAAACTGTCTAAAACCTTTTATAAATGCGGTGCAGACAGTGTCTTAGTGCAAACTACGGCAGAATTCTGTCATTAGGATTAACAAATCTCCCCCAATGACAATTTCAGCTTTGCTATCTCAGCCATAGCATACAGCTCTGCTGTGCCTCCTTCTCCTGGATTAAGACCTTATCTTGCCTGTAGCTTGTAGAGTAAGTCTCCTCACACTGTTGCTTGCCGGCAGGAAGTGTCTCTGTGAATGTGTGTGAGCTCATCTTGGAATGCAGGAGGGAGGGGCAGAAGGCACAGAGGAGATCACTGCAGCATCAGACAGGAGAACAAATTGCGCCTAAACGAAAATATGTACTAAAGAGCGAATCATGATTGTGGCGTATTGTGAAAAATAGTAAATGATTAATTTGACGCAAGCAGAGTCTATGTCAAACTCTTATGTTCATTTGGCGCAATGGAAAATCACAAAAAATCATATGAGCCACAACTGCACCAAAACAATGCCAAACATAGACGAAAAACCCAACTATAAATTACCCCCAATGTTTTGTACTGGCAATCAGAAAACATCGATCTCTGTGCTATTGAAAATCTATGGGTTGATCTAAAAAGGTACGAGCAGACAGACCTACAAACCCCTAGTTATATTTTATTATTCTTTTTTCCTTTCATTACCTCCAACAATATGAACATCACATTTTAATTTTCCTTACCGATGTAACCTTGCTGAACAGGCTTGAGGCAAGATTTCACATATAAACAAACCCCTTCCCCTTTTTTATTTAGACAATCATTTCTAAAATGACTTGTAATCATCTATATTAGCAGCCCAGTCATAGATATTGTCCAGCAATGTCTCACTGATACCCTCAATATTATATTTGCCAACATTAAGAGTTCCTCCATCATGTTCGTGAGGCTTCAGGTATTAGTGTACATACACTTTATATGGCTTACCCTATCCCTATTCCTTAGTTTCTTATTCGCTGATCTTTTCCAAGACCCACCTTACTCACCCATGTACCATAACTCTTCCCAGTTCTTCTTCACTCTACAAGTTTTGTTGCCCTCCCCCCAGGTCTCTACTTAAACACTCCTCCAACCTTCTTGCAAATTTCCCCCCCCCCCAAACAGATTCACCCTCTCCATTGAAATGTAGCCTATCCTTGCTGTAGAGCCTGTAGCCAATAGCAATCTCAGCCCACTTCTCTGTGAACCCTTCCTACACCTACTTTTGAACCTTTGTTTAGCCCCCTAATTGTCATTTTCTGGTGCCTTTCTGGTGAGGCACATCTACGGGAAGTATTTCAGAAATACTACCTTCAAGGTCCTTGCACTGATCTTATCCAAAGTCCCTGAAAATATTTTTTAGTATCTTCCCCTACCTCTAACTTTGTCATTAGTGCCAATGTGGACCATGACCGCTGGATCCTCACCAGCCCCTCCCAGTAATCTGTCAACCCAATCTGCAATATGCCTAACCTGAGTATTATGAGGCTCCAGCCTCTGAGTGAATATGGGTGCAAACTCATAGACCAGGTCTGAACTGGTTGTGTTTTTTGCTATAGTTTACTACTGTAAATGTGATGGGCTGGTCCCATGCCCCACAATCAAAGTGCCATGGGAAGGGGGAGATTCATGTGCATTCTCTGCCATAAAACTGGCAGGGAAGGCATAATGAATTTTCCCCACTGTTCGGTATGCACAGTCTTTGTGACAGATTGCCTTGTTTGTTCACCTTATAATGGAATCTCCCAATAACAAGACCTGTTTGACCTCTCCTGTCCCCCTATCCCCCGTCTTACTAGAGCAGACAGTCCCCTGGTTGCTAGATACCCTGTATTGCTGCAGCATCGCTACCCCCTGTGCTACCCACTCATCCACCAGCTTAGCACACTTATTGGGGTGCACCAGATCAGGACTAGACTTCTTGCAACTATTCCCCCTACCCTGTCACCAGCCACCATCTTCATGTATGTAGAGTTAATGCAGCATGTCTATGGTGTCTCTGGTGCATTGGCCAGCAGAAATGTTATCAGATGCAGAAGGATAACAGGACAGGAGGAGTACAGAGGCTTGATAAGTTAAAACAGAGTGAAAGTTACATGCAGTTAGGGAATGTGATAGCCCTGCCTAAGGAGATGGGTTTTTAGGGCACATTTAGCAGTTAGTTATGTTAGTAGACAGATGTGTAGGTAGGGCATTCCAGACAATTGATGCAGTTGTTTAGACCTTTACTTTAAACCAGTTTGATTACAAATCCTGCTATGCTTTTGCCTCTAATAATGAACATTTTTTTCAGTTTCATGTATTCTTTAATTATGCCATGTTCATACCAGGTTTTTTTTCCTTTACCTTAAAGCTTTTTCATTGTAAATAGTGATGAGCGCGACCTGACAAAGTTTTTGAACTTGAAAAGCCTGTTCGGGTACAGAACTTCTGATGAACTTTGCGGTTCAGGTCCACTAATTAACTATTTAACACTAATTGTAAATTGTAATATGAGAGTTTTCAATTTCCAATCTCCTTGCTGTTGATGTGTTTGCATGTTCTGCTCTTCAACAGTGAGATATGGTAGAAGAGGAGCAGGTGGTTTGGGGCAGTTGTTATAGACTGAGCATGAAGAAGCATAGAATAAAGTTGTCTCAGAACCTGCAGTCCAGTGATCCAGTGTGGGTTCCTTCTAAATCATATTACAACTACCACAATATTACAACTTTAAAGGCATTTAATAATCTTTTAATAAATCCCTCATTATGGACCAAAATTTTTTTGTGTACATTGGTTTTAGGAACCAGGATTCAATCACCATTGTAAACATGGGCAGATAGGACCCATAAGGTACACTGGGATCCTAGAGTAATAACTCTATATTACTCTAGGTCATATACAGCAAGCTGCTACTTTCATCCTTTTCAAGCCAGAACTCTCCAATATTGGCAAAGCTTGACAGTTGCATATAGTTGTTCTTATGAGTTATAGTTTTTGAATAGTTTGCACTGGTGGTTTAACCACTACAGGACTCAGCCTCTTTTGGCCTTAAAGACGCGGTGCCATTTTTCAAATTTGCCCTGTGCTTTGGAACGCTATGAGATATCCAGGGGATTTTGAGATTGTTTTCTCGTGACACATAGTACTTCAAATTAGTAATAAAATTTGGATGAAATCTTTTGTGTTAAGGTAAGAAAAAAAATAAATTTGGCAAAGATTTGGAAAAATTCTTTATTTTCAACGTTTTAAATTCTCTACTTTTGATGCAGATAGTCATAGCACCCAAATAAATTCATAACTTACATTTCCCAAATGTCTGCTTTATGGTAGATGGTTTTTAAGATTCCACATATTTTACTAGGATGTTATGAGGCTCAGAATTTAGGTATAATTTTTCACATTTTTTGTAAAATCACCAAACCCGTATTTAGATGGACCTGCTCAACTTCTAATTCACACTGAGAGGCCTAAATAAAAGCTAGACTCGTAAATGACCCCATTATGGAAACCACACCCCTCAAGGTATATGAAAAACCACTTTTAAGAAGTTTGTTAACCCTTTAGGTGTTTTATAGGGGTGCAGTCTACAAATTGTAATATTTTTTCACAATACACTCATTTTGGGTGGAAAATTAAACATTTACAATGGATTAAATGAAAAAAGGCTCCACAAAGTTTGATACCCAATTTCTCTTGAGTACAGCGATACCCTATATGTGGTGGTATCCTGCTGTATGGGCGCATGGCTGGGCATAGAAGGGAAGGAGGCGCCACCCAGAGCAGATTTTCTATGTCACATTGTACAGGCTATATTTTTTTTCTTTTTTTTGAATGTGCACCTATAGGGGCTTATTTCTTTTGCCACATGAGATGCACTTTTCTGGTACATAATTTTGGGGAATCTATAGCTAATTGGTGAGATTTTATTAACTCTTTGTTGGTGGAGGAAATGAAAATCATCAATTTTTAGGAAAATTTTTATGTGTTTTTTTTGGCCGTTAAACATACCATAAAAATAGTATACTATTTTTATTCTATTGGTCGCCACGATTATGAAAATACCTCATTTATATAGATTTTTTATTTTTTTCCCATTTTTACTGAATAATAATTGGCAAGTAATTTGGCAAAAATGTTGTTAATTTTAGCATCACCATCTTTCATATGCATAACTTTTTTATTTTTCGCCTCACAAATCTATTTAATGGCTTATTTTTTGTGAGGATTGTTCTTTTTAGTGGTCTTATTTTAGAGTGCATAACATTTTTTAAATCACTTTTCAGAGCATTTTTTATAGGGTATTTATTAAAATGTCTTTTTTGGAGTTTTTTTGGGGGGGGGTTTACAGCATTCACTTTGTGGATCTAATAATTATGCTATGCTAATTTTGTTATGCAGGTCGATACAGACGCAGTGATACCAAATATGTGGGGGTTTTGTGTATTTTATTCAATTATACTGAATAAAAACTAATTTGGAGAAAATCTTGTTCATTTTAGCATCAACATCTTTTCATATGCATAACTTTTTTATTTTTCGGCTGACAAATCTGGTTAGGGGCTTATTTTTTGCGAGAAGAGTTGTTCTTATTAGTGGGCTTATTTTAGAGTGTGGATCATTTTTTTATAACTTCTTAGAGCATTTTTTAAAAGATTAATTAAAAATGATCTTTTATCGAAAGTTTTTTGCGTATTTTTCTCCGGCGTTTACCGTGTGAGTCCAGTAACGATTCTGTTTTATTATACAGGTTGTTATGGACACGGCAATACCAAATATGTGTTTTTTTGTGTTTTTTATACTTTATTAAGTGTTTTTATGGGAAAGTGACATTTTAGGGGCTTATATTTTTATGTATTTATTTTTTTATTTATCATAATGTGTAGTGTTTTTACAGTGTTGTAGAGCAGTGTTTGTAGAGCAGTGTAAACTGTCCAAGCATGCAGTCTGACTGCCAGGGAGAGCAGGCAGCTCTGGGGCAGTCCTCGGGGCTGCCCAGAAGAGGATCGGATCCCCCAGTAAGCGGCACAGGGGATACGATCCATAGGGGGAAGACCCTTACACGCCGTGGTCAAACGCAGTGTTACAGTGCGGTGTCAGCTGTGATAGACAGCTAACAGCCGCTGCTTCTGGTACCAGCTCCGTTCGTGAGCAGGTGCCAGAAGCAGGACGTTATAGTGCGTCCTGGTGCGCTAAGCATCTAGCCACCGGAACATACTATAATGTCCTGGTGCGTCTAGGGGTTAAGCTAGTTCCTGAAGCTGCTATTCCATTTTCATATCAATGGCAAATTTGCTCATGATTCCCTCATCAAGAATCTAAAACTTGGAGGATATTGATGGTAGACTTACACTCTTGGTGCCTATATTGAAGTAAGTTGACTCTATTGATTATACTGAATATATAAGGTTTTTACTATAGTGTTCAGTTCATTAATCTTCTGTGCAGTAAATAACTATTTCAAACATTTAGAACTCGTGTAACACATATACCATCAGATTAACTGTTTTGCCATTATTAAACATTATATGGTCATAGAGGGGGGAGTGGCATACCGCCAAGTGAGCAGGACGCACAATCCCAGAGCGCCTGACCTGAAACTTGAATCTCCACCTTCTGAGGGCTACATTTACAGATTTGAGCCTTATCCCACCTACATTGGCCCACCAACACTGCCAGGTGCCGCTTGGATCCAAAATTGGCAATTTTTGGGAACTTTGCTGCTCTATCCTAATAGCGGCCTGTAGGCCTCAAAAGCCGAGGCCTCAATTTTTCACCTGCTCCCGGCTGCACAACCTCAGATCATCTAAAGACCTCCTCCAGTCTGCCAATTTTTACCCTTTATCAAACCCTCTCACCCTGCAGTCACCCCCAGAGACCACCCGGCGGACCCATTGGCAGCTAGATGTGAAACGCCGGGGACTAAATTTTAGGCCAAGCTGGAAGCAGCACAGCCTACAGCTTCTCTGCCTCCTACCAGGCCTCACCAGCATCCTGAAAAAGAGCCTGCAACACCCAATTTTCAGCTTATCTGCCCAGGACTGCATCCTTCTCTCCAGGTGCATGAATGGAATTTAAAGGGAAAACCCCACGCCACTTCTGCAGCACCACTGGTGCTTTTACAGCCATCCCCAGTGTCTTATAGCTCCTAAGCAATCTGCTTAGGTGAATAAGCTCCTTATCCCTAATAGGGAAGAATACATTTTGCATCCATTTTTCCAGCCAACCAACTATTCCAAATGGCTTGCCAGCAGCCATATGATGAAGCCCAGGCCACTGATACGCATACATCAGGTCAGTGGCCCTGTCAGATCTCCGCATCAGCAATAAAGAGGGTCTGATAGCCTTCTCTTCCAGACGCCACAGTACAGGGCGCTGATACGCATCCACCAGGTCAGCAAGCCCGTAGCACATCCCCTCCTTGGGAATTCTTCTCACCTCTATCGAAACTCCTTAAAGGGACGGAGAACCCCTGCAGGAACATCCATTCTGCATCTCTTTCCGACTTTCATTCACCTTTAAATACCAGCATGGAGGTCGGTGCAGCTTTCTAAGCAGAAGAGGACTGAGGTGGTGAATATCGCGACTCAGACCACATTAACAACCAACCAGGCCCTGCTTGAAATATATCATACCAGCAGAATCTGTAAATAGGAAAGCCACAAAATGGTCAAAGGTTCAAACCAAGACCCACTTTGCACCCAGAAACATAAAAAGACTCAATCCGACCTAGACAAATATCTTTGGAAAAAATCACCTTCTGGGAGACAGAGCACATCCAAATACCCTCAACTACATTCTATGGCAACAGACTTTGGCGAAACCTCAGAAGCTGAAAGTGGAGGGGGAAAAGACAATATTGACTCCACAATCCAGATATCACAGAAATCGATGCAAAAAATCATAGAGAATGCCCTCAAGCCAGTGATGAAGGAACTTAGTGACATTAGAAAGGATATCGGGCACCTGGGAAGTTGTCTGGAGAAGCTAGAAGAAAACCTTTGGCGCAGCCATATCCGTAGCAATGTTAATCCAGAACGGAATCAAATCCCTATTAGAGGACCAAGTCTAATGGTGCTACACATGCACATGAGAACAGGAAGAAGAAAACCATGTGTCAAGTAGCTGCAAAAAATAGTAAATACTTTATTCAAATACAAAAAATAGAGAAATCAAATGGACAGACAATATAAAACCAATTAAAACACGAAAAAAGCAGATCAACTGCTTTCGTGACAAAACATGGAAGGTGAAGTCATCCGATAGTGACAAACTACCTGCGACAAGACCCCCTAGGACACATCACTGAAGTCATGTTGATAAATCACTAGTGTATTCCAGTATGCACAGAAATGGACTACAAAAATTCAGAAATATAGAAATATAATGCAACACAATACAATGCAATACAATGTGCGAGGACTAATAAATCCAAAATGGTGACAATTGCCAACTAGGGCAGGTAATATATATGTATAAAGTCGTCCCTACGCACATTGCAAGTAAACAAGATGAAGAAAATGGGTTTCCCACTGGAAATCCAGATGGACTGTGTAATCCAAACTGCTGCATGCAAAAATTGGAGACCAAAAAAGTTACCCAAATGAAGTGAAGGTCCAAGGGGAGTCCAGGCAATATATACATATATATTACCTGCCCTAGTTGGCAATTGTCGCCATTTTGGATTTATTAGTCCTTGCACATTGTATTGCATTGTATTGTGTTGTATTATATTTCTACATTTCTGCATTTTTGTAGTCCATTTCTGTGCATACTGGAATACACTAGTGATTTATCAACATGACTTCAGTGATGTGTCCTAGGGGGTCTTGTCGCAGGTAGTTAGTCACTATCGGATGACTTCACCTGCCATGTTTTGTCACGAAAGCAGTTGATCTGCTTTTTTCGTGTTTTTGTATTTTTTGTATTTGAATAAAGTATTTACTATTTTTTGCAGCTACTTGACACATGTTTTTCTTCTTCCTGTTCTCATATCCGTAGCAATGGACTCCTGACAATCACACCTCAACAGCCTTCTAAACTATGTGGAAGATCAGAACAACAGAGGCTGACGCAATAACCTCAGAATCAAGGGGTTACCTGAAAATATTCCACAGGATAAGTTTTGTGACACGGTCCATTTATTATCCAAATCTCTACATGATGAAGATATGGCCTCCTAAGTTGTCATAGAGAGAGCTCATAGGGCACTGCGCCCTAAACCCAAAGATAATGAGCCTCCAAGGGACACTATTTGCTAAATTTTCAACTCAACCCACAGAGATGCCATACTACGCAAGGCTAGAGACGGACAAGATCTACAACTTGAAGGAGCCCACCTGACAATCTTCCAAGAGAACAAAACTCTCAACAAAAGAAGAAGGATTCGCCCCATGAAAGAAGCACTACCCCAAAAGAAAATTCAACACTGATGGCTCATTCCTTGGACTGTCCTTCCAGATCAACGGTTCAACTAAAATAATTCAAAAACCTGAAGATCTCATCCCCATCTGTGGTGACATTGGCCTTGACCCCGACAACATTCCTTCATGGCTACAGATCAGAAGTTCCAGACTGGCAAACTGTGTGACCCATGTCAAGCTGGAAAAGGTTGAACACTCTTATGGACTTGACCCCTTTTGCAAAGGACTCTGACTTTGACTGCATAATCGTTAGTGACATGATATATGTTACACAAGGCAACCTTTTTCTTCCTGTGATATCCTGAGCCCGCTTTGGGCTTGGGCAGATTACAGGAACATGCTGATTAGCTCTTATCCTGGCTGAGAGTTTATACTGTCTACACTGTTTATTGTGTTCAATATGTTCAAACTGTTCTCAGATTTCTGATGTTTTTTCTAGTACAAATAATATTGGGTCACTTCCACTTACTGTAAGGCGTTTTACCCGCCTAAATGGTCACACTGTTATATAGGGGAAATGGGGAGATGCGCCTTTAGTGCCACTCCTCGGATCTCCTCGATTTTAGCACACCGCTCCACACTCATTAGCAAAAAAAAGGCAATCCCAAATGTTTATCCAATTCATATCCTCAGCAACCAACTCCCCACATCCCCCATCACCCAAGAATTCAAAACTTTCTATGGGTCTCTTTACAACATCAATAGTTCAGAGACCCTCTCAGATAAAGCCCTCAGAGTAGAAGCCATCTCTAAATTTCTAGACAACCTCCACCTACGCAATCTAACTCCACAGCAAACTAATATCCTAATATCCTCCACAGCAAATCTTTCACACTTGTGCAATTGGAAAAAACTCTTAAAGACTCCACTTCAGGGAAAAGCCCTGGGCCCAACGGCGGCCTGACGGCTTCAAGGCGGCTTACTATAAATCTTTCAAAGACTTGCTCCTCCCGCACATTTTGGACACTCTTGTTCAGACTCAATAAAATTCTCCAAACAGTCCCTGCAAGCCCACATCACTATCCTCCCCAAAGAAGGCAAAGAGGGAGCTACCGCCCCATTTCCCTACTTGCCAAACTATTAGCCAATAGGATCAAAATACTTCTTCCTTCTCTCATTGACCCTGAACAAGTAGGTTTTGTGCCTGGCCGGGAGGGAAATACAATACCCTACGCATTCTTAACCTGATCAAGGTCGCCCGGTCAAGGAATATTCCCCTAACATTCTTATCTACTGAGACCGAGAAGGCCATTGACCGGGACTGGACATACATGCAATTAACCTTTAAAAAGTTTTGCTTCCCATCCAAAGCGATCGAAAATATTATGGCACTATACACTCCCCCCTCAGGAGAACTAAGGATCAATGGGACTCTCTCACCTTCCTGCAATATTTCAAATGGGACTCACCAGGGCTGCCATCTTTTGCCCCTCATATTTGTCCTGATAATGGAAACCCTCATCCAACAAATGAGGCAACACCCTCAAATATCAGGTCTAGAAGTTAGGAAGAAAGTACACATGACCGCCGCTTTCGCGGACAACCTATTAGTCATAACCACTAATCCACAGGAATCTTTCAAATCACTTTCCAATCTCTTCCAACATTTTCATTATCCGTCTAACTTTAAAATAAACACCTCAAAATTGAGGATGGCCCTCAATATTTCATGCCCTAAGAAGATGATTAGGGAAGCAACGACTAATTCCTCCTTCTCCTGGGTGAAGTCGTATGTGAAATACTTTGGAGTAAATATATCTAAAGACCATAACGAATAGTTTAGACTTAACTATAAACCTTTACTCAACACCATACTCAAAACCCTTAAGAATTAGAAAAACCCCTTCATCTCATGGATGGGCAGTATCAATCTCAACAAAATGAATTTGGTCCCAAAAATTACATATTCTCCTCATCAGACTACCCACCCATGTCTTTGGCTCCTTGAGGAAAGCTGCCTTCTCATAAATTTGGGACAAAAAAGGGCACATATTGGCCTACTCAATAATGACCTGCACATGATTGAAAGGAGGTCTAACAGTTCTACAGAGATATCCAAGGTTACAGGACTGGTATAAAAATTACAATTACAAAAAATACATCCACATCGTCTACCATTTCTTACTTGAGGTCTCCTTCCCAATTTTTGCAGATTTTCTGCAATTTCCCAGGGCCAATTTAATTTAGCACTCCAAAATCAAGGCTAAATTTAAAAAACTACTTGACAGAAACTTAACGTGGTATGAGGAACTCCATTCCACTACATTGAAGATCCCCAAATTTACATCCATTATTTACAAAAAACTAATTGATCTAGACAGCTTGACCAATCCACAATACATTGCGGCATTGGAAAAGGAGCTACAGATACATTTCGAACCAGTAGAAATTCCCCTCAAATTCCCCTCAATTCGAACCAGCCCCTCAAAATACATCACCATGCAAGAAAAAAACTTTAAACTCACATCGAGATGGTACAAGCACCCTACATAAATTCAACAGTGATATCCCAGACACCTGCTGGAGATATGATTCAGACACTGGATCCTTCTCTAACATATGGTGGGAGTGTGAAAAAATAAAAACCTTTTTGGTCCAAAGTGGACAACATAATCCACAGAATCTGCCCAAATGCCTTTCACATCACTCTTAAGCTGCTTTTTCTAAATATCAGTCCGAACCTACACCCCAAATATCACTCTTCCACCACCTCCTACTGACGGCCAAATCCCTTATCCCACTTGTCTGGAAACAAACCAGATCCCGCTCTACCAGACAATGGATTAATACAATCTCTCAACTAGCTAGACTAGAAAAACTTAGTGCTTATGACCATAGGAAACATAGCGACTACAAGAAAATTTGGGATCCCTGGTTCTCATTTTTTGACTCTGATTTATGTAAATCACACTTTTCAGAGGAATCGGTAGATGATTAGATACTCCCTGAACCCAAACTCTACCCGATTACACTTGGGGAACCTTCACCCCCCCTCATTACCAGCACATGTATAACAAACTCCACCCCCTCCCTCTTCTCTTCCTTCCCCCAGTCTTTCGCAAAGTAAGTAATCCTCACTCACCCACCATACCCTTATATAACTCAGGGCACCCATGAGAGGCCAACTCTGCCCCATTGGGCCCCCTTTCCCCCCATTCTTCCCTCATAATATTTCATTATGTTCCATTATGCTACTGCATACCACTACTCCATTGTTTTTCCACTGTTATCTGCTTTTATATTGCATGTTTTCTCCTACTTCTAAGCATGCATGTTTGGCAATTTGCAATCTGTATCACTTACTACCATACTATGCTTGTTTCTATTGTTGTCATATGTATGCAGTACTGTTATATGTTATTTGCATTATAAAATGAAAAAAATCAATAAAAATATTTTGAAAACAAAACATAATATTTTCATGGAAATAAATATATCATGTTTAGAGATAAGGGAAATGGCAAAAATGCAGATTTTTAATTTTGCAACAAAATTCTGTTTGGCGCCCAAATTCTTTAGACTGCAATTTCTATAGGGGTTTTAAAAGTCAGACAAAGCACCCCATTTATAAATCTTCACCCCTAAAACTATTCAAAATAGCGTTAACTAGGGTTTTTAACTCTTTAAGACTTTAGCATGATTTAATACCTAATTATTGAAAATGTCTTAACACTTTCTTGGGGGGGGCGGTGCAAATTTTCGGAATTCAGAATCCAAAGGTTTATATTTGAAGTTCCAGGAATATGGAATTTATTCAGACACAAACCAAGTTGATGCGATCCATTTTTTGTTCATCATAATAAATGTTAGGATGTCCACATTGGCTGTAGGGAGGCGTATCCTATTGGTGGTGCTGAACATGCGCACCGTTGATTGGTGCTGGTCCTTCCCAGAATCCCTTATAACCCAGCCACACCCCAACAGATCTTTGTGCCAGATAGCCATGGAGAAATCTTGTCTTATGCTCTGTGCTAGTATTCTGAATTCCAGTTGTGACCCCGGTTCCATTATTGGCTTTGACCTGTTGCTACGTCCCCAACTCTGATCCCGTGCTGCCAGTCTTGACATCCTGGCCGTCCTCGATTACAATTCTGTTCAACGTCTTTGTAGCTCACCTTGGCTTCCACCGCAGACAAAGTTGCTCCTGTGGAACTGTGCAGCAAGTACAACCAGCTTTGCGGCGGGCTCTGGTAAAAACCGGGTAAGACTTAGATTCTGGTCCCAGGTGTCAGCTTACGTCATCAACCACGGTGGTCCAGTGGGTCCACTGCCCATGGAGCCTGACAGGGACATTGTTGCCTTTCTCTATGCCTCCTCTGAATCTATATCTTTGAAATGTCCTGTGAACAATTATATGTTGAGTAACAATCACATAAGTAATATGTAGATTAACATGTTCCACATTTAGGACCTTAGGAGGACTTTTGGGGGATCACTTTAAAATGTGAATTTTTTTTTCTTAAAATACATCATATGATTGCTTTATTACCTATTGCTACACAACTTAATATAATTAATTGCTTATTTTCATACTAAGTAAATAGTTTTTAATAAAACTGTATACATGTCAGGTATTATTTATTGTTAAATTTACAAATGTATTTTTTATTTTAAATACATTTAGCATGTATCATTTCTTATGTAATTTACCCTAAGCAATACAGAATAGTCTCCATTCTTTGAATGCATGTATCAACTTCACATATGTCAGTATTACTTAAGAAACTGTGGCAGTATAGTATTAGATTATTATTAAATTCTAATGAAACTCTTTTACAGTGATTGTGAAGGAGTGCAGAAAAAAGACAATGATACAATGCATTAGGTGATGCTTCTATTACAGGTAATAAAATTTATGTGTTCACCCACAAGATTCAGTTTCTTTCGCTTCCTGACACTAAAGAAAGAGAAAAAACTACAAATACAAAACCATTGTTTGGGAAGAAAGTCAACCCTTAGAGAGGAAGCAAATTCAAACTAAATAAAAAGTATTGAGAATAATAAATAGCTTGGACTGACCATATCATAAGAAGTGTAAGATTTATGTGCAAAGTCCTCTCAATAATGTGAAATAAATCTCAGTGCAAAGCTATAATGCAGGAATCAATAGGATTATGAGGTCAAACCAAAGTAAACCTGAGTGACAGATGCAAAATAAATTATATTTTCTGGTCATGCAGAGGTTAAATGAAACACAATAAATAAGTGAAGTGAACAGCCTGAAGTACAAAGATGTCAGCACAGACAGACAAATCTCTATTATGTTTTTAGCTCAATTAAAATCCCTTTCTATTTTTAAAGCATTGTAAGACATGGCATCAGATTATATTTGTCCAATTGTTCTTTTTTACCTCACTTAATCACTGAATGACTTCTGTGTCTGAATATTCTCATCACAATGAAGTCCTCCATGCCATGTTATTCACTGCTTTAGGCTTATTTAACACGACAGTGGGGCACATTTACTAAGGGTCCGTCTGACGCATTTTCGTCAGGGTTTCCCGAATTTTTTCGTTTTGCGCTGAATTGCCTTGGATTTTTGGCGCACGTGATTGGATTGTGGTGCATCGGCACCAGCTTTCATGCAACATAAATTGGGGGCGTGGCCATCGGACAACCCAACTGATTCGGACAAACCGGATCAGGAAGAAGAAGGTGAACTCCGGTGGATCTCGGCGGGGGAAGCGACACATGCAGGAAATTTGACGCACGTTCTTAGTGAATCGCGGCAGCTCCAAATCCTCGTTGGATATTCCAGATCGGCGGCATCAGCGGGACAACTAAGTAAATGTGTCTCAGTATCTTAATGAGTATTTTGCTTCAGTATTTGAAAGCCAAATGTGGCAGTGGACCTGACAGAGAAGAAAAACTAAAATGTAAATATTTGTGCTCCTTGGATGGCAATAATCCATTTTTGGACAGAAATAATCCAAGATATTGCCACGCAATAAGGGAGTTAAAAAAAAAGTTATGTGCGCCAAAATGGTACCAATTGAAATGACAACTCAACACGTAAAAAATAAGCCCTAAACTAGCTCTGTAAACCAAAAAATATTAAAACACAACACCCTATAAACAGGGGAACTTACAAAATATATTAAAAAGTTTACTCTTTTATTGCATCGATATTAAAATAAAACCATACATTGACAATTACATGGATTTTTAAAATGATCCCAAGAATAAGATGGAGCCAGGCAACCCAGCTGTAAAAAAACAATATTAAAGTTATGTCTCTGAAAAGATGGAGATGCAAAAAAATGAGATTTCCTCTATGTTAGTTTTTTTCCAGTAAAATTGTAAAAATAAATGAAAAACTATATAAATGAGGCATCACCATAATCGTTGTGATCTGTAGAATAAAGATAATATAGTATTTTTAGTGTACGGTGTACGACCCCCAAAAAATACAAAAAGAAAGGAAACCAAAATGTACTATTTTCTTTTCACCCATACATTCAAGAGTCAATAAAATCTTATCAATAAGCTAATGACCCACTAAAATGAAATATTTGTAAAGTGCATCTCATGTCACAAATAATAAGCCCTTATATGTCCAAATTGCCAAAAAACTAAAGATTGTATAGCCAATAAAAAGTGACAATGCATAATCTGCTCTTAATGGCGCAGCTTCCCTTCGATGCCCTGGCGTGTGCCCATACACCACATATGGGGTATTGTTATACGCGGGAGGGATTGGGTATCAAATTTTGTGGAGTGTTTTGGTAATTTATCCACTGAGAATTTGAAAATTTTTTGAAAAACACATTAATTTAGCCAAAAAAAATGTACTTTCAAAATTGCATCCCATTTTGTTTTAACCACTGTAAAACAATTAAAGGGTTAACAAACTTCATAAAAGTTGTTTTATGTACGTTGAGGGGTATAGTTTCTATAATGCCTTTATTTAGGCTTCTCAAAATGACTTGAAACCAGAGCAGGTCCCTCAATAGCAGGATTTTGCGTTTTTTATGAAAATCGCACCCAACATTCAAAGCCCCACAGCATCCTACAAATATAAGAGTATGCATAAAAAACCCAGTTCACATAAAGTAGACATTTGGTGAATGTTAGTTATTATGTTTTTTGCGGTTATGACTGTGTGGAAAAAGTAGAACATTTAGAAGTTCAAAAATCGAGAATTTTTCCAAATTTTCACCAAATATCTGATTTTCTCATAAATAAATGCAAAACATACCACCAAAATTTTTCAACTAACATGAAGTACAAAGTGTCACAAGAAAACAATTTTAAAACCACTTGGATATGTTAAAGCGTTTCAAAGTTATAACCATTTATAGTGACAGGGCAGATTTGAAAAAATGGGCAGTGTCAGGAAGGTGAAAAGTGGCTTTGGCATTAAGGGGTTAAAAATATTCAGCATCAGTACAATATTCCTTATATTTGTAAGTAGTACTTTATTTGGTCCCTCTCATTGATGTACTTGAAAGAGTACATTATAATTTTGGGGGGTTTCTCATTGTTCTTGAGCTTTAGAATGTTTGTGTTCATTATATTCTTAGAAGTACTAATTTGGACAAAACTTACATTGCAACCAAATATAATGGAGATTCTAAATCTGAACAAGACAGAAAAAGGTTGCCTAGTTGGCTAACTCACTTTTCAAGTCAAGAAAAATACATCCATAAATCGATAAGAAATCCAGCAGAATGTACCAGTACCATAAGTAAAACGTAACTTTTAATAATTACTGATAAAATAAGTTAAGTGAACCACAATAGTATGCACATCAACCATCTAGTCAGCAAAAACATATCAGAACGGGAGCTCTTTCAGACCTCCAATAAGTCTCGTCTGACACGGTCCCCATTAATTCCTCACCGTGCCTTAGTGCATTCCTGTATAGCATATGACACGGTACATCATCTCAAAACCACGGATCAACATTAATCCGGACAGTAAGGAATAATAGGGTGGATCTCACCAGTCTTCGATGCTCCGTTTCCTGGTCGAGCGGTACTGGTCCGGAGGTACAGGACCTATTAAGCCCTACAATCGCTTTGTATCCTGACCCCGCAATATTGCTCCCGCCCTACAAGGACGGTCCCAGTACTGTCCCTTTCAGACCCTGTTAGTCCCTAATATGTAATCCCTACGCGTTTCGTACGTCGTGTGACGCACTCCTCAGGGGAATAAAGTAATGTAGTGGGCTATGCAGTCTTGATGCTAAGTATGGCTGCAAAATCTCCACATCAAAGGGTTAAAATGAATCAAAAACGAGCAGTGGCCATGCCACTACATCTAGCCACCATACTAGTATAACTTGTATTATACGGGCCACTGCTCGTTTTTGATTCATTTTAACCCTTTGATGTAGAGCTTTTGCAGGCATACTTAGCATCAAGACTGCATAGCCCACTACATTGCTTTATTCCCCTGATGAGTGTGTCACACAACGTACGAAACGCGTAGGGATTACATATTAGGGACTAACAGGGTCTGAAAGGGACAGTACTGGGACCGTAATTGTTAGGGCGGGAGCAATATTGCGGGGTCTGGATACAAAGCGATTGTAGGGCTTAATAGGTCCTGTACCTCCGGACCAGTACCGCTCGACCAGGAGACAGAGCATCGAAGACTGGTGAGATCCACCCTATTATTCCTTACTGTCCGGATTAATGTTGATCCGTGGTTTTGAGATGATGCACCGTGTCATATGCTATACAGGAATGCACTAAGGCACGGTGAGGAATTAATGGGGACCGTGTCAGACGAGACTTATTGGAGGTCTGAACGAGCTCCCGTTCTGATGTGTTTTTGCTGACTAGATGGTTGATGCGCATACTATTGTGGTTCACTGTGAACTTATTTTATCAGTAATTATTAAAAGTTACGTTTTACTTATGGTACTGGTACATTCTGCTGGATTTCTTTTCAAATATAATGGAGGAAAAAAATATAAAAGTCTCTCACTAATACTACTCTCATTATTCCCACACACGTTCTCAATAAGTCTGTCCTTTATTAGCAAATAACACATGAGCATTGCAGTTTTTATGACATTCATCCAATTCTACTAATTACTATTTTTCTCAAGTTCTTTGCATTTGTATCGGGGAAGGATTTGGCTATGAACATGTTTTGCTCTTATATTTCTGAATAAATATTGCTTTAATCAATACATAAAAAGTTCTACATGAAAATTAAAACTGGCTAGAATACTGGGTGGCCATCTGCAAATATTTATCACTCACTGATAGATGTCTTGAGTTTCTACTTATATTTTAATTTTCTGGAAAGCCCATACTAAAATACAATTCTTTATTCTCTTCAGTTTTTCCTAACACTTGCGTTCTTACAGCAGGATTTCTTCTATAAACAAGTACTTTCCGGGAACATGGTCTACCTTGGCCTTAAGAACTATGAAATGTTACAAGTGACAATGACTTTGGAAAGACACATTGTCTCAAGAAAATCTTTTGATCATTGACCATTATGACATGATACATATATTACAAATTTATTAAATGCCTGCATACCCTTTTTCATAGACTTACCACTAATCTCTAAGATGTGAGAACTGGCATCCAATTGAAATTTCAAATATTTTTTACATGCTTGTACTTAAAAAAATCAGAATACACTTTCCATGTGTATATCAATAGTTGATATTCATTCCATTTATAAACTCAAAGCACTAGCAATTTGACTAATAATTCGATTAATAATTCAAAAGAAAGAAAAAAGGTATTTTCAATCAAATTAGATATTCTAAAAAACATCCAGCAGTTTTCCTAAGGCTACCTGCATACTAATGACATCAGAATCACCAGTGAAAAATGGACAATAATGTCCATTTTTACACACCCGATTTGCCAGTCTAGCATCCATTTTTCGCTATTCCTTAATGTATGAATGATCAGTTAAAATGAGATCTAACAAGGATATGCTCCACTACCTACTAAATGGTAAGGACATATAGTCTGGTATAAAAAAGAACATGTTCCTGAAATCATTAAAAGTGCAGTAAAAAAAAGGAAGCCAAACATCTGTTTTTCACTGTCTAGTACAGCTGCCCTTATGTTGATTGGAGTTAGACCCAGTCAGAGCCCACACTGCAACTCTGCATTTTTACTCCACATGAGTCACATTTATCAAGGCCTTTGTGACATTTAATCTGTTAGATTTTCGCTTGCACAGTTTAAGAAGTGTCTATGCCATATTAGGGGGTTCTCCGGGGCCCAGTCGGTGCGTGCACCAGATTTATCATGCAAAGTCCGAAAGAACCACGTCCCATGTTAAAGTAAACCTAAGTAAAATGGTTTATTTGATACCTGTAGCTGCTAAAATGTTGTTACGTCAGTATCTAGTTTTTCTGCAGTTCTTAGTTTTAGCCAGAGAAGTTGCTGAATTCTATGTGGTTATTTTCAATCAGTACTCAGAACAATGCTCTATGCCTGGACTGATTGTTGTATCTATCGGCTCTATGAAAACTTTATTCAGACCTAGCAAGGGTTAATGCTCTCTTTTCCAGAGCTTTGCCCATACTCTAGTAAATGCTCTGTGTGCGTTATCATGATTGCTGGCTTGCGAGCTCTCTTGTTTCTGCTAGCTCTCTTGACTTGCTTGCTATATGTCTGTACTTCTGTTTATTGATATTTGGCTTACATGCGTGACTATTCTTTGGTGTATACAATTCTGCCCTTTACATACTCAGTTGTGACCTAGATTGTTGGCCTACTGTTTGTGTTATTAGTTTGTCTATATTGTTACATGTAAAGACTTTGGCACAGGGATGGACTGTCTTTGTGTTTGGAATATATTCCACACTCCAAAAACATACTGGTAGGTTGATTAGATTGTGAGTCCCATGGGGACAGGGACTGATTTGGCAAGCTCTGTGTAGCACTGCATAATCTGTCTGTGCTATATAAGGGATTATTATTATTATTATTATAAATATTAGTATATGCAGATGTAAGCAGACAGGGCTGTTGGGGGGGGGGGCTTGAGTTTTAGGGTCCACTGTCCTGTCTATTGTCCCTGAGTCCAGTTTCCCAATTACAAATGTTTTTTGTATTTATATATCTGTCCCCTGACTACATGCACTATGGACTGAATATCATTGTGGCAAATGATAGCTGTTTTTCCTGTTCATACAGGTGTTTTCAACT
Source organism: Engystomops pustulosus (assembly GCF_040894005.1). Taxonomy (NCBI): domain Eukaryota; kingdom Metazoa; phylum Chordata; class Amphibia; order Anura; family Leptodactylidae; genus Engystomops; species Engystomops pustulosus. The sequence continues at coordinate 131,025,339 of NC_092412.1, read as the reverse complement.
TTTCAACAAAGGCATAGTAAAATGAATATGTATATTCATGTGTCAGTTTTTTTTTTTACTTCATTATGTCCATCATTAACATTTAAATATTAAGGAATGTCCACATAAAAGTCAAAAACCTTAAAAGAAGTCCAATTGAGTTTCACTGTGGAAAGAAACTGTCACATCTGTGTCAGTGTCTTCCTCGATTGGCTTGATTAGGTTGATTGATTAATTATCCTCCCCCCCCCCCCGCTGCTTGTGATGACATGAGGATGGCTAGGTATATGTTAATAGTCTTCTATGACTCCGTGTTTTACGACACCTGTATGCCTTAAAATCTTTATATAATGAAATATTGCTATGTGGGCATCCTATGAACTTCGTCGTACTTCCAACTTTTCCCTCATAATGTCCTGCACACATACATACTAATCATGATGATAACTGTAGTAATAATTACTGTTGCTGTGGTGACTTGTTAAGGAAAAAAAATGCAACAAAAAGAACAGAATAAGTAAAAAAAAGGTTTGGAGAAACTACAGTAGTGAAGCACATCATAGAAAACAAACACAATGGGGCTTATTTACTAAGTGGACCGCACTTTCGTTGGATATTCCGGCGTTTTCGGGTTTCGCGCGGCTGGGACAGGTATTAAAAGGGGATTTTGGCACACGCGATTGGATTTTGGCGCAATCGTGCCGGCTTTCATTCGACAGAATACAGGGGGGGTGTCAGACGATCCGACTGATCCGGACTGAGCGCAGGATTTAACTTTTAAACTTTTAAAGACAATGCACTTACATACACCGGGAAGAAGATGGTGAAATTGGGCAAATGAACTTTGGGAATCGCACCAGAGTGCATGATCGTTGGACACTCGGTTTTTCAGGACCTCCGTCGACCGGGTCAGTAAATGTGCCCCAATGTGTTAGATATAAGATGGTGAGTATTGGAAGAGAATGAAGGTAGACTGTTGCAAAAATTGGTTTATAGGATTCATGTACTGGATACAGTGAACCCTATAGGAAGCTGTAAATGTTTGTAGCACCGACATATGTATATATATATATATATATATATATATATATATATATATATATATACAGTATATGTATGTATATATATATATATATATATATATATATATATATATATATATATATATATAAAATTTAAGGAAGTTCCTAGAGTATTTTAGCTACCTTACCTTAGATGAAGTAAGATAGGTGCACGTAGAAATTGTCCATGGGTCATCACATGATACCTTTTATGGTATATAAGGTAGCTACCCATTTGAGTATGCATGCTTGAGAAAGGGGCAGAGTCTCGAAATGTAGCCACAAGCGTCATACATACTTCTTCCCAAAACAGCGCTTCTTCTGCAGTGGAACTCTTGCCCCCTGCTCCTTTTTTTTTTTTTGTAGAAGACAGAACATGTGTCATTTGCACAATGTGCTGCCAGTCCATAAAGCGCAGCCAAACTGTCAACAAGCAACCATGAGTTCCTGTGGATGAGACACCACAAAAGCCCGAAAATACTCCATCTGTTGCTTTGGTTGATTCATACTTTACCACTGCCTCATGAGTGAAAAGGCAAACTGTTGAGGTGACTCCATCACTTCCACCAGCAGCACCACAAACACCTATCATGTCCACACCATTGTATCAGCTTTCTATCCCCTAAATAATGCAGAGAAAGCATAAGTTTGGTCCTGAATGAGGGTATTTTGAAATTCATGGCCTTAGAAAATTCTACCATCCAGGCTAGTGGAGAGAGATAACTTTAAAGATCTTATGGCAATGAATGTCCTACTGTATGTAATTCCTAGCCGCCACTACCTTCCTCCTCTCCTGCTTCCTTTTCCCATCAGGGCAGCACCAGCACCATCAGTTTTAACAAAAGCATATACCACATACTGCCCAGGCGCAGTGGATTGGGATCTAGAGGCAGACAGATTATTATAACTTAAAACTGGCAAGATGGTGTGCGACAATGAGCAAAATTTTTTAGCAGCCATGCAAATTTGATGCACACCCCTTGCCTTGTGCATGTGGCCAATATGGCAGTGCAAATTTTACTGGCCAATTAAACAGACATGCCACAGCTGCCAATAAACTCTGTGCCAAGTGTGCACGTTTTCAGCGTTCACACCCTGCTTCTGCTCTGCACTGCAGAAGAACTTTTGCCTTTCCACCCGCTGCCACATATGTGATGTATCAACTAGGAAGAATTCAAATTTATATTTATAAGCTGGTGTGGGAGCAACAGCAGGCAGTAGTTGAATTACAGATACAGAATTCTGGGGTGAGTCGAAGTAGTGACCATTAGCACTTCACCACCAACATGGAGGACATTTATGCTATGCTGCACTGCTTCCAGTATGCCCCAATATGCTCAGCACTGATGACGCCATTGTCAGCACCATCATCCTCATCTTTTGTCATTAAGCAAATCAGCAATGGTGAAGGGAAATTATGTATTAAAACATAGCTTTTAATTCAAAAGCTCATAAAACCGGTACCTAATAGCACTTGAATATTGTAAAAACCACATAGAGGCCGCAATAAACCACCACGGTCAATGTATTATTCATAGTTGTCTTACATTAAGAAAATGTTTCTAATAAATGTAGCATAGGGATTAATTAAAGTTACAGGTGTAGAAACACACAGTTGAATTACAAGTACAAACCGAACAATCTCACCAGTTTAGTAGTATTCTGGGATGTGTAGTTCCTCCAAACTGAGTCCTTGTAATCTCTCCCAAATAAGTCCCATCAATGATCCACAGTAGTAATGTACAATGGACCTACCAAGTCCCTATCATGTCCCTGATGTCCTGGCAGTCCCCAAGACTTCTGTCCTAAGAAGGACAATCCACAGTTAACAAAACCTATAAAGACAATTTGGGCTGAAAATTAGAAGTGCACATAGCCAAAACAGCACTCAAGGTTGCAACAGGACACAGGAGGTAAAAAGCTCATTTGCTCGAAATAGCAGGCATTACCAAAAAGAGAAAGATAAATAATGCTAAAACAGTCAAAGTTTATTGAGTACATTTTAAAAATAGTAGGTGGTTACAAGGCATGAAACATATAGGTGCAGGGCAGCGAATACAGATATAAAGTTATAAAATAGATGACATTCATAAAGTGCATAGTGCATAGCCAGAAACTGTAATGCATAGTGACACAAACATTGTTGCTTAAAGAAGGAAATGCATCAGACACACACAATGCGCGTACAAGATAAAGTGACAAATGTTACCTGATGGAGGATTATAGTACAACACAAGGGATAAGAGACTGCCCAGCACCTCCCCGAAACATGTTTTGTCCGGAGAGGACTTTGTCAAGGGGTACACAATGCATTTGCCACAAGGAGTGCTACCCCATTTAGGTGGAGGTGCACCAAAAATCCTTTTTTTCTGCCGTTCTCCTGTCCCCCTTTTGTGGTGCACTCTTTGTTTTTAAAGTGTTTATTATTTTTATTTTTAACATACTCACATGTTTGTCTTCTTTTTTCTGTCATAGAACGATAACAACATGCTGGATGTATCTCGATGAATTGACCATGTCTTTGCAGCTTCTGATCAACTGGAATCTTCTTTAAATTCCGCTTCTATTCCTGCAGCAACAAGGAATTCTTCACGGATTGCGATCCTCTTTGCCATACTCACCTCCCTTCCACCATACACGTCTCCATACCCCCCCACTTCTCACTCCACTTTTTTGTTTTTCTTTTTCTTTTGACCACACCATCTTGATGTGCAGAACTTTGCATTTTCCTCTCCACTTCATCTCACTACATCATCAACTGACCCACGTTTATTTGTGTCTTTCGGACACTCTTGTCACTCAATTTTCCTGCACTCACGTGCCGTACTTGATTCACATCACCAGTGAGGTCTCATTTCCCATTATCATCCCAGCATTTTGCCCTTACATATATATATTTGTTTGCCCTTAACATTGCCCCACTCCAACATGGTGTCCCGCAACCCCGTTTTCAATGTTTTTCACTTTACCTGTCATGTTATCAGTGTTTACCTATGCTGCCCTTTTCCAAAATGGCGTCCGGACATGCTGGTGGATTGTGCGCATGCACGGTGGCCGCTGTGCGCGTGCGCGGTCGGGAGGCTGGTCACCGCACAGTCCGGATCACATGACTGCTCCAGATGGTGCCTCTGCCCCCCGCCCACGCGCCCACACAAGTCGTTGATCATGCACCGCAACTCTTTCCCTCTTGTCCATGAGACGCAGGTGTGTATCTACTGCGTCCATTGGTCAGCTATTTGCTTATAATCTCCAGCTTTTCAAAGTTCAGCTTGACAAAGTCCTCTCCGGATGAAACACGTGTCGGGGAGGTGCTGGGCAGTCTCTTATCCCTTGTGTTGTACTATAATCCGCCATCAGGTAACATTTGTCACTTTATCTTGTACGCGCATTGTGTGTTTCTGATGCATTTCCATCTTTATGCAACAATGTTTGTGTCACTATGCATTACAGTTTCTGGCTATGCACTATGCACTTTATGAATGTCATCTATTTTATAACTTTATATCTGTATTCGCTGCCCAGCACCTATATGTTTCATGCCTTGTAACCACCTACTCTGTTTACATGTTCTATTTTTAAAATGTACTCAATAAACTTTGACTGTTTTAGCATTTTGTGCTCTTTTTTCTCTTTTTGGTAATGCAGTCCACAGTTAAGTCTGCGTACACCATGTGCTACTTGAAAGAAAATAAATAACCTGCCCCAAAAAAAACTTTTCAGAGAAAAATGAGGGAGTACAAGAACACTTTGGAGGAGGCACTACTGGTGGAGTTCTCATCCAACTTTGAGGGCTCAGTGGCAGCTTAACGGATGGACTAAGGCTCCAATCCCTGTTCATATGGAGACATGCATATGGAGACCTGCATGCAAGCTATGCTACTTGTTGTAAAAAATGTGAACCCCACCCCTTAATATTACCTACTGAGAAACTTGCTCATAATAGGTAGACTTTAGCCTTGGGTTATGCAAAAAGCCAAATTCACAGTACCTAGTGGACTATATCTTCTGTTATCAGATGTTTAACACACCTTTCCTACCTATCCCAATATTTATATAGATTTTTATGCTAACCTGCTCTGTGTCTGACACCATTTATAATAATGTATTTTCCCCTTTTCTAGGTTCTGGCTATTGACCTCTACATTGTGGGGACGCTGCATATGACTGCTATTCTGCTGATTCAGGAATACTGTAGATGAATAGGAGTAACAATTATGTAAGCTGTCCTGTGAATACTTCCATGTTGAAGAACGTAATCATACTTGGTGGTGCATTGTCCAACAATAATGCACTGTGCCACGATTCACTAAGATCGTGCGCCCAATATCATGAATGTGTCGCTTTCCCGTTCAGGTCCGACAGAGTTCACCATTTTTTAAGTACTGCATGTAAGTGCATTATCTTGTGTCACAATTTGAAAGTTAAATCCTGTGCTCAGTCCAAATCAGTCAGATCATCTGACGGCACAACCCCCAATCTGTGTCACATGGAAGCCAGCGCAGCTGCGACAAATAACAATTGCGTGTGACACAATTCCAGGGCAGACAATTGTTAAATACTCGTCCAAACAGTGCAATCCCCAAAAAATCTAAGTCCGGCTAAAGTGAGCAGCGCAACCTATTCTGTAGTAAGTTTCTTGATGCAATTTGATGTTAGAATTGGACCAACAGTTCAAAATCTTAAACCAACCAGGGCTTTAAACCCCTAACCTCTCTTTGGACATGGTCAGAATCGCTAACAGTGTCTCCGAAAATTAGAGACCGATCCATGTAGAATAGAGACAACTAACACAAGTCACACAACTTACCTTATTGAAGCACTCTTGTTGTATCTCAGTTTTTCACACAAAGGGTTCTTTTGGAAGAACAACATATACTGCAGGTTTATTATATGTTTAATTCATTATTTTAATGTATTGGGCAAAACTAACTTTTTATGTATAGAAATGGAGTGACTAGGGGCATAAGTAATCTAATGTCCACTAAAATGTTAGACGCATTAATAATAACTGATGCCAACTTTCCCCAGACCAGCAACCTCAGTTCATTGTCAGAATAACTTGGGTAGCTGAATTTGCCCCTACAGTGGTTTGAACGCTGAATCCAGGTAGTTGGGCACCTTAATAGCACGGCAAGTGCATGGGTAGTCATAGACAACAATCGTATTTCTAAAGGACAAATTGACTGCATTTATGCAAAATTATCTCCATATAGGTACATTTTTAATAACTTTCAATAGAAAAACTGTATATAAATTACAAATTAATGAAATTCAATATAAATGCCCATATTAGAATACCCCTCTAAGCTTAACCTTCAAGTCTGTCCATGTTGCAAATTACCCTACCCAGCCAGGTAATGTGTTAATGTTTGCCCCTTGTGTAATGTGTTCGTGAATGTCTCTTGTTCTGACTCCTGAGCTCAGCATTGAACTACAACATCATTGAATTTTTAACATGGTTTCAATATATGGGATTTTTTTTAATTAAAAGTCAAGAAACCTGCCAAATTATTTAGAACAAGATGCACTCCAACTGCCCATTAACTAAAGCAAATTCTATTAACAAAATGTTGGAAAATAGGCTTTCAAACAAATAGATCCTAATTCTTTTCTATGATAATTCATTTTGGCGAAGGATGCGTATTTTCTTTACCCGCAGAAGTATTGTATAACCATTATTACTTCTTTAGTTCTTGAATCCTTCTAGGATGTCTGCTAATTTACTTAAATGCATCTGAAGCAGAGATACTAAGTCCTAGAAAAACAAAACTTACCTAATGGAGCTGTAAAAGTGGTAACATTGGCATTGTAGAGATGTGTAGCTCTATGCCAAGGCTTTTAATATGATTTGACAAGGCAGATGTTGCAAGAAGTGATTTGTGCCAACATCGAACGACTATAACACAAAAGCAAAAACATAGTGTAATCATTTGTTTCACCAGTCAATCATGTGATACAATATTTGGCTTCAAATAATTTTTCAAAGATTACTCAGTATGATTTTTGAAACTGTAAACTTTTTCAATAACTTATTGATCAATTGTAAGAAAAGCAGAAAAGTATCACAGGGCAAGCTATTAATGGGGAAAATTAACTTATCAATGAAAAACTTATTTTCCAGACAACTGAACAGCAATCTACCAACCTACAAGGCATTACATGTATAGTAGTGGTCCCCAACCTTTTTTTAACTATGGCACAGCTGCATAAAATTTTTTTTTTTGAGGGACCTATGGGGCGGGGGAGTGTTGGAGGAGGTGAATTTAAGTTTGCAAGCTCCGTCCTGAACCCGTAAATATTTCTTTCCTCTTGAGTTTCAACAAAGTGTAATGCCCCACATTGGTCCCCCTATGCTTTATAATTTACCCTATATAGTATAATGTGCCCATCCATTGACACCATCACTTATAATACCCCCTTTTCCCAGAAAGCTTATGTGACACATAAGAACGAGACATAAAACATAGTTTTTACTCATGACTTTATACTATTTTTATGATGTATCACATGTAAATTTGTGAATTCAATGAAGAAACATTTCTGGTTTGATACTGTAGCTGTAACATTGTATTCCTCTATCCTTTAATTGAAGATCCAGGAAGTGGTTAAATGGGTCTGCTGGAATTTGTGGGGCTGATTGAATTTACTACTACAGCCTAAGTGATTTAAGATAATAATTTAGTATACTTTGGCAATTTGATTTTACGATTTACTGACTTACAGGACAACCTTCTATTTTTCATCTCCCTTTGTTGTGCCATCATTGCAGAACTTGCCTTTACTGTTCCAGGTGTAATATTGAAAGCCGGGGTGTGACAACCTTATGATGCTTCCTTTAATCCATCACCCAAAATCTCAGAATACTCCCACACCCTCCTCTTCTTCTCCAAGTCTTGTCCCAATTCCTGCGCATACTCCTTTGAATGTAGTTACTAGAGGCAGGTGTGATGCCTATGATCACATGACACTACAGATCTCGTGACCCAGATTATATAAGCAGGGCTTCCTGTTTCACACAGCATGCAGTGTGAAGAGTAGGCAGAGATGAATCTAAAATCTCTGCTGCCTGAGGTGAGCTACAGAATGGCATCATCCAGAAGTAACACATCAGGACATTTTTTAGTAAGTGGATTCTCCATACAGTGGGGGTCATTTACTAAGGGCCCGAATCTCGTTTTTATGGCGGGTTACCCGAATTTTTCGTTTTGCGTCGATTTTCGATCGATTTTCGTTTTGCGATCGGATTGTGGCATATCGGCACCGGCGTGCACGCGACGGAAATCAGGGGGCGTGGCCGAACAAAAACCAGACTGATTCGGAGAAACCACCGTATTTTTAAAAAAAAAAGTGTTGCTGGACACGCGCTTACCTGCACTCGGCCCGGCTTGGTAAAGTTCAGTGCATTGCGATGAACTTCAGAGCAGCAGTGACACCTGGTGGATGTCGGAGGAACTGCCTTAGTAAATCGCCGGAAGACCCGAATCCTCCACACAGAACGCGCTGCTGGATTGCCACAGGACCGGGTAAGTAAATCTGCCCCAGTGTCTCACACCTATGCTGGCATCAGGTGTGAAGAGACACTATTTTTAGGTATCAGGTCCTGCTTTATAGCAGGTGGTGCTGCTTGAGGCAAGAGACTCAACTTGCCTCATGGAAGGTGCACCCCTGGGAGCAGATGCAGTCTTTGGTCTTCTCAGCTATGTCAGTAGTAGAAGGATCAAGCTGGATGCTGGCATCCTGTGTGTAGGCACAGGAAATGATAACAGAAGGGAGTGAAGGGGTGGAGATAGGAGGACACAGGAGTGCCCAAACTCACTCCTCATTAATAAGCTGGACTGCTGGAGAAAAAGTTGCATTGATCAGAGCCACAGCAGGTAATTAGCATACTATGAGTCATAATTTTGGAATACAATTATAAAAGTTATACAAAACAAAAGGATATGAAAGTTATTAGAAAGGTGCTGGAGAGAGGATTTAGGAGTATTTTTTGGATTTGGGCTATCATTTCAGCTCACACTTTAAAGGGGTATTCTCATCTGGGCATTCACATTTCATTTCATTAATCTACCATGTATATACATTTCTTCAATTAGATGTTATCAAAAAATTTTACCTTTAGAAACATGACTGTGCCCTTGGATATGACCACCTCTGCTAGAGGGATTGCACAAAGAAACAAAGGTGTTTGTTTATTAAATGTCCGGGAGTTACTGCATGTCCCACAGCCATCCTGTGGTAATGAACTCTGAATCCAGGTGGTCCGGCAGGGCTCAATACTGCATGTCTTGCCACTGCTGCCAAAATGTCAGGTGGTTGTATCAGAGGAAGATATCTCGTTTCTACTTTTATGAGAAATTATCTTCACACAGGAACTTTTTTTTAACAACACCCAATTGAAGAAATGTTCACATATGGCAAATGAATTAAATTAAAAGTGAATGCCCAGGTGGGACACCCCTTTAAGTCACAGCATAGTAAATTCAGTGTAAAGTATGTATCATGGAAAAAGTCAATCAATTCTTTACCATAGCCTAGAAATCCTTTCTGTTCTGTCCCCTTGACTCTTTAAAGGTTTATAAGATTTGAGGCAAAGAAATATGTGATGAGAATAGATACGGTTCTGATGTTTGCCTCTGATTCAAGTACTAGATCGGCTGAATGCTGGTGAAAGCTGAATAAACAGCACATGAGACCCGTAACTCTCTTTAACTATGCTATTTTTTTAATATAATATTGACATATGCTCATCTGGGTGTTGCAGCTAATGTAAACTGTAGACACTATGACTCAGGGGCTCAGATCAATTCATTTGAAAAGTTACAGGCCTGGTGTACATTGAAACACACCCAAATGTTAAGGGTAAATAGCTGTACGCAGTCAAATGTGATGAAATATTTATGTCCCCCTATGGAGTATGGAACAAGTGTCATATGTGCTTTAGATTGGCTTCATTTCACATATGCTGTAATTTAGGAACATCATATGGTTACATTATGGTTACATTATGGATATGTGAGAATTGTTTAGCCCTTAGTTACAATTTCTGCAGATATTTGTAGCTTTCCTTTGTACAGTATGTATGGCATGGCCTTAAAAAATGAATACACAGGCTTCCTTTTTAGTCTGTAACTACAGTAGCACATTTTTAGGTCAGGTTATGTGCAAAGTTGCTTCAAATTTTATTTCAAACAGCATTGGAGAAATTAGAACTGGTTTAAAAAATGTATACAGTATTTAATCAGGCCATGCAAATTAATATTAACCGGAGTATTGTGTCTATCTCTTACTAGCTGAAGTCATGATTGCACAAAGTGCTCCTTGTGTTACTATATCCAGAATATTGGGAACAAAACTGAACAATGCCACATACGTGTGGTCCGTTCCCAAAACAGAGTACTGTTTGCTAGAAATGTCAACTGGGATATTGAAAGTAGCACAAGAATATCTTTGCTTTGAATGCAGAGAAATGCAGAGAAAATCTTTATTTTTTATCTTTATTTTTTACCTGAGGAATCATCCCTCCACAGTAATACAACCCATCTACGTCTTCTTCCTTTCCTGTGTCCCTGCAGCATAGTTTGATAAAAGTGATAATAATCTACATAATTAACAAATATTTAGCCAGCAGTTTATTTAAATTGCATGCTAAATACTGTTAATATGGTGGAATTTGCATTTCCCCCTAAATCTTTACATATAACATATTTAAAGGAAACCTACCACTTACAAGTGGTAGGTTTAGACACATATACATGGCACCAGCTCAGGGTGAGCTGGTGCCAGAGCATATTTTTGTTAGGAGAACAAAGCCCCTATCGCCGTTTTATAAGTTATATTAACTTATAACTCGGCGCACCGCACTTGGGCACGGCGCACCATGCACGTGCCTGTGCGTGCACCGGATTCTAACGTGCTGGAGAGCCGGTGACGTCACCGAGCTCTCCGGCACACGCGCGCCTGCGCAACTTAGCACGGGGAAACAGGCCGTGCTAAGTTGCGCAGGCGCGCGTGTGCCGGAGAGATCGGTGACGTCACAGGCTCTCCAGCACTTTAGAATCCGGCGCACGCACGGGCACGCGCATGGTGCGCCGTGCCCAAGTGCGGTGCGCCGAGTTATAAGTTAATATAACTTATAAAACGGCGATAGGGGCTTTGTTCCCCTAACAAAAATATGCTCTGGCACCAGCTCACCCTGAGCTGGTGCCATGTATATGTGTCTAAACCTACCACTTTTAAGTGGTAGGTTTCCTTTAAGGTTACGTTCTTTAATGTAAGTTGATCTATCATATAATAGATGTGTATAAATATATGAGAGTGATGCAGTTAGGAGTAAATCATATACAAATGACTGGATACAGATAACCTACAGCATTCAATTAAATTTGAATTCAATTTACATTCAACTGTTATAATGCCTGTAGTCAGTGCCTTCACATCAGATCAAGAAGGGCAATAATTTTTTTGCTCAATATACCTTATATACTCGAGTATAAGCCTAGTTTTTCAGCACAAAAAATGTGCTGAAAAACCCAAACTCGGCTTATACTCGATATAAATATATCTAAACTCACCTTTCCGGTGACCCCTGTATATCTTCTGTGCGATCTGTCCGGCAGCGGCGGCAGGCTATATACACTGGGGCAGGGTCTGGCAGGCTATATACACTGGGGCAGGGTCTGGCAGGCTATATACACTGGGGCAGGGTCTGGCAGGCTATATACACTGGGGCAGGGTCTGGCAGGCTATATACACTGGGGCAGGGTCTGGCTGGCTATATACACTGGGGCAGGGTCTGGCTGGCTATATACACTGGGGCAGGGTCTGGCTGGCTATATACACTGGGGCAGGGTCTGGCTGGCTATATACACTGGGGCAGGGTCTGGCAGGCTATATACACTGGGGCAGGGTCTGGCAGGCTATATACACTGGGGCAGAGCCTGGCTAGCTATATACTGGGGAGGCTGTGACCAATGCATTTCCCACCCTAGGCTTATACTCGAGTCAATAGGTTTTCCCAGTATTTTGTGGTAAAATTAGTGGCCTCGGCTTATACTCGGGTCGGCTTATACTCGAGTATATACGGTACTAATTTGGTTGTTTAATGTTTAACATTAGAGATGAGCGAACATACTCGTCCGAGCTTGATGCTCGTTCGAGCATTAGCGTACTCGAAACTGCTCGTTGCTCGGACGAATACTTCTCCTGCTCGAGAAAATGGCAGCTCCCGCCGTTTTGCTTTTTGGTGGCCAGAAACAGAGCCAATCACAAGCCAGGAGACTCTGCACTCCACCCAGCATGACGTGGTACCCTTACACGTCGATAGCAGTGGTTGGCTGGCCAGATCAGGTGACCCTGGGATAGACTAGCCGCTGCCCGCGCTGCTCGGATCATTCTGTGTCTGGATGCCGCTAGGGAGAGAGCTGCTGCTGGTCAGGGAAATCGTTAGGGTGTTCTATTAGAATAGTGTTAGGCAGGAGTGATTCAACAAGAACCCAACAGCCCTTCTTAGGGCTACAATAACGTTATACTTTTTTTTTTTGTTTGCTTGTGGCTGGGCTTGCTGGCACTAGTAGTGCAGCTAGTACCATATTGTGAGGAATTTGCAGGGGGACTTGCTACCGTTGTGTTTAGCTCTTAGTGACACACATATCCACCTCAAACACCAAAGTGGGAAAATTTATTAGGGGTTTGATTTCAATTAGGCACAGTCTGCCATTTCCTTTTTATTTTACGTTTATTTTTTCATAACTCAGCGTCATCTCATCAGTGTGCTTTCATACTTGGCTAGAAAATAGCCATAGGAGAATCCAAACGGCTTACTTACGCCTACAGTAGCGTTATATATATTTGATTTGTGGTTGATCTGCTGGTGGCTGTCCTTGCTGCAGTGCATCTACTAGCAAATTGTGAGCAATTTGTAGTGAGAGTTGCGACCGCTGTGTTTTGCGCTTAGTGACGCACATATCCATCGCAAAGACCGAAGTGGGAAAATTTATTAGGGGTTTGATTTCAATTAGGCACAGTCTGCCATTTCCTTTTTATTTTACGTTTATTTTTTCATAACTCAGCGTCATCTCATCAGTGTGCTTTCATACTTGGCTAGAAAATAGCCATAGGAGAATCCAAACGGCTTACTTACGCCTACAGTAGCGTTATATATATTTGATTTGTGGTTGATCTGCTGGTGGCTGTCCTTGCTGCAGTGCATCTACTAGCAAATTGTGAGCAATTTGTAGTGAGAGTTGCGACCGCTGTGTTTTGCGCTTAGTGACGCACATATCCATCGCAAAGACCGAAGTGGGAAAATTTATTAGGGGTTGGATTTCAATTAGGCACAGTCTGCCATTTCCTTTTTTATTTTACGTTTATTTTTTTAATAACTCAGCGTCATCTCATCTGGCATAGCAGTGTGCTTTCATACTTGGCTAGAAAATAGCCATAGGAGAATCCAAACGGCTTACTTACGCCTACAGTAGCGTTATATATATTTGATTTGTGGTTGATCTGCTGGTGGCTGTCCTTGCTGCAGTGCATCTACTAGCAAATTGTGAGCAATTTGTAGTGAGAGTTGCGACCGCTGTGTTTTGCGCTTAGTGACGCACATATCCATCGCAAAGACCGAAGTGGGAAAATTTATTAGGGGTTTGATTTCAATTAGGCACAGTCTGCCATTTCCTTTTTATTTTACGTTTATTTTTTCATAACTCAGCGTCATCTCATCAGTGTGCTTTCATACTTGGCTAGAAAATAGCCATAGGAGAATCCAAACGGCTTACTTACGCCTACAGTAGCGTTATATATATTTGATTTCTGGTTGATCTGCTGGTGGCTGTCCTTGCTGCAGTGCATCTACTAGCAAATTGTGAGCAATTTGTAGTGAGAGTTGCGACCGCTGTGTTTTGCGCTTAGTGACGCACATATCCATCGCAAAGACCGAAGTGGGAAAATTTATTAGGGGTTTGATTTCAATTAGGCACAGTCTGCCATTTCCTTTTTATTTTACGTTTATTTTTTCATAACTCAGCGTCATCTCATCAGTGTGCTTTCATACTTGGCTAGAAAATAGCCATAGGAGAATCCAAACGGCTTACTTACGCCTACAGTAGCGTTATATATATTTGATTTCTGGTTGATCTGCTGGTGGCTGTCCTTGCTGCAGTGCATCTACTAGCAAATTGTGAGCAATTTGTAGTGAGAGTTGCGACCGCTGTGTTTTGCGCTTAGTGACGCACATATCCATCGCAAAGACCGAAGTGGGAAAATTTATTAGGGGTTGGATTTCAATTAGGCACAGTCTGCCATTTCCTTTTTTATTTTACGTTTATTTTTTTAATAACTCAGCGTCATCTCATCTGGCATAGCAGTGTGCTTTCATACTTGGCTAGAAAATAGCCATAGGAGAATCCAAACGGCTTACTTACGCCTACAGTAGCGTTATATATATTTGATTTGTGGTTGATCTGCTGGTGGCTGTCCTTGCTGCAGTGCATCTTTTAGCAAATTGTGAGCAATTTGTAGTGAGAGTTGCGACCGCTGTGTTTTGCGCTTAGTGACGCACATATCCATCGCAAAGACCGAAGTGGGAAAATTTATTAGGGGTTTGATTTCAATTAGGCACAGTCTGCCATTTCCTTTTTATTTTACGTTTATTTTTTCATAACTCAGCGTCATCTCATCAGTGTGCTTTCATACTTGGCTAGAAAATAGCCATAGGAGAATCCAAACGGCTTACTTACGCCTATAGTAGCGTTATATATATTTGATTTGTGGTTGATCTGCTGGTGGCTGTCCTTGCTGCAGTGCATCTACTAGCAAATTGTGAGCAATTTGTAGTGAGAGTTGCGACCGCTGTGTTTTGCGCTTAGTGACGCACATATCCATCGCAAAGACCGAAGTGGGAAAATTTATTAGGGGTTGGATTTCAATTAGGCACAGTCTGCCATTTCCTTTTTTATTTTACGTTTATTTTTTTAATAACTCAGCGTCATCTCATCTGGCATAGCAGTGTGCTTTCATACTTGGCTAGAAAATAGCCATAGGAGAATCCAAACGGTTTACTTACGCCTACAGTAGCGTTATATATATTTGATTTCTGGTTGATCTGCTGGTGGCTGTCCTTGCTGCAGTGCATCTACTAGCAAATTGTGAGCAATTTGCAGTGAGAGTTGCGACCGCTGTTTTTTGCGCTTAGTGACGCACATATCCATCGCAAAGACCGAAGTGGGAAAATTTATTAGGGGTTGGATTTCAATTAGGCACAGTCTGCCATTTCCTTTTTTATTTTACGTTTATTTTTTTAATAACTCAGCGTCATCTCATCTGGCATAGCAGTGTGCTTTCATACTTGGCTAGAAAATAGCCATAGGAGAATCCAAACGGCTTACTTACGCCTACAGTAGCGTTATATATATTTGATTTGTGGTTGATCTGCTGGTGGCTGTCCTTGCTGCAGTGCATCTACTAGCAAATTGTGAGCAATTTGTAGTGAGAGTTGCGACCGCTGTGTTTTGCGCTTAGTGACGCACATATCCATCGCAAAGACCGAAGTGGGAAAATTTATTAGGGGTTGGATTTCAATTAGGCACAGTCTGCCATTTCCTTTTTTATTTTACGTTTATTTTTTTAATAACTCAGCGTCATCTCATCTGGCATAGCAGTGTGCTTTCATACTTGGCTAGAAAATAGCCATAGGAGAATCCAAACGGCTTACTTACGCCTACAGTAGCGTTATATATATTTGATTTCTGGTTGATCTGCTGGTGGCTGTCCTTGCTGCAGTGCATCTACTAGCAAATTGTGAGCAATTTGTAGTGAGACTTGCGACCGCTGTGTTTTGCGCTTAGTGACGCACATATCCATCGCAAAGACCGAAGTGGGAAAATTTATTAGGGGTTGGATTTCAATTAGGCACAGTCTGGCAGTTTCTTTTTATTTTACGTTTATTTTTTCATAACTCAGCGTCATCTCATCAGTGTGCTTTCATACTTGGCTAGAAAATAGCCAAAGGAGAATCCAAACGGCTTACTTACGCCTACAATAGCGTTATATATATTTTATTTCTGGTTGATCTGCTGGTGGCTGTCCTTGCTGCAGTGCATATACTAGCCAATTGTCAGGAATTTGGAGTGAGACTTGCGACCGCTGTGTTTAGCGCTTAGTGACGCACATATCCATCGCAAAGACCAAAGTGGGAAAAATTATTAGGGGTTGGATTTCAATTAGGCACAGTCTGGCAGTTTCTTTTTATTTTACGTTTATTTTTTCATAACTCAGCGTCATCTCATCAGTGTGCTTTCATACTTGGCTAGAAAATAGCCAAAGGAGAATCCAAACAGCTTACTTACGCCTACAATAGCATTATATATATTTTATTTCTGGTTGATCTGCTGGTGGCTGTCCTTGCTGCAGTGCATATACTAGCCAATTGTCAGGAATTTGGAGTGAGACTTGCGACCGCTGTGTTTAGCGCTTAGTGACGCACATATCCATCGCAAAGACCGAAGTGGGAAAATTTATTAGGGGTTGGATTTCAATTAGGCACAGTCTGCCATTTCCTTTTTATTTTACGTTTATTTTTTCATAACTCAGCGTCATCTCATCAGTGTGCTTTCATACTTGGCTAGAAAATAGCCAAAGGAGAATCTAAACGGCTTACTTACGCCTACAATAGCGTTATATATATTTTATTTCTGGTTGATCTGCTGGTGGCTGTCCTTGCTGCAGTGCATATACTAGCCAATTGTCAGGAATTTGGAGTGAGACTTGCGACCGCTGTGTTTAGCGCTTAGTGACGCACATATCCATCGCAAAGACCGAAGTGGGAAAATTTATTAGGGGTTGGATTTCAATTAGGCACAGTCTGCCATTTCCTTTTTATTTTACGTTTATTTTTTCATAACTCATCGTCATCTCATCTGGCATAGCAGTGTGCTTTCATACTTGGCTAGAAAATAGCCATAGCAATAGGATAGCATTGTTTGGTTTTAAAAACTAAAAAACACAAAAAAACACAAAAAAAAGTTAAAAAAAAATTAAAGTTATAACTTTCATTTTCAAAATGTTTAACCCGAGGGCTAGGGGTAGAGGACGAGGGCGGGGACGTGGGCGTCCAACTACTGCAGGAATCAGAGGCCATGGTCCTGGGCGGGGTGAGACACCACCTGCTGATGAGGGAGCAGGGGAACGCCGCAGAGCTACACTCCCTAGGTTCATGTCTGAAGTTACTGGGACTCGTGGTAGAGCACTGTTGAGGCCAGAACAGTGCGAACAGGTGATGTCGTGGATTGCCGACAATGCTTCGAGCAATTTGTCCACCAGTCAGTCTTCCACGCAGTCCACCCATGTCACCGAAATCGGCAGTCCTCCAGCTCCTGCACCTCAGCCTCCTCCCCCCCAGTCTGCCCCCTCCCAGGAAAATTTGGCATTTGAACCGGCATACTCTGAGGAACTGTTTTCTGGACCCTTCCCACAGTCACAAACCACTTGTCCGGTTGCTGCTGAGCAATTTTCCGATGCCCAGGTTTTCCACCAGTCGCAGTCTGTGGGTGATGATGACCTTCTTGACGTAGTGGAAGAAGTGTGTAAAGAGGTGTCCGACGATGAGGAGACACGGTTGTCAGACAGTGGGGAAGTTGTTGTCAGGGCAGGAAGTCCGAGGGGGGAGCAGACTGAGGGATCGGAGGATGATGAGGTGACAGACCCAAGCTGGGTTGATAGGCCGGGTGAACACAGTGCTTCTGAGACGGAGGAGAGTCCTCGACCAGAACAGGTTGGAAGAGGCAGTGGTGGGGCCAGACGGAGAGGCAGGGCCAGACCTGGTGCATCAGCGCCAAATGTGTCAACTAGTGAAGCTCCCGTGGCGAGGGCTCCTGCAGCGAGGGCTAGATTTTCAGAAGTCTGGAGGTTCTTTAAGGAAACACCGGATGACCGACGGACTGTGGTGTGCAACATTTGCCAAACCAGGATCAGCAGGGGTTCCACCACTAATAGCTTAACTACCACCAGTATGCGCAGGCATATGAATGCTAAACACCCCACTCAGTGGCAACAAGCCCGTTCACCTCCGGCCGTGCACACCACTGCTCCTTCCCCTGTGTCAGATGATAGTCAGCCCCCTGCCCAGGACCCTGCCACAAAAACCCCATCGTCGCCTCCACGATCCTCCACAGCATCCACCAGCGTTCAGCTCTCCATACCCCAGACGCTGGAGCGGAAACGCAAATATAGTGCAACCCACCAGCATGCCCAAGCCCTTAATGTCCACATCTCCAGATTGCTCAGCCTGGAGATGCTGCCCTATAGGCTAGTAGAGACCGAGGCCTTTCGCAACCTCATGGCGGCGGCCGCCCCTCGGTATTCGGTCCCCAGCCGCCACTACTTTTCCCGATGTGCCGTCCCAGCCCTGCACCAGCACGTGTCAGACAACATCATCCGTGCCCTGACCAACGCCGTTTCTGACAAGGTCCACCTGACCACGGACACGTGGACGAGTGCTGCCGGGCAGGGCCACTATATATCGCTGACGGCACATTGGGTTAACTTGGTGGAGGCTGGGACCGAGTCTGACCCTGCGGCTGGTCATATACTGCCGACGCCAAGGATTGCTGGGCCTACCTCGGTCCAGGTGTTTCAGGCCTACTATGCCTCCTCCTCCTCCCACCCCTCCTTCACCTCCTCCTCCGAACTACCATCCGTGGGCATGGCGCCATCAGTCGGTAGCTCTAGGCACAGCAGCAGTGCCGTCGCTAAGCGACAGCAGGCGGTGCTCAAACTGCTGAGCCTAGGCGATAAAAGGCACACCGCCCAAGAACTATTACAGGGCATCACGGCGCAGACTTATCTGTGGCTGGCACCGCTGAACCTGAAGCCAGGCATGGTTGTGTGTGACAACGGCCGTAACCTGGTGGCGGCTCTGCAACTCGGCAGACTGACACATGTGCCATGCCTGGCCCATGTGTTAAATCTGATAGTTCAGCGTTTCCTCAAGACATACCCCAATCTGTCTGATTTGCTCACGAAGGTGCGCCGCATCTGTGCGCATTTCAGGAAGTCCAGCACAGATGCTGCCACTCTCAGGGCAGCGCAGCGCCGCCTCCAACTGCCCGCTCACCGACTGTTGTGCGACGTGCCCACGAGGTGGAATTCAACACTGACCATGTTATCCAGAGTTTACCAGCAGCGCCGAGCGATTGTAGACTGCCAGATGTCAACTTCCACCAGAACTGGTAGTCAGGTCAGTCAGCTTCCTCAAGTCTACAATGAGGAGTGGACGTGGATGTCTGATATCTGTCAGGTGCTGAGTAACTTTGAGGAGTCAACACAGATGGTCAGTGGCGATGCCGCCATCATCAGCCTCACCATCCCGCTGCTTGGCCTGTTGAAAAAATCTCTGGTCAGCATGAAGTCGGAAGCTTTGCGCTCGTCACAAGAGATGGGGGAAGAAGATTCCCTTGTTGATAGCCAAAGCACCCTTAGGTCTGTTTCTCAGCGCATATCGGAGGAGGTGGAGGTGGAGGAGGATGAGGAGGAAGAGGAGGAGAATGTTGGCGAGACACAAGAGGGGACCATTGTTGAGTCCTTCACTGTTCAGCGTGTATGGGCAGAAGAAGAGGAGTTGGAGGAGTTGGAGGAGGAGGAAATGGACAGTCAGGCCAGTGAGGGGAGTGAATTCTTACGCGTTGGTACTCTGGCGCATATGGCAGATTTCATGCTAGGCTGCCTATCCCGTGACCCTCGCGTTCAAAGAATTTATTCCAGCACCGATTACTGGGTGTTTACTCTCCTGGACCCACGGTACAAGCAAAATCTTTCCACTCTCATCCCTGGAGAGGAAAGGAGTGTGAGAATGCATGAATACCAGCAGGCCCTGGTGCACAAGCTGAAACAGTATTTCCCTTCTGACAGCGCTAGCGGCAGGGTGCGTAGTTCTGCGGGACAAGTAGCGAGGGAGAGTAGGCGAGCAGGCAGCTTGTCCAGCACTGGCAAGGGTACGCTTTACAAGGCTTTTGCCAGCTTTATGTCACCCCAGCAAGACACTGTCACCTGTCCCCAGTCTCGGCAGAGTAGGGCTGATCTTTACAGAAAGATGGTGAGGGAGTACGTAGCTGACCATACCATCGTCCTAAATGATCACACAGCTCCCTACAACTACTGGGTTTCAAAGCTGGACATGTGGCACGAACTGGCGCTGTACGCCTTGGAGGTTTTTGCCTGCCCTGCCGCTAGCGTCTTGTCCGAGCGGGTTTTCAGTGCAGCTGGTGGCATCATCACCGATAAGCGTACACGCCTTTCGACTGACAGCGCTGACAGGCTGACGCTTATTAAGATGAATAAAGCCTGGATTTCTCATAATTTTCAATCTCCACCAGGTGAAGGAAGCTCAACCTGAATAATTTATCCACTCCTCCTCCTCCTCATTTTCCTCCTTCTCCTCCTCTTTGTACAGTAAAGCAGAGGAAACTGGCTATTTTTTGACAGGGCCCACTGGCTCTAGCTATAGTACTTTATGCATTTAATTTTTCTGGAGGGCCACCGACCCGGTCCTCTGTTTTAAACAATTTTTGGGAGTGCCACATACAGGCACTCAATCTATTCCATTTTTCTGGAGGGCCACCTACCTGCTCCTCTGGTTTGAAAACTTTTTTGGACTGCCACATACAGGCACTCAATCTATTCCATTTTTCTGGAGGGCCACCTACCTGCTCCTCTGGTTTGAAAACTTTTTTGGACTGCCACATACAGGCACTCAATCTATTCCATTTTTCTGGAGGGCCACCTACCTGCTCCTCTGGTTTGAAAACTTTTTTGGACTGCCACATACAGGCACTCAATCTATTCCATTTTTCTGGAGGGCCACCTACCTGCTCCTCTGGTCTGAAAACTTTTTTGGACTGCCACATACAGGCACTCAATCTATTCCATTTTTCTGGAGGGCCACCTACCTGCTCCTCTGGTTTGAAAACTTTTTTGGACTGCCACATACAGGCACTATCCAAATTAAATTGTCTCCATAGCAGCCTCCACACGTTGTCTCCATTGCTACCTCCAAAAGTCGTCCATATAGCTGCCTCCATACATCGTCCCTTTATCAAACGAGGTGTGTCAGGCAGAAATTTGGGTTGTTTTCATGGATTTCACATCAAAGTTGTTAACTTTGTCGCCATCCTGCTGTGTAATCCATAAAATATACTGGCAAACTTTTATCATTTACCAATATTATTTCAGCGCTTCTTGCGCATCTGTTTCCATTCCCCTCACCCGCCATATCCTAAACTTATAAGAACGCTATTACACTTGATCTTATACAAAAGGTTCTTAGAAGTGCTGTTTGGGGAGTAGCCTAGACACAGGGGCTTGGATTGGCGAAAGCTCGCCTGGCAGCGGAGCGCCAGCTCCATGCCAAGATCCAACTAACATAGTTTTAACTGCAGCACCTTTAATCTACTACTAGTTCACTGCCTCCATACATGGTCCCCTTATCAAACGAGCTGTGTCAGGCAGAATTTTGGGTTGTTTTCATGGCTTCCATGTTAACTTTGTCGCCACCCTGCTGTGTAATCCACAAAATATACTGGCAAACTTTTATCATGTACCGATATTATTTGAGCGCTTCTTGCTCACCTCCTTTGGTTCCTCTCTGCCACCCATTGGTTTGAAGCCTGAGTCCATTTAGGGTATGTCGCCATGCCACTCTCTAGCCTGCCGCTGCTGCCGCTGCCTCTGCATGAAGTCCCCTATAGTGTCAGGGTCAATTATTGGATGTTTTAGATGCTATCTAGCTTCATTCTGTCACTCTGTCATGGCCATGCTGTTGCCCATAATTTTGGCATAATGGTGCGATTAAGCAGCCTCAGAGGCATCCATGCATGCTGCCCCTGCTGTTTCCTGTCCATTTCCGTGGTGTTTCCATCCTTTTCTGAGGTTCCCAGGTGTTTGGCCAAGCTTCCCTGTGCAGAGCCTTGGTTCCCTTGAAAAATGCTCGAGTCTCCCATTGACTTCAATGGGGCTCGTTATTCGAGACGAGCACTCGAGCATCGGGAAAAGTTCGTCTCGAATAACGAGTACCCGAGCATTTTAGTGCTCGCTCATCTCTATTTAACATTCATTAAAGGGGTTTCCCATGAAAGAAAATTCTCAAATTTATTGTTTACACAATAAATAATAAAAATAATCATTTTAATCCCTTACTTAACAATTTTACTCAGTTTTATTGCTGTTTTAGCTCCTATCACTCCCTAAGCAGACACATTATAATCCATCTAGCTCTGTGGGGTGACAGTGTGGTTACATAATCAGGGTACAGGTGTATATACACTTTCATTTGGCTTTTGACTTTGTACTAACACACTGACACATAGAAAGAGAGATGAGACAGATGAGAGATGACGAGATGCATGAGATGCCTATTACGCAGGCATCTCAGACAAAGGCTGACAGACTTTAACACTGTCAGCTCTGCTACATATC
Organism: Engystomops pustulosus; assembly: GCF_040894005.1. Taxonomy (NCBI): domain Eukaryota; kingdom Metazoa; phylum Chordata; class Amphibia; order Anura; family Leptodactylidae; genus Engystomops; species Engystomops pustulosus. The sequence goes on along the minus strand of NC_092412.1, from coordinate 131,002,834 downwards.
TGTTCTCACAGATATGTGCTTGCTTCCCCTTCCCCCAGATAACTTATCTGCTTTTAGTTTGTAGTTTGTAGCTTTTCTGTCCTCACAATGTATTTGCTGGCAGGAAGTGAGCGAGTGTCTGAGCTCTAAGCTGCACTGCAGGGGACGTGGCTACAGGCACAGACCAGAGAGACAGAAATCTCAGCAGCATGGCCATCACACAGAAATCCAAGATGGTGGCCCTGACCCTAAGTCAGAAGTGTCAAGATAGAGTGTGGGTAACCAGATGGGGTATCGCGCTGCTATTTATAATACACAATGTTGACAGAATAAGTGCATGTTTTTCGTAAATTCCTCAACAAAATATTTATTTTACAAATGCTCAAGTAACATATATATATATAGGGACAGAGAAAATATGGACTACGCGTTTTGGGAAGAGTTTACCCTTCTTTAGGTCCGAGTTGTTTTGTTCATGTCCATGTTCATTTGTGACCAGAGGTCAGCTGGGGCAATATTAGTAGCCTGAGCCTACTTACTGGCGTTGCGTCAGGAGGAATGATGTAAAGGATCTTGAGGGGAAGATTGAAGTCCTCTAATTCCCAGGATGGAGTACGCAAACAGCTGAGGTGGTCACAAAACCTTTAATGCAGCTCTATCTGGGTCGGTAGAAGCACAAGCAATGAGAGCGGTGTATTCCCTCTTTATCCCTAAGTCAGAAGTTACAGGGTCGTGTCTAGGGACAACCAAAATTGTGTACACCAGGACTGATAGAGACAGGTTGGATTATATCAGTGAAATGCTGCATTTTTGTTAACGACAGTGAATAACAGAATGTGTTATTTTGTTATCCTGAGTACATGTAAGAAACTTGTCTTTGTGGGAACACCCCTTAAAGCAGTTTTCCACAAAAGAAAATTCTCACATTTCAATCCCCTGGTAATGTTTACACAATAAAGATCATTTTAACCCCTTACTTACAATTTTACTCAGTTTTCTTGCTGTTTTAGCTCCTATCACTCCCTAAGCTGCTCAGTGCAAAATCCCAGGGTGTGGGCAGGGACTCTCTAAGCACACACAATATTATCCATCTAGTTCTGTGGGGTGACAATGTGGTTAGATTACAATGTGGGGACATGAGTATATACACTTTCATCTGGCTTCTGACATTGTACTAACACATTGACACATAGAAAGAGAGAGATGAGGCAGATCAGAGATGTATGAGATGCAGCAGATACCTATTACACAGAGACTTTTACACTGTTACACTTTTAGCTCTGCTACATCTCACAGATATGTGCCTGCCTCCCCCTTCCCACAAATCACTTATTGTAGTTTGTAGTTCCTCTCTGCTCGTGAAGTGTTTACTAGCAGGATGTCAGTGAGTGTCTGTGAGCTCTGTGTAGGGGGTGTGGCTACAGGCTCAGAGCAGAAAGACACAGAAATCTCTGGTGGTACCATGCTGCAACATGTCAAACCCGCTTTGCGATGAGCTCTGGTGAAAACCGGGTGCCGGGTTAGATCATTTTACATGGTGGTCCAGTGGGTCCACTACCCCTGGAGCCTGACAGTAAGCCCAGGCCAGAGATCCAACCAAGGTTCCGCTTCCTGAAATGCCTGATCTAACCAACATTGTGATTTAGCAGTCTCAACAAATTGCCGTGCAAGGACAGAAACTTGCACAACTCACCACCACCCTGCAGCAATTGTTGGCTACTCAACACCAGTGTCCAGTACTGCCGGTGCCACCCATTACTATGGCTTCATCGTCTACTGCTGATCCCAGGCTGCGTCTTTCCATGTCCTCAAAATATGACGGTGAGGCCAAGTTATGCAGGGGCTTCATTACTCAGTGCTACCTACCTATTGAACTGATGCCTTCACAGTGTCACAGGGATGGCTTTCGTGATCAGTCTTCTTTCTGTCAAAGCCCTGGCATAGGCTACTGCCCCCTGGGGGCAGGAACGATCCAGTCCCGGCTACTCTCACCGCATTCCTCACTGAATTCAGGTCTGTCTTTGAGGAACCTGCCAGGGCATCTTCTGCTGAGACTGCACTGCTAAACCTGCGTCAAGGAGACTCCTCTGTTGGAGACTACGCGGTCCAGATCTGTACTTTATCCTCCAAGCTGGATTGGAACGAGGCGGCCTTGCTTGTTACGTTTAAAAAAGGACTGTCTGGTCAGATCAAAGACGCCCTGTCTGCACGGGACCTTATACGCAGTATACACTGAGTGATATCATCTCTCTGGCCACTCAGATTGACATCCGGTATACAGAGCGCTCTGAGGAGCAATGTCTGGAACAACCACATGTCAGAAATCGATGTCTGCCCCACCTGGCCACAGTCTTCCAAAGACCACCTCAGCCATCTTCTGTGTCTGCTGCAGAGGAACCCATGCAGGGGGATAGAGCTTGTCTGTCTTCCCAAGAGTGTTCCAGAAGAATATAGGAGAACCTCTGCCTCTATTGTGCCAGCCCAGAGCACTTTCTTAAGTCCATCCACAGCATCCAGGAAACGCATGCATCTAGGGTTCTTGGGGAAGCGTCCCTAGGGGAGAACAAAGCTTCACCACATCTGAACATATCTGTCTTACTCAGCTTTGGGACAGGTAATGAGCCAGTCTCAGCCTTCCTGGATTCCAGTTCTGCAGAAAACTTTGTGGATGCCGTCTTGGTCTCTCAGTATCTTCTCCCTGTGGTCCGTCTCGAGAAGCCACTGGTCATTTCCTCTGTCAGTGGGCAGCTTTTCTACAACCCTGTCCAATACCGCACTGAGCCCCTATGTCTGCAAGTGGGAGCCTTGCACAAAGAGATACTTTTTTTTTACATGCTTCCCCGGTCCACGTCATCTGTTCTTCTGGGCCTTCCGTGTTTGCATCTGTGCTCAACTGGGTGACCGGTGAAGTTCTCCATTAGGGACCGGAATGCCAGTCACGCTATTTGGAGGTCCCTTGTCCCGTGTCCACCGTGTCTTCTCCGATGTCCTCAAAGCCACTGATGGGTCTCCCGGCTCCATATAGAGACTTTGCCAATGTCTTCTCAGAAAATCAAGCAGAGACTTTGCCACCACACCGCCCCTATGACTGCCCTATAGATCTATTGCCAGACACGTCTCATCCACGAGGTCGCGTGTATCCTTTTTCTGTGCCTGAAATCGCGGCTATGTCTGCCTACGTGAAGGAAAACCTGCAGAGGGGATTCATATGCAAGTCCTCCTCTGCTGTCGGTTCAGGATTCTTCTTTGTGGTCAAAAAGGATGGGTCACTCCGTCTCTGATCACGGAACTGTTCGACCGCTTACGCGGAGCTAAGGTCTTCATCAAACTAGACCTACATGGTGTGTATAGCCTCATCCGTGAGGGAGTGGAAGACCGCCTTCAATACTTGTGATGGGCACTTTGAGTATCTGGTCAAGCCATTTGTAACGCCCCAGCTGTTTTTTAGGATGACATTCGTCAATGTAATTTTTTAGAGACTTGTTAGATATCTGTGTCATGGTCTATCTCGATGATATCCTGGTGTTCTCTATGGACCTTGAATCCCATTCTTCCACATACGGCAAGTCCTCAAATGTCTAAGGGCCTTTAGGCCAAACTCGAGAAATGCCAGTTTCATCAGAAGAGTCTTCCTTTACTCAGGTACATTATCTCTGACAAGGGACTTCAGATGAACCCTGCCAAGTTATCTGCGGTACTTCAGTGGCCTCGCCCAGTAGGTCCACACGCTATCCAGAGGTTCCTGGGCTTCGGTAAATACTACCGGCAGTTTATACCGCATTTCTCTTCTCTCCTGTCACACATTGTGGCGCTGACTAAGAAAAACGCAAATCCAAAACTCTGGGCTTCCCCCGGCTGAAGAAGTTTTTTCCAAGCTGAAGTCTGCCCTTGCTCCTTCACCTGTTCTTACCCGGCCTGATACGGAGATACAGAGTGTCGCCCCAGTTGGTGCTGGAGTCGTTCTCACCCCGAAAGGGCCCAAAGGTCGAACCCTCACCTGCGCCTTCTTCTCTAAGACCTTCTGTGCCTCAGAGAGGAATTATTACATAGTTGATCAGGAGCTTCTGGCCATAAAGCTAGTTTTGGAAGAATGGCCTTATCTGGTGGAGATCTTGTCATCCAGTGTGTATCTAGACGAGACCACAAGATTCTCCTCTATCTCCAGACCTCTCAATCCTCGACAGGCTCGTTGGTCCCTTTTCTTTTCCCGCTTCAACTTTCTGATACACTTTTGTCCTGCAGAGAAGAATATTAAGGCCGATGCCCTCACTCTTGCCTCAGATGTAGTTGGGGAAGAACCAGTTCCTACCCACATTGTTCCTCCAGAACAGCTGGTTCTTGCTGCTCCAGTGGACCTTCAGCAACTTCCTCCTGGCAAGACTTATGTCCGACCTGCTCTGTGGAAGAGGATACTGACGTGGATGTGTGGCACCCTGGGGTTCACTCTGTTGTCCTCATTTCCCATTTCTACTGGTGTCCAGATCTGGTCAAGGATGTACAGGATTTTGTGGGCTTCTGCACCTCCTGTGCCTGAAACAAACCTTCTGCACCTCCTGTGCCCAAAACAAATCTTGTCTTAAACCAGCTGGTCTTCTACTGCCATTACCAATACCCAGCTGCCTGTGGACTCACATGGCAATGGAATTCATCACCGATCTCCCATATTCTTTGGCTAATACCGTCATCTGGGGGGTAACTGACAGGTTTTCCAAGATGTCCCCCTTCGTTGCTCTAGCAGGTCTGCTGTCAGCTCCACATCTTGCCACCTTGTTCTTTACCCACATCTTCCGGCTTCATGGTGTTCACCTGCATATTGTATCAGATTGTGTGGTTCAGTTTGTTTCCCAGTTCTGGCGTTCTCTGTGCAACCAACTTCAGGTGAAATTGGACTTTTCTTCAGCGTATCACCCTCAGACTCTAAGCTGTTATCTCCGCCATTTTGTCTTCACCTGACAGGACGACTGGTCCACTCTGCTACCATGGGCAGAGTTCTCCTAAAACTCCCTGGACTCTGAGTCTGCCTGAGCCGCTCCGTTCTTTGTTGTGTATGGAAGACATCTACGTCCACCCCTATCTTGCTCCATGTCTGCTGATGTTCCTGCCGAGGAAGAGTTAGTAGAAGACCTTAAATCCATCTGGGAACAGACTTCTCAGACTCTGCTTCGGGCATACGCTGGCACCAAAATTCAGGCTGATAAGAAACGCAGGCCTCCTCCCATCTTCTCTCCAGGAGACAAAGTGTGGCTGTCCTCCAGGTATGTTCGGTTGAAGATCCCCAAACTTACAAACTAGGCCCACATTTCCTGTGTCTGTTCGAGGTGTTACACTGCATTAATCCTGTGGCGTATAAGCTCCGCCTTCCTCCCACCATGCGCATCCTAAATTCCTTCCACGTCTCTCTGCTGAAACCTGTCATCCTGAATCGTTTCTCCCAGCAGGTACATCTTCCTGCTCCTGAGACTGATACTATTGATGTCTTCAAGTCGAAAGAGGTCCCAGATATGAAGACAATGAGAGGGAAGCAATTCTATCTTGTTGACTGGAAGGGGTTCGTCCCAGAGGAGAGGTCTTGGGAGCCTGAGGACAACATCCTGGATCGTGCTCTTCTACACAGGTTCCTCCAGTTAAGAAGAGGCCAAAGGGGAGGGTACACCTGTGTGCCATATCCCGTGTGCCTTCCTGTGCCCCCAAAGCATGCCAGCACAAGAACTCACCTGTCTTGGCTCCAGCGGTGATCTACGCAGCTCCCGCGGCCCAGGCCCACGCGCGCCAGCTCGCTAAGATGTCCCCTCCTGTATTTTTGTGCCCTATTCCTGAGAAAAAGCTGTATTCCTTACCTTTTGCGATTATCCTGAATGTGATGTTCATTATTTTATAATGCTGCCACCAGTCGGATGACACACAACCGCTACCATATGCTGTTTCTTTCATCAGCCACCAATTTGTCATGTTGCTGCTGCTGTTGCTGCCTCCAACTGCATCATGGTCAATTTGACCAGACCTCTAACTATACACTTCCTGTATCTCACATCTCAAAAGGGATATTTCTCAACTCTCTTCCTCATCCTGTTTGGGAAGAGCTGTCATAAGAGCTGTGGGGCTGTCTTTTGGCTGTCTCTTGGGCCTATCATTAAACACAAGGGGGCTTATTTACTAAGGGCCCCGCGGATCGCACTTTCATCAGCTTTTAGAAATTTTCGGGATTTGAGGGGCTGTGACAGCTATTTAGAAGGCGCAATCAGATTTTGCCGCAATTGCTCTCACTTTCATGCGACAGAAATCAGGGAAGGGCCATCGGACAATCAGACGGATTCGGACTGAGCGCGGGATTTAACTTTAAAATTCGGTCACAAGACATGCATTTACATACACTGGGAACAAGAAGGTGAACTCCGGCGAACCTGAGCGGGGAAGCAACAGATGAAGGAAATCGGGTGCACGATCTGTGTATCGCTGCAAAGTTCATTCTCGTCGGACAACCGGGTAAGTAAATGTGCCCCAAGATATTTAACTATCTTAATTTATTTGGGGTATAATGCTCCATTTTGAGGCCTGTATTCCTCAGCCATAGCTTGTGTGCTTAGGTTCTTCAAATTCAGCTTGCAAGCTTTACCAGGATAGGTCTGGATTCCATTTCCACTTTTTCTCAATTTCATCTTTTTTAGGGGTGAAAATATTCTTCTGGCTTGTATGTAATTCATCTCTCAAAGTGATTAATTCTCTTTTCAAAATGTATTCTAAATTTGACTTTTTTTTAGTGGTGGCAGCAATGCTAGCCGCATGGGCCTGGTTGCAAAAATGAAGCAAAATGTTCCGGGCATTGCCAGGGGCATAACTTGAGGGGATGCAGAGGGTGCAGTCGCAACCGGTCCCAAGAGGCTTTGGGAGCCCATAAGGTCTCACTTTCCCATATGAGAAGATTAGTACTATACACCATACATTATAGTCAGGGCCCTGGCACAAACTTTGCACTAGGGCCCATCAGCATCAAGCTACGCCACTGGGCATTGCCACCTTCATGGTCTAGTGCCATGCCAACATTCCTTGTCACTCTCCTTCTTTTTATCCATTTTTTTCATTGATTCTCAATTTCAACTTTCAGAGGTGGAAATACTTTTGTGGTCTGTGTGTATGATCAGATTTATGCAAAGCAGTCTTTTTCCATTCAGTTCTTGCACTGGTGCCCTTTTTCCTGTAGGCTGCTGAATGCTATCCCATTAGTCTAGGTAGAGGTTAGCTAGGACATTGTATGGACGCTGTTTATGTCTATATAGTTTATGAGACATATTTGTCACACTTTTGATTCACTGTAACTTTTTGGTTCCGTAACTGTTTGTTTACTGTGGGCTGTAAAAAAATAATTTTTGAAAAATTAGTTAAACTCTAATTTATCATATTTGCACACAGGGGTGAACCTAGCCTCTCTGCTGCCTAAACCAAATTATAGAAAAACGCCCCCCGATGGTCAGAGTTTTATACTATGCTTAGTGAAAATATTTAATTAGGGTACCTACGGATCATAAAATCAATAGCTAGTCACTCATGCCCCCTCCTGATAGTGCTCCTTTTTCTCCTCCATACATACCACATATATCCGAGTATGAGCCAAGTCAACTAATTTTACCACAAAAAGAATCTGTGAAAACTTATAGACTGGTGTATAAGTCTAGGGAAGGAAATGCAGCTGCTACTCCAGTAGCAGAACCCCTCTTTAATGAAATATCCACTGCAGAGCCCCCCTTTAGTGAAATGTTAACTGCAGGGCCCCCATTTTATGAAATGTCTACGGCAGAGCTCCCCTTTAATGAAATATCCAAAGCAGACCCCCCTTAATGAAATGTCCACATTAGAGCCCCCCTTAAATGAAATGTACACAGCTGCCACGATTCTGCACTGCCTCTGCACTATATTTCCCTCTGGTGGCAAGTATGTAGTATGCTTGTTGTCATTATTCTGCATTCTAACTCCCCCTAGTGGTGAATATACAGATTGTCTGCTGGACTCCCTCTGGTGACTGGTGCTCTGCATTGCAGCCGTATCCTGCAACTATATCGTGAGGTCACTTGATCTACTCTGTGGGATGGGATATAAATGTGTTTCCTCAGCCATTTGTCTTTGCTCGAGTATAAGGCCTCAGACCTAGTGTTAATAGCCACTACCCTGCAACTTGTTCCTTCCTCCGACTTTGGACTCTCCTCCGTCAACTGCATGTCCTCGGCCCCGGACTTGTACCAGCCACTACCTGTCAATTTTTACCACCTGCCACTTCCCTACTGGCTAAGCGTCCTGCAAGCCTCTGGCAGTAAAATCCATGGTGCTTTGTGGCGGGCTCTGTTAAAGACAGTAGGGCTTGTAGGTTCCGCACGCTAGCACTTATAAGTGCTTAGGGAAGCTGGCAAAGGAGCATTTCATCCAACCTGGTTAGTGGCTGCCTGGGCAACAGCAGAGCGCCCATTAATGAAATATCCACTGCAGAGCCCCCTCGTTAATGAAATGTCCACTACAGAGCCCCCCTTTAATGAAATGTTCACTGCAGACCCCCCCCCCCTCCCTAATAAATTGTCCATTGTAGACCCCGCTCCACTTGCTAATGAAATGTCCACTGCAAGGCCCCCTTCACTAATGAAATGTCTACTACAGAGCCCCCCTTAATGAAATGTCCACTGCTGAGCCCCCACACCTAGAGACGTGGCCAAAAGAAGCCAGAGGTAAGTATAGAGCTTTTTATAAGTTTAAGTTTTTTGGTAGCAGCAGCCCTGGACCTGGTGTTCCACAGCCTGGACTTGGGCCACGGCCAGGCGATGTTTTACCGAGGTGGGGCAGGACTGCCCCAACATGTCATCCCCTGTCATTCAGCAGGGGGTGCTGCCTGAGCCGACTTTCTCAAGTCACCTCAGGGGTGGTGTGCTCCTGTTTGCATGCAACCAATAATTGGCTATAGTATGTATAGCAACTGCTTTTCCTCTAAAGGAAAACCTTATGAAAGCTGAGTTAAAAATCAATGTAGAGAAAGAAATGCTTACCAGTATTACACTTACACCATCTGTGCAAAAAGCTAAAGGCAAAAATACTTTTTTAATAACTATCTAAATCTGTCTTGTCTCATCTGGTCAAAATATATCATTTAATACTGCACCATACATTGAAGAATGCTTTATGATTTCAATATATTTTCAATTTACAGCTGGGATAAGTAAACCGATTGTCATCTATATTTCATAACTTATCTCAGCTGTAGCAAGATTTTACAATTGGCATTTTACTGTTATTTCCTTGTTATGTTAGAAATGTTAGCAGAAGAAAATGGTACATTTAACAATGCATTTATGGCTTTCCTCTTGGCCTAAATCTCTCAAACTATGGGTTAAATGCCATATATCTAAATATTTAGAAAATGTAGATATTACTGCATTATGTAGGAATGTGTATAAAAAGTGGTTGGAACTTGGAAGGAAATGCTTTAGCCATGCATATTTTCTTCCCTTTTTAAACTTAGCAGTACCATGAAAGATATGCATCATATATTTAAAGGGAACCTACCACCACGAAACTACCTATAAAGGTAGATCGGGTGGTAGGTGGATCAATAGGACGTGAGGATAGCCCTTTTAAGGGCTAATCCTCACGTCCCCGCAATGCTTTGAAAACTTTTATTGACCCAATATTAAAATTTTCTTATGCGGCTACTGGGGCGGGGAGTAGCCGCATCTGAGGTTACACGAGGCGGCTACTCCACGCCCCGGTAGCCTCTTTTCTCCTCCTACCAAAAATCTTCGGCGCGCAGCTACGAGGAGCTGCGCGCCCTCGTCCGGCACATCTGCTGTCTGCGCATGCGCAGAACAGCAGGCCCGCGCCTGTGCAGCTCCGACTCCGTAGCAGTGACCGCGCAGGCGAGGGCCTGCTGTTCTGCGCATGCGCAGACAGCAGATGTGCCGGACGAGGGCACTCAGCTCCTCGTAGCTGCGCCCGAAGATTTTTGGTAGGAGGAGAAAAGAGGCTACCGGGGAGTGGAGTAACCGCCTCGTGTAGCCGCATAAGAAAATTTTAATATTGGGGCAATAAAAGTTTTCAAATCATTGCGGGGACGTGAGGATTAGCCCTTAAAAGGGCTATCCTCACGTCCTATTGATCCACCTACCACCCGATCTACCTTTATAGGTAGATTTGTGGTGGTAGGTGCCCTTTAAGTTGCAAGTTCTGGTGCATTTATCATTTGTGTCGAAAGTTCCATAGAGGCGCAGAGGTGATTTTTAGGTGAAGCAGTTGGCTGTAATTCATCTGGATACATGCACATCTTGAGAGAGCTGCATTTCCTCTCTAATAGATTGGAGATCATGGCTATAGCAGCCTGGTGGCTCAGTGGGGGACATGGACCAATTTAGCAAGCTCTGTGTAGCATTGCATAACCTGTGTGCGCTATATAAATAAAGGAATTATTAACATGGCTGACGCATCATGAAGCCTGGGGCATCATGGAACCAGTGCAAGCTAAACTTCAAAAACAACTGTTACATTGCTTCTATGTTTTATCAAAGTTATCATATATCTCCCACTAGGTTTTCAGAAAACTGCTACTAATGAATAGACTTTTAAAAACATGAATAATATGGGGGACATGTATCATTATTTCTGCTAATCAAATTGTCTCGTGATATTTTTTGCTACTTTTGCTGACGTTTTTCAAGTGCACCTTGGTCTGCACCTTGTGCAGTGTGCCTTATGTATCTTTGTTTTCCAGATGTTCTGTGCAACTTTTCACTTGTGTCACTTTTTTTGCTTATTTTTGCGACTTTTCAGGCACAGATATGTACCTGGTGCAGGGCAAGGGAGGATTTTTTCATGGACCTTATTTTAACATGTAAATTGGAATTATTTCACATGCTTTAAATATTTAAAATTTTGCACAGTAGCCTGTTTTTTGAAAACTCTGAAATGTTTGCATTTAAATTTTTTTTAATTTATTGGTTACTTCTAAGGGTGAGGTCACACATAACATTTTTATTGCGCTTTAATTGCAGGCTGAGGAGAGGTGATTTGCCTAATTACATTACTGTTAACAATTATGTTTGCAATCAGAATAATGGGTTTACTTCAAATCCCTGCCCTGCCTCCTTGTACTTATGGGCTTTCTGTTCATATTCACCTACAGACATGTAAAGCTCTATGTACAGATGGGAAATATTGGGGCAGATTTACTTACCCGGTCCATTCGCGATCCGGCGGCGCGTTCTCTGCGGTGGATTCGGGTCCGGCCGGGATTCATTAAGGCAGTTCCTCCAACGTCCACCAGGTGGCGCTGCTGCACTGAAGTTCCCCGGAACGCACTGGAGTACACTGAGCCGGGCTGAGTGAAGGTAAGTGCAAGCTTCCGCGACACAATTTTTTTTTTAAATGCGCCGTTTTTTCCGAATCCGTCGGGTTTTCGTACGGCCACGCCCCCCGATTTCCGTCGCGTGCATGCCAGCGCCGATGCGCCACAATCCGATCGCGTGTGCCAAAATCCCAGGGCAATTCAGGGGAAATCGGCACAAATTGGAAATATTCGGGTAACACGTCTGGAAAATGTGAATCGGGCCCTTAGTAAATGACCCCCATTGTGTCAATTTTTTACATGGTGCTTTGTGTCACATTCATTTGTTTAAAAATTGGATTTTGGCTGCACACTTAATCAAGTATTCGATGCAGGTGCACTGGAGAGGGTCCCAATCCCATATAGTGTAAGAAAATCTTGGACTCCAGTCACACTGTATAGGTTGCAGGGAGTTTTTTATTGATACAAACTATTATACGTGACGTTTCGGTCAACAATAGACCTTTATCAAACTCTGTGGAATATAGTACATAAAAGAAGTGCATGAGGAATGTTATACAAACACCAAAAAAGCTATTTACATATATACAAATGAGTCACAAATATATTGCGATATTGACATCAAGAGTGCATCAAAATAAAGAGGGAGCAAACTCCAAAATAGGTATTACAATACAGCAATAGCAGTTGTCATGGAGTCACAAAAAATGTTAAAGACAAGTGGTGGTTACAGATACAATTGTCTTCATAGGTTCATGAAAGGCATATCTGGTCCAATCTCAGAGAAAATACCTGTGGGAAATACAATGCAAGGTCAGCTTACCAGTCTGTAAAGTGGAATCAGTAAAGGGAGGTATGCTTGTAGCAATGTTGCGCTGCCCAGAAGGAATAGCGGTCTGTGCCGCTTAGTGAAGTGTGGCGCTGGTCTCCTCCTGCTGGCGGCGGCTATTTAAAGCCCAAGCCGTCATTGTGGGAGTGTACTTCCGGTATTGTGACGGCAACTTCCGGTATGGGACCGGAAGTTGTCACAAAAAAAAAAAAAAAAAATGATGAATATTGGACATCGATGGGTATAGAATGAATTTTGAACATGGAGGGGAAAGAGATAATAAAAAAGAAAGAAAAAATAGAAAAATAAGGTAGATAAAAGGAAAATTGTAAAAAATAAAATCCAGAAAAGATAAAAATTGGAAAAAATTGAGAGATTTAGGGTGGGGGACACTTGGAAAACAGTTGGAGAGCATACAGAGAACAGGCTTATTTTACCCATCCTTAGTAGTGGTGTCAACGACTCAGCATCAGGAAATTCTATCGTCTCTGTAAAAAACACATTAATTAGACACTGGGAATGTAATAGGGTTAGCAAAAGCTTTGTATATTATAGTCTCTATTGAGTCCATCTGGTTGTAATGTTTGTAATGTGTGTATCCAGTAGGATTCACGCTTCTTTAATAGTCCAACTCGATCCCCTCCTCTCCTTGGCATTTCAATATGTTCGATAATCTGGAATTTAAGTTGATTTATGGAATGCCTGGCTTCTAGGAAATGGGCAGGTATGGGGAGTAATGTGTTGTTCCAAGTGTCCCCCACCCTAAATCTCTCAATTTTTTCCAATTTTTATCTTTTCTGGATTTTATTTTTTACAATTTTCCTTTTATCTACCTTATTTTTCTATTTTTTCTTTCTTTTTTATTATCTCTTTCCCCTCCATGTTCAAAATTCCTTCTATACCCGTCGATGTCCAATATTCATCATTATTTTTTTTTTATTTTTTTGTGACAACTTCCGATCCCATACCGGAAGTTGCCGTCACGATACCGGAAGTACACTCCCACAATGACGGCTTGGGCTTTAAATAGCCGCCGCCAGCAGGAGGAGTCCAGCGCCACACTCCACTAAGCGGCACAGACCGCTATTCCTTCTGGGCAGCGCTACATTGCTATAAGCATACCTCCCTTTACTGATTCCACTTTACAGACTGGTAAGCTGACCTTGCATTGTATTTCCCACAGGTATTTTCTCTGAGATTGGACCTGATATGCCTTTCATGAACCTATGAAGACCATTGTATCTGTAACCACCACTTGTCTTTAACATTTTTTGTGACTCTATGACAACTGCTATTGCTGTATTGTAATACCTATTTTGGAGTTTGCTCCCTCTTTATTTTGATGCACTCTTGATGTCAATATCGCAATATATTTGTGACTCATTTGTATATATGTAAATAGCTTTTTTGGTGTTTATATAACATTCCTCATGCACTTCTTTTTTGTACTATATTCCACAGAGTTTGATAAAGGTCTATTGTTGACCGAAACGTCACGTATAATAGTTTGTATCAATAAAAAACTCCCTGCAACCTATACAGTGTGACTGGAGTCCAAGATTTTCTGACACTATATGGGATTGGGACCCTCTCCAGTGCACCTGCATCGAATACTTGATTAAGTGTGCAGCCAAAATCCAATTTTTAAACAGATGATACCCTTATTTTGGCTTGCACCTATTATACCATGCCACTAGGAACCTTTTCGTACAACAGCAAAGAGTCAGCTTACATCCTGTCGCAACCTACTATCTCCACGGAATTTCTTCACATTCCAACTAACGAGTTCAAAACAAGAGACTTGGAACGGACATCAAAGCAGGTATTAAATTCACAGCTACACTGTGCAACGTTATCTGAATACCTCAAAGTCCAACGGATACCTTGGGGACTGCGGGTCCCCTTAAGACCGACTTTTTTTAAGGATAATAAAGATTTTTGCGCAAGATACGAGCAGATTTTGAACAAATGCTCGTTGGACCTTACGACCCTAACCGTTGAATATCTACACAAAGAGATCATTACTCTTCAAGACAAAGTCACTAGCATTGAGTCTCAGCTCCAAGCAACTGTCACCACAGAAGAACTAACCTCTCTACAGACCAAACTTAAATCTTCTCTAGAAACATTCAAGAAAGAGCAAGAGATAAAAAAATGTCAAAAATTCTTCAGGGACGCTGAGGACTACTTGAATGACAGTCTATAAATGGCAAGACAATTTCCAACTATACAATGCACGACGACGAAGATACAGATCACCCGCCACCTCTTCAGCTTCCAGTATGGAAGGGGAATACCAAGAACAGCAGGATTCTGGTTTTTTAGATACAAATTGAGGATGTCAACCAAGAGGAAGATGAGGAGGGGCAAGAGAAAACAACCGAGATCAACCACCGACAATGGCAACTCGATCCCAGGTAGGGACCCTTCACCCATCATACACCAGCTCCCCGATAGGGACTCGTCACTCATAGTAAATATTTCCTCCATATCCCTTAGTCCTGCTGAACTCCTTCTCCTCCAGAAAGGTCTATCCTTTTGTCCATCTTATAAATATACCTTTTCCTTTGACATGGATTTGCAAAGGTTTTATAGAAATTTAAGACTCAAAGCCCATTTCTCTGATGCTACACACACAGAGAATCCCAGGAGCCCGGTGAACCATGTGAACCAGACACATCCCATCAATCTTAGAAGTCTTGGCCTTAGAAATAAGAGCACATACATGCCTCCCAAAAACTCACATGCAGTCGAAACCTTCGTCTCCCTTGTTGAGAGAGACGTTACCCAATTCAGACACAACATCAACACCAATAGAATGCATGCATCCAATAACCTTTCTAGCACTGACAAAACAGCCCTACTACACCTTATGTCCAATAAGGAAATCATCATCAAACCGGCAGATAAGGGGGGTGCGGTGGTGATTCAGGATAAGAACAAGTACATTAATGAGATCTTGTCCCAACTCAGTGACACCACTATTTACCATAAACTTGAGAGAAATCCTACTGGCAGAATTGCTACTGCCATACAAAAAACACTTGACAAATACAATACATTGGGCATTATCGATTGGGATGTACGCACCTTTCTGACAAAAATCAATCCCATTACTCCGGTCATTTACACATTACCCAAAATCCACAAAAACCTAACCAACCCTCCGGGGCGCCCTATTGTAGCCTCCTCAGATTCCATCCTCTCACCACTCTCCATCCTCTTAGAAAAAATCCTCACTCCACTAGTCAAAACTACTACGTCCTTTCTCCTCGACACATCCGAATTTCTGAAACTGATCAAAGACATCCACAAAATTGATCCTGTCACCATTTTTGCTACATTTGATGTAAACAGCTTATACACTTCCATTAAACATGACCTAGGCATCAGAGCAGTACAGAAATTACTTGAATCCCACGAATATCCACAACTCGAAATAGAATTCATTATAGATCTACTCAAATTAGTACTGACTGAAAACTTTTTTATGTTTCAAGATAATTACTACATCCAAAGGCAGGGTACTGCCATGGGTTCCAACGTGGCCCCTCCATATGCGAACACATATATGGCCGATTTTGAAGAAACCTTCATTTACCATAATCCTTTGTTTACCCAACATTGTCAAATTTGGAAAAGATATATTGATGATGTGTACTGCATATGGAGGGGCCCGGAGAATTCACTCTTAGAATTTTTGACATACCTCAACTCTAATCGCCCGGAATTACAATTCACCATCCATCACGACCTTACAAAAATTCAGTTCCTTGACACACTTGTCATTAAAAAAGAGGACGGCACCTTATGGTCTGATATATATACAAAACCCACAGACCGTAATAACTTACTTCACTTTTCCAGCTACCATCCTGAATCCACCAAACGTTCCCTACCTTTTTCCCAATACAACAGGGTTGAACGCATTGTCAGTAAACCTGTACTTGTCGATACTAGGTAGAAATGAAGACTAAATTTGTGAATAGGGGTTATCCGCACAACACTCTAGACCAGTACAAATCGAGACAGCCACGACAACAACGACACAAGCAACCACGCATTCCATTTGTACACTCATATCATCCGTTTGCCTACAAAATCCATCAATCAATTAGGAAACATTGGCCCATTTTACACAAAGGTCACCCATCTGTTACAGAATTCCAGCAACCATTCCTTCCTTGTTTTAAGAGGCCCCCCAACTTGAAAGACAAATTGGTTAAAGCCGACATAGGGACTACTTCCAAAATTTCCAGACAATCATTTCTGCGGACACCCAAAAGGGGTACATTCCCGTGCTTGCACTGTGCTCAATGCACTAACATTCAGAGAGGGGACTCATTCACACATCCACTGTCAGGTAAACGTTACTCCATCAAAGGCTACTACACGTGTGACACTGATTACTGTGTTTATCTCATTAAATGCCCATGTGGCCTAGCGTACATAGGGGAAACTACCCAGCGTATCCGTGATCGGATATGTAAGCACAAGTCCACCATTCGTCTCAACAACACATTACTCCCCATACCTGCCCATTTCCTAGAAGCCAGGCATTCCATAAATCAACTTAAATTCCAGATTATCGAACATGTTGAAATGCCAAGGAGAGGAGGGGATCGAGTTGGACTATTAAAGAAGCGTGAATCCTACTGGATACACACATTACAAACATTACAACCAGATGGACTCAATAGAGACTATAATATACAAAGCTTTTGCTAACCCTATTACATTCCCAGTGTCTAATTAATGTGTTTTTTACAGAGACGATAGAATTTCCTGATGCTGATTCGTTGACACCACTACTAAGGATGGGTAAAATAAGCCTGTTCTCTGTATGTTCTCCAACTGTTTTCCAAGTGTCCCCCACCCTAAATCTCTCAATTTTTTCCAATTTTTATCTTTTCTGGATTTTATTTTTTACAATTTTCCTGTTATCTACCTTATTTTTCTATTTTTTCTTTCTTTTTTCTTATCTCTTTCCCCTCCATGTTCAAAATTCATTCTATACCCGTCGATGTCCAATATTCATCATTTTTTAATTTTTTTTTGTGACAACTTCCGGTCCCATACTGGAAGTTGCCGTCACGATACCGGAAGTACACTCCCACAATGACGGCTTGGGCTTTAAATACCTGCCGCCAGCAGGAGGAGACCAGCGCCACACTCCACTAAGCGGCACAGACCGCTATTCCTTCTGGGCAGCGCAACATTGCTACAAGCATACCTCCCTTTACTGATTCCACTTTACAGACTGGTAAGCTGACCTTGCATTGTATTTCCCACAGGTATTTTCTCTGAGATTGGACCAGATATGCCTTTCATGAACCTATGAAGACCATTGTATCTGTAACCACCACTTGTCTTTAACATTTTTTGTGACTCCATGACAACTGCTATTGCTGTATTGTAATACCTATTTTGGAGTTTGCTCCCTCTTTATTTTGATGCACTCTTGATGTCAATATCGCAATATATTTGTGACTCATTTGTATATATGTAAATAGCTTTTTTGGTGTTTATATAACATTCCTCATGCACTTCTTTTTTGTACTATATTCCACAGAGTTTGATAAAGGTCTATTGTTGACCGAAACGTCACGTATAATAGTTTGTATCAATAAAAAACTCCCTGCAACCTATACAGTGTGACTGGAGTCCAAGATTTTCTTGTGTCACATTCATGACATGTGACCAGTGACATCATCACATGCCTCTCAGCCTTCTAAGAATAGCAAACTGTACACCATGTATGGGATTACATGATGTGTGTACATTACTGATTACATTACTGCTGTGATGTCATGTGGTCAGATACATGCATGGGGTACAGATTGCTATTATTAAGAGTCTAAAGGACCTGATATGATGTCATTCTGGTCACATGACATGTACTGTGACCAGTAAGGAGGCATAAGGCATGGGGAGGGTTAGATGTGAGGGGTCGGATGAGCAGGACATGCCCCCCTCTTATGCCAAGTAATATAAGATAAAAGGTGATTTCTGTGGATGTAAGTCATACAATTTTTAGCTAAAAGAAGGGTGTCAGTCAGTTATAACAACTCTATACAAACCTGTCACAGGCTATATATGTGCAAATGTGGTGACAGGTTCCCCTTAAAGAGGTAGGCCACTTTTCAATAAATCTGTTCCACTAGACATATCTCTGCCTGTATATGTATCTGTTCCATTGCCTCCTTTTGGAGGTTCAGCCTTGTTCCCTGCAGATATACAAAACTTCCTGTTTCTCTCTACTTTTGTTTGTCCTAATGGCGTGACCCACTGTGCGTCTTGGGTGCTTCACCGGGCAGAGCAGGGTGAGTCATAATCTCCTCCTGCCAGCCCTCCCTATTCTTCAGTGCTTAGACAAGTAACACATCCACAGAGAGTTTACAGACAGCACTAAAGAATATAGCAGTGCAAGTTCTGAATCACTTGATAAACATTCAGGGATTATTGTTAAGGCAGTAAAGGCACATGGACACCTTAAGTATAAGAGTGGCCAACACATTTATGCTATGTACCAGTGTTCCAACAGTGAGTATGTACCCATGCATTGTCATGGTCTGCTCAAAAATAGACACATATTTAGCATCAGGAAAGCATTTGATAGAGAGCATTTTATTGTTTCAGAACCCAAGAACAGTCCTGCTGTCTCCACAGTTGACTCTTACAGTTCTTTCAGGATATTTCTAATATCACTTTCCTGAACTAAAGCCTTTTTTATAGCAGACCAAATGACTGCATTATTTGGAATCTACCACTGAAAGGAACTTTCATAAATTTGCCATATAGTCCAGATGAAATCTTATGAATTTATCACCTTGTTTAAATGGCAGATGCTTCATGTTCCATTTCAAGCAGCTTTTGCACTCTTCAAAAGCTGAAAATATTTCATTCATTGTGGCTTTTCTGTGCATACTGGACAGTTTGGCCTCATTAAAGCCTTGTAGCTATTTTACAATGGTACTTAATGATGGAATGATCAAAAGGAGACATCCAATGATTAAGTCAACATGTGGAGACTTTTTATGCTAAAACTTCAGTCTCAGCTCTTTTGTAGCAGAAGGTTTAGCTAGAAATTCATGTCAGAAACTTGTGCACTGGACATGAAACTGTCTTCAAAAGAAAATACCTATTAATACAAAATGTAATTTTCCTCTTCAAAGCAATGAGGAAATATATTACAGACTAGAAAACCCAAAGAGAATCTACAATTTAGAGATTTATTTTTTAAGGATTAAGTTTCGGAGTAAACACTTAAAGGGAGGTCTTTATCACATCAATAAAATTTTTATAGGATCAATACACAATATTTAAAATCCTTACTACTTTTTTATCATGAGCAGAACAATGAAATAATAAGTGAAGCAACCTGGCATCAGGATCTACTAAATATTTCTTAGTTTCTTGGTTTTGTACTAAGAGGTTGGAAGTTAAAATGGCAAAGATAGACAAACATCTGTAGATTGTCTGTAGATTAGCCAGATGAGGACTGATGACGCTGAAAATTATAAAAAAGTCAAAACTGCAATTTTAAGACGTTAAGTTATTTTTCTAGTTAGACATGTTTGCCTTTTTTGCTTTCACCATTGTGAATTTGAGGAATGGGGATTGGAAATTGATCCATGTTCCTAATGCTAAGCTTTGCAGGCTCTGGTTGTTTAAATGGTTGTCGGAATGATATACTATGTTACACTGAATAAAATATTGGTATTCAGTGTGTAGAATTTACCACCCGGTAATTTCATATATATTTAAATAGCAACTTCCCTACTTATTTTATTACCAGTGTGGAGTATTATAATCTGCTAAGGCAAAAAAGAAGGATGTTTAACATAGAGACAGTGGGGGTTATTTATCATTAGACAGGCTCCTTGGGACAGTTCTATGTCTATTTTTGGAGCTCTCCTGCCCATCAGATTCATTAAAGTGGCTTTGGCTTTAATAAATGTTCTTATGGTCTACTTTCTGTCTGGGATTTTTTTTCAAAAAGTCCCATAAACGTCTTATTATGCATAAAAAGTCCCAGCACGTAGACCAGCAGGAAACTTATGAGACTTTTTGCATTAGCAATAGTTCTATGTTTACACCACATTAATGAAGAGGTGGAAATAGTCCTGTGAGACTTTTTAGCAGTGAAAAGTCTAAAAAAAAAAAACCTCATTGCGACTGCTTTGAGACTTTTTTTATGCCACAAAAGCCCAGGAAAACCATTGATAAATAACCACTTTAGATTTGGGATTGGGAAACAGAGAGATGTAAGCATAATAACTATACAATCAATGTGTACCAGCTTCAAATCCCAAACTAATATTTGTCATTATTGTTTTTGCAGTGGCCTTTGCCCCACTGTACATGTATCTGTTTTTGACGTATCTGTGTAGACATAGTGGTCTTAAACTATATTTCTGTTTTATTGACTGGTTACAGTTGGAGAGCAGCACAGTTTAGAAATAGTATTGTTATATACCCTGAAGAGATTTATGAACTATTACCCTTTATCTATATGCAAAACTGTCTTTTTTGTTGCTTCATTGTATTTATTTGTATTGTATTTCATGATAATCATACAGTATCACATTGTAAAGTTTGTTGTCAGTTTTAGAGTTGACTGCTTGGAGGATTGAAGTACTAATCATTGTAGGAGTACTGTACTATTTTTTCTGTTTTCTTCACACCCAATTTATTACTGGACTTATGCACCATAAAAATATGTAGTGTCCGTCTAAAATAAACATGTTTTGCACAAACATTCTATCATTTTAAGTTTAGTCTCCTTTGGGAAAACCCAAGTAGTAGCACTTTTACAACACGGTGTACTGTAAAGTTTCAGACAGACAGAGAGAGCAAAGCTGCTGGGTAAGTAAAATTTCTGCATCGCATAATGCCCAAAATAGTGTTATTGTTAGTGTTGAGGGGTGAGTGGTGAACGGTTTGTCTGTCTGTGTGTTTGTACCTTTTCTTCTTTTTCTCCTCCTGCTGGCCAGCAAACCTTTGTCTCTGTCCACTATTGTTTCAACAGACAAACCAGTTCAGCAGTCACCACTCAGCATTACCTGATCTTACCTGTGTGTGTGCAAAACCTGAGCAGAGGGTGAGCTGGGGTTATATAGCCTGTATCTGATTACTGCCAGGTGATGCAGAGCTGGAGCCATGTGGTTTATGTTTGTATTTCTAACTTTGGTTACTTTGTGTATATTGTAAACTCCCCTTTATTTTTATATTGTGTATTGTATTGTGGTGTTTATATATATTAAGTAAGAAATGTATCTTTGTGTGATGTTTGTTAAAGGTGCAACCCAGGGGTGTATCCCTTTAAGACTCAAGGGAAATACTTGGGTATTTAATGACACCTGTGTGTACATGGATTGTCTCAAGGTCAGAGTGTCTGATCTGACCACAGGGGAGCTGCTTGTTCCAAGGTAGCTGCAACCTGACCCCTGAATTATCTGCATTTTTGTTCTGTACATTTTTTTTGTGCAAATAAATGTAAGCCTTTTCTTTGGACCTGAAGACCTGAAGAGTAAAGATTTTTTTTTTTTAACGGCCAGAAGACCCCACATCTCAACACCCTCGTGCATACAAACTGTACTATAGGTTTCTACAAAGTTTGTTGAAAGGTGGCATGTGCATAACAGTCACTGCCTTGGCAGGTTATTGAGGCTGACAACACTGACTTCTAGAATATAAATAAACACATAGATGTACGCTGTATGACCAAAAAGTATATACAATTTTATAGATTATACAAAAAGCACAACAAGAACAGACAGCAATAAAACCATTTAAAAAGTGTGCAAAGCACACAAGTACAACAAGCAGAGCACCCCAGCATACATAATGTCATCTCATAGGCAGCATTCTAAATGGAAGGCCAAAAGATGCAAAGACCAGAAAGGGAAACTGGAAAGTAAAATTATTATTTTATGCTAAACCCCACAAATTGGGGGGATAACTGGGTAAAAAAAAATTATTATGGGTACTCAGGGCCATTTTAATATATAATAAAATTATTATGAGGATATAATTCATAATTTATATAATAGTTTATTATGGGATATATATATATATATATATATATATATATATATATATACACAGTGGGGGGGGTATTTAGTCAGCCACCAATTGTGCAAGTTCCCCCATTTAGACAGAGAGAGGCTTGTAATTGACAGCAAAGGTAGACCTCAACTATGAGAGACAAAATGAGAAAACAAATCCAGAAAATTACAATCACTGATATTTATAGAATTTAGATGCAAATTAAGGTGGAAAATAAATATTTGGTCAAAAACAAAAGTCCATATTAGTTAACTTTGTTATATATCCTTTGTTGGCAATAACATAGGTCAAATGTTTTCTGTAAGTCTTTACAAGGTTGGGACACACTTTTGCTGGTATGTTGGTCCATTCCTCAATGCAGATCATCTCTAGAGCAGTCATGTCTTGGGGCTGTCGCTGGGCAGCACGGACTTTCATCTCCCTCCAAAGGTTTTCTATGGGGTTGAGATTTGGAGACTGGCTTTGCCACTCCAGGACCTTGGGACCATCGTCATGCTGAAAGACCCAGCTACATTTTATCTTCACTGCCTCTGCTGATGGAAGTAGGTTAGCACTCAAATTTTCATGATACCTGGTCCCATTCACTCTTTCATGTACACGGATCCTGTACTGGTCCCTTTGCAGAGAAACAGCCCCAAATGATTCACAGTAGTGTTCTTTGAATGCAACTTAGCATTCACAATTCAAACACAACGAGTTGTGTTTCTACCAAACAGTTCTGCTTTGGCTTCATTAAACCATATCACATTCTCTTCTGGAACATCCAAATGCTCTCTAGAAAACTTCAGACCAGCTGGGATATGTACTGGCTTAATCAGGGGAACACATCTGGCATTACAGGATCTGAGTCCCTGGTGGCGTAGTGTGTTACTGTCGGTAACCTTTGTTAAGTTGGTTCCAGCTTTCTGCAGGTCATTCACTAGGTCCCCCAGTGTGATTCTGGGATTTTTTCTCACCACTCTTGTGCTCATTTTGACCCCACAGGATGAGATTTTGCATGGACCCCCTGAATATGGGAGATTATCTGTAGTTTTGTAGTATCTTCCATTTCCTTATTTTTGCTCCCACAGTTGATTTCCTAACATCAAGCTGCTTGCCCTATTGCAAATTCAGTTTTCCCAGTATGGTGCAGGTCAATAATATTTTTTTCTGTTGTCCTTCAACAGAGCCTCTGAAACAAGAAGTTATAGGTCTGTAAAATTTCTGTCTTATATATAGGTGACCAAATGCTTATTTTTCACCATAATTTGCAAATAAATTCTTTAAAAATCTGGATTTGTTCTCACATGTTGTCTCTCATAGTTGAGGTCTACCTATGATGCCAATTACATATTTTTAGGTGGGAGAACTTGCACAATTGATGGCTGACTAAATTTTTTTCCCCACCGTATATATATACATATATTAGAACATATTAATTTAAGAAACCTCTATATTTTAAAATAAAAACAGGGCCCTTTTAACAAATTATAATACATACATATTGCATTGTACCTTATTTAGGGCGAGCTATAAAATTCAGGGGACTTGTGTTAGCACACAGTGCTCTTTCTGAGAATATATATAAAAACAAAGCCAGCTTAATTAAAAAAATAAAAAGCTATGCACAAAATGTTGTTTTTAATTCATCTACTATACATACATTCTAAAAATGTTAAAAAGCTAGCAACCCTAAAATTACTACCGTATTTTTCGGACTATAAGACGCACTGGACCATAAGACGCACCTAGGTTTTAGAGGAGGAAAAATAAGAAAAAATGATTTTTTTTCCCCAAATAGTGTGCTAAAATATTTAATAAAGTAACAGTAAAGTAACGGCACCATACGGAGTCGTGCTATGCAGCCAAGCGCTCACCACTTCCTCTCCTGGGCACCGACGTGTGCCCGCTGTGAATGTAGCCTAAGGGGGCTGTGTATGGGACACTTTTATTAGGGGTCATTGTGTGACATATGGTGAAGTTTTAATAGTGTACTGTGTTAAGGGAGAATTAATGGGGTGACTTTATTTGGGGACATTTTATGGGACACTGTTACCTGGTGCTGAAGGATGACTACCGTGCCGACACTACAAGTGTTCTGTCAGATTTAGCCCTATACAGAACACTTGGTGGTCAGGGGAGTGTTGTGTCTTTGACCCAACACTGATTGGCTAGGGCTTGGCTAGCAGCAAACTCAGCCAACCAGTGTTGGGGGCAGAATAGTCCAGTCAGCATGCACTGCATGCTGCCGCTGCCTTAAGTTTTCACGAGCTGCGCTTACTGCCAATAGCTTTCACTGGCAGGGCCAGGGCCAGATTAAGGTTGTTGGGGGCCCCCGGGCACAAAATCTCGTGGAGGCCCCCACTGAATGCAGCATACATACACATCCTCCATCTGCTAAACCCCCAGTAATACATCCGCATACAGCCGCCAACCCCCCAGTAATACATCCGCATACAGCCGCCAACCCCCCAGTAATACATCCGCATACAGCCGCCAACCCCCCAGTAATACATCCGCATACAGCCGCCAACCGCCCAGTAATACATCCGCATACAGCCGCCAACCGCCCAGTAATACATCCGCATACAGCCGCCAACCCCCCAGTAATACATCCGCATACAGCCGCCAACCCCCCAGTAATACATCTATATACACTTCAGTCTCCCACCAGCCGTGCAGTCCCTTGTAGCATACACCTCAGCCACACCAGCCATGCAGACGCACAAAACATACATATCTTGTTCCAGTTGAGCTCCCCTGATACTAAGCAATCATTATGTTCTTCTGTCCTGTCAGGCTCTCACCTACATACACATGAATAACGCTGCTCCTGGGAGGTTTCTGTTCTCCACTTGCAGTCACACATGGAAGCTCACTTACTTCCTGCTTTTTCGGGAGGCCACGCCCCTTTCCGTGACATCAGGGGTCAGGTGATCTCCACACACCGGAGGATCTGTGAGAGGTCTGTGTCTCTTGTGTTTATGCTGTGAGCTGAGCATCTCCGATGTGGAGCAATGCTCTGCAGTAGCTCTGCAGAGCATTGCTCCAGCCAGAGACATTCACCTCACAGCTGACTGTACAAGACTCAGGGCAGCGCTGTGCAGCCAGCCATCTCACTGCCAGCGACTGTCCCATTCTCAGGGCGCACTGTACACGGCCCCACTACATGGGAGCCGCGGGCTGCACACATACAAGAGAGGAGAGCCCTCCTTCCCTCCTGCAGCTACATCCGGACTATAAGACGCACCACTGTTTTTTCCCCATTTTCTGGGGAAAAAAATGTGCGTCTTATAGTCCAAAAAATACGGTATATACAAGTATTCCCAAATAAAAAAAAATTAAATAGTAAGGCCACTAAGGTTTGGTTGTAAGATGTTATTCAGTATCACACAAATGCAACCCATACTAATTATTAGAAACAATGGTATATTTAAGTGAATCATTTTGACTAAGACCTAAATCTCTCCAATAACATTGTGCAAACTCTTTAATACTTGTATAAGATATACTTAAGTTTCAAATAATGAAGGCAATAATAATTAAAAGGACGTTACATGACAGTATGAATCAGAAGACATGATTTACAATTTTAAAACAGTAAAGAAGCCTGAGCAAGGTATGAAAAGCAGTAATATATAATATATACGTTCTTTGCTGCTATTGGATTATAAAACTCTGTGGGGATCTTATGTCAACATCATTTACACTGGAGGATTGCACTATATCATATATCAACTGCATCAAATTTTTATGTTTGTAAATAATGTTTATAAGAACAAATATAAATAATTGTAAATAATGAATTCCACAAAGGGGGCTATAGGTTTCCACTGTGGGCGCTTGGAAAGCCTAATAATGACCTGCACCTGGCTCGTTAAGCTTATAACCTTTTGTCAATCATTGCTTAAGCACAATATAAGATAGTTTAAGGCACAACACACACTTAGCATGATTCCATATTATGAGATCCACACTTTGAAGTGTAAAACAGCCTTAGGAAAGAAGGTTAGGAGCCTGCAAAATTGTTACTTTGCCACATTTTTTAAATTCATCTTATGTAGTTTTAGTCATTTTTCCTTATTTGGATTATCATTTCCAATGTGACAAGGCTGCGATTGTTTTCTGCGACTGCCTTTAATTAACAATAAGGACAAAATATTAACTTATTTAAAGCAGAAGATATTCACTTATTATCAAACACAAACACATTTTGTAGTGTATTTACAACAACTTTTGTACCCCATGGAGCTCATAAACGTATTTGTTTTGCAACTGGTTAAACTTTAACTTGGACACAAAGGCGCTGTCTCATGGGTGTGTCCAGGCTAAAATGACAGCTGACCCAGAATGATCAGAGTCTGCCTCTATAAGGAACAAGTAGTCAGACAGAGAATAATTATTGATATTTCAGGGTCATAGCAGGAAGCTGTCACCTAGAATCTAAAGTACAAGTCATCGGAGGAAGGTACATTTAATAACCAGTTGTGCACAAGGATTCGTTGGAGACACATTACACATAGGTGCGCTGGCCCTTTAAATCAGAACACCGGTGGTTGGGGGTGGTCAAGAAATTAATTACAGGTTGCATCAAAACTCCGCTATGACCATTTGCAAGATAATCCTATCTTTCTTATGGTACTTTAGACCCATTGTTTTTTGTGAATACTTTAGAAAAAAGCATCCATGTTTTTTCATAAACGTAAATTCTGCTTCCACTTCTGATTCTAATCATCATGGTTACATTCACAGAGATAACTCAACAATAGTATATTGTTTCAAATACTTTATCCACAGTAAAAGTTAACTGGACAAACCTTTAATTTACCAAGTCACTTATTCTCCTTTTAAATATAAGTACTCCATCCTTAAATATAAAAAGGTCTGTCTATTGTGTAACTTCATTCTCCCAGAACAGAGAGGTGTAAACCATCTGGACCCAGTGACTCTCATATTTAAGTTTTTTTTTCACATTGGCAGTCTTCCTCACTGAGCTATATTGCTGTTTAGGTTACCTTCATCACACAGCTTTCATCCTGCTGAAGTGATAATATATTTCATCTTCCACATTTTTTACATTTATTTGGAACAGTAAACATAGAATTGAAGGATGCAGGTAAACATGTAATGATCTGGTCAATATCCCTGTAACATAGAAAAATGCAAACAAGATAGAAAATAACTCAGCACTTATCACTCAAAGTTTTGTTCTACAACAGACTCATCCTCTATGAGAAAGAGGAATCCTTCCTGGAAAGGAAAAGCAAGTGCACCAGCTCTACATTTCTTTGACGTTATGAGGACTGCAATCTCCAGCAGCTCCATATTAGTGAATGTAGTGCCAATCACAAAATCATACCAGAAGTCTATTCAGGAATCCTGCACACTGGAGGTCTCAGCGATTGTACTCCTAACAATCTCCAAAATATAATGTATTTTTAAATGGGGAAGGAGGGGATCATTGAATATATATGTGACCTTTTTAAACTAAAGAAAAGTTTTACTTGACTGACAAGGCACCAAATCTGAGATACGCTCAGTTATTTATCTGCCTTCTACGCAGATCCATACCTAGAGCGTTACCGTCATTTGGTATTATCCATAATATTGTGGGGAGGGGTGTCATGAGCATTTTTCATCTTAAAAATTATACTTTTGAAGAAATTATGCTTAGTTTGTAAAGAAAGTTCTTGTAGAGAATTGTATTCCAGACTGTATATTGTGTGTCTTTGGAGGCTGACTATGAGCTTACATTTAATGTAAGATGGTTTTCTAGATAAGCCGTGGAGGGTAGCCCCTACATTTTAGCTTGTTTTTTTGCAAATAATGCTTATATCATGCTACAGTCAATAAAAGAGCTAAAAAGGTTAACACTTACTACTCAGAGCTGTGTAAACAAACAGGAGAGGGGAGGAGAGAAAGTCCTAGCTTCAGCCTTGTATACAGACGATCCTTGACAACAGAGAAGTAAACCCATTACTAAGAGGCACTTTCCAGTCTGCTTCTGTCTAAATGCAGAATTTCTTAAGGAAATCTCGGAGTAAAACCAAAATTAAACTAAATATACTCACCTAACGACCTCTTGATCCAGGGTGGAGCGCAGAGACACTATTGCAGACCGCTGATTATTAACACCTCTTACCACCTCCCTGTCCAGCATGGGGGAGGGAGGTGATGTCATGGAGTGGCATGAATTCATGCCTCCTGTGTGCTGGAGAAGAAAGGCGTGAATAATTAGCAGCCTGTAGTGCAGGACATTTTTATAGGTGTATTTTTCAAATGATTTTGGTTGTGCTCCATGGTAGATTTCCTTTAATAAAGTATATTTAAAAAATCTTTACAATACTCACCCCATGTAATATTAAAAATTATCTGAAATGACAGTTACTCTTTAACAACTAGACTTAGCACAATACATGGCATCGAACACTTTATTCGCAGGGCATACCAAGTGGAGGATAAATCGCATCTAGGTAGAAAATATTCCACGGTTTGGGTTTGTTTGCTGGAAGACACCAAGACCCATAAGAAACACACAAAACAGGCAGGAAAACAGATTAGCAAACTCCCTTTCTACACCACTTATGCATTATTAAGTTCCCAACATCATAATGCACCAATCTGTATAACAGAATTTTTCAAGTGTAGTCTCAGACGAGTTGACAATTGACATAGCTCTACATATGGCATTATAATGGAGTTCAACCCTACTGGAAAGAGGTAATCAAACATATTGCTGACATTTGGTAAATAATGTTCTCATTGGATCTCCAACCTTTGTTTTTTTTCAGCAACACCTTCTTGAGGTACATAATCTGATATTATAGCAGCAACGCTATAGTTGGCTACAGTAATTGGTGGATTCCTCAGAAATGGAAAAATTTTATTGAGATTAAAGAGGAGAATGATTGATGATTCCAGAGACTCAGG
Organism: Engystomops pustulosus; assembly: GCF_040894005.1. Taxonomy (NCBI): domain Eukaryota; kingdom Metazoa; phylum Chordata; class Amphibia; order Anura; family Leptodactylidae; genus Engystomops; species Engystomops pustulosus. The sequence goes on along the minus strand of NC_092412.1, from coordinate 130,973,735 downwards.
GAAAGATGTTCCAGAACTCAATGAAGTCTCTACCCAAGGCCGCTAAACCTTTTAATATTTTTCAACAGTTGAAGAGTCCCCTGCAAAGAGTATTGGATGTGATTTGGTTATTGCATGTATTCGAACAAGGAAGGAGGATGGGAACTTTTCCATTGACAAGGAATCACCACCCAAAGGATGGTAGGGGGTGACACACGCCATAATAAAACTTCCCAAAGAGTGGGAGAAAAAAAAATGATAATTTTATCCATGACATTGGGATATATGGATGATTTTATCTGAGATATCCAAATGTTGGATAACAGCTGACCTAGTCTCATGTAGTTGTCATTCTCAGAGGGAAGCTGGGTTGTAAAAATAGGAGGAATGGGGGCCCTGTCCCCTGAAAAGGTACTACTTAGTTACTAGTCCATACAAAAAGGACAAGAATTTGGCAGAGAAAAGAATTGGGAAAAGTCATCATCTCTATCTTCCTCAGCTATCCACAGTAGGGATGGGTAGGTACTGTAAGTGGCTGCCTCAATAGCTACCTATTCTTTGGTAGATTTTGAAAAATGCTAATCCAACAACCTGAGGAGAACAGGAAAAAAACTGTGAAGTGGTACCACTCCAGGTCAGGGAGACCTGCACCACCCCTAACTTTGGTGCTTTGGCGTGACACAGCTTTCTAAATCTAAGTATTCTCCTACCCCCCCCCCCCTACATAAATTTGCCAAATGAAGACCAGAATACACAAAATTATGGAGATATAGGGCTCAGTTACACACAGAATAAAGTTATGGAAAGAAGCTTTTCGTTCCATATCCTTCTGCAAGACTGTGTACACTGGGGTTCTGTCGCAAAGCAATCAACAGATCCTCCATTACCAGAGTGCATAGGAGGGAGCCTAAATTTAAACTCTGACTTGTACATTTAAAAATCCGAAAGGAAACAGACGTAAACCATTGGTCTTGACCTTTACCGTTAGGTTGTGATAAAGATACACAATTTTGCCCCAGAGGTTTGATTATAACCCTGTCTGTTTGGAATGACAGTAATCATGGTGGAATGTGAATGAGTGGCAAATCAGGGGGAGGGAAAGATGTTGCTAAGCTCCTTAGTCATAAGGGGTGAGAATGCATCTCAAAAAAGTTACCAGAACCTTGGGGTAATCATGAAATACGGAAGAGATTATTGTGACTCCCTTTTAAAAACACCAAGCGGTATTTACACACAGGAAATGTATCAATTCTTTCTTTGAGGTAATGGAAAAAGAAAGCAAAAACAGAATTCCAGATATTTCTGGTTTTCTTATGTTTTACTAAATTAAGAAAAAAGACACTTTTAGGAAAACGAATTTGTTCATGCCATATTCTGAGAGCTATATTATTTTTAAGTGTCCATCAAAAAGACTGTTTTGCAGAATTATCTAATGTATAAAGGGGGTTGTCCACTTTAACTACATTGTAGCAAATAATTGATATTGTTTGTGTAATGAAAAGTTATTAAATATTCCAATATAATTTCTGTATAAATTCCTCATGGTTTTCTAGATATCTGCTGGCTGTCTTCTTGCTGTCATGCAACGGGAAGTTTCATTGTTTACTTCCTGTGGATAAACACCAATCCATCGTCAAGTGATGTTACACAAGTGTTCATCTTGTTATCATCACACATCTTTGATTACTTTATTTGTTATAATGAGCCATTCACCTGTGTGAGATCACATGACCATGGACCGTTGCTTATCTACAGGAATTAAATGATGAAGGTTCCTGTTGTAAGATTCCAAGCAGAGATCTTGGAAACTGTGAATACTTGATACAGAAAGTATAAAATTGTACAACTTTTCATTATTCAAACAATTTCAGTGATTTGATAGAATGTGCTCAAAGTGGACAACCCCATTAAACTATGTGATTGCTGTTAATTACAAAAGTTTTTAGAAGGCAAATTATGGTTTGGCACAGCTATTTTTTTAATAATATAACAGCCTCTTAGGAATGATTGCTCTGAAAGTGGTAATAGTGATTCAGATTTTTTTACACAGGAAATGAAATAAAATTTCCATTTAATTTTAAAGTTTCACCTAGCACTTGGTTTGGTCTTTCTTCCAGGTAAAGAAATAAATATTTTCCACATATATTTTAATACATAACATATATAGCTATATATCTATCATATATATATATATATATATATATATATATATATATATATATATATATACTGTATATATTAAAATGAAAAGTTAAGTTTTAAAATTTGAATACATTTTAAATGATTGTAAAGATAAAACAAGCCTTAATGAACTGAAACGTAGCTGAGATGAGCTGAAGGGGAAGCTTCAGGATTTCGAATAGCATGTATTATTTTTTCCCTCCAGCACTATGAAGTGCTTGATGTAGAAGAATCACTTCTCTAATTGTTACTTCCACAAGAAAGTCCTTGAAAATCAATTGCACAGAAGATCTCATTATTAAGGAGTGCACAGGCCTTCCATTACAGTGGCTGCGCAGACCATGTTTTACAATAAAAGCTGGACAAATATAGCTATTATTTTCCCTACGGTCTAAAGTTTGCAGTGCAGGGCTCAGGTGTCTATCAATACCATTATCAATTTGTGTGGGTTAGGAGTGAAGAACATTTCCTTCAAGAATAATGGAAGCCCTTCTGAAAAGGGCATTCAGAGAACCACTGGAAGAATTAAAGAAGCAATAAAATCAGTGCACTGGTGCCATAGAGTCTGTATAAGCTTCATCTGAGCAACATCCAGCTGCTGGAGAAGTGCTGATAAGTATAGCACCCTTATCTCTAAAATGTCCTCTGCTACACAATGAGGTAATCCAAACTAAATTGAAGAGGCAAAGGATAATTCCTTCCTCAGTGAAAGACAGATGTGAATTGTGACATCCATTATTAGCCATGGTGTGGCCAAATGAATTTTCTCACACAAAGGTATATTAGACATTACAAGTGAATGACTGCAATTGAAAGCAGCCATTGAAGAAGTCATCCTACAAACTTTTAAACATGCTAATAACCAGTGACGTAACTGGAAGCTGATTAACGCCACCGCAAAGTCTGTGCCAGGTCCCTTACTATAATGTATGTTTTACATTACTAGTTTTCTCATATGGGAAAATGACACCTAAGGGGCCCCCATAAGCCTCTTGGACCCGGTTGCAACCGCACCCTCTGCTCCCCCTCAAGTTATGCCCCTGCTTCCTCAGAAAGCATTTGTGGCATCATAACGGTGTTCAAGGGCCTGTAAATAGTTAGATGCAGTACATTATTAGCCCATTAACATTTTCTTGCAGCAAAAAGCAAGGATATAAAGCCACCAAATAGCTACACTGAAAATCAATCAAGTCAGTATGCACGTCATATACAGGCAGTCCCCAGGTTATGTACAAGATAGGTTCTGTAGGTTTGTTCTTAAGTTGAATTTGTATGTATGTCTGAACTGTATATTTTATCATTGTAACCCCAACCAGAATTTTTGGTCTCTGTGACAATTGGATCTTAAAAATGTTGGGTTGTCATAAGAACCAGGATTAACAATAAAGCTTAATTACAGACACCTGTGATTACTGTTATAGCTGTTTATTGTAGCCTAAGGCTAAAGTACAGTAAATTACCAACATCTAGAGGACCGTTTGTAACAAGGGGTCGTAGGTAAGTTGGGTGTTCTTAAGAAGGCGACTGCCTGTATTTTAATCCCATAAACTATTTTATTACAGAAATTAATCTACTAATGCAAACGTGGGTATTCTGATATACAACACCCTGGCTGCATTGATTTGGCCTCCCTGACGTAATATAGATGTAATAAAGTAAATTCCAACTCCACTATTCAGGTAGGACCCCATGTGGCATAAATGGTCCACCCCTATCCTTGACTCAACCAAATCCCGTTCCAGTTCTTCCTCTGCCAGTATCTTCTATTTGTCTGCCCTTGCTGATTTTGGCTTGAAACTGAAAAAATAGCTGTGTTGGTTTGCTATGTATCTGCATATCAAGAGGCATGTAAAACTCAGACTATGTGATGTGTTTCTCTGGCCTTAAACAGTTTTTGGAACAAACTTTGACATTATGACCGTATATGGGGATTTTCCAACTCATTCATTAAAATGTGTAAATCGCACATTGTAATGAATGTGTTAAAATGAGACAGCCTCAAGTCTCCGGAAGACTCCAGGCTGTCATGGTGACCAATCGACACTTTCTGATGACGTCACGGGGAGCGACGATCGTCACCAAGATGGCGGCGCCCATGCTAGCACCGATTGCGGGTATTACAGGTAAGTCTTTGCTGCAATATGCCTCAAAGACTTACTGGCTATGGAGAGGGATCAGCCCCTAAAATGTGTGGATGGTAATTAATAAGTGCACGTGTACAAAAACATTGTGAGTTAAAAATAATAGCTGCATCAGCAGTTTTGAATCTTGCTTTTCTGTCCCATAAAGTATAGAATTTGCACTCTCACAACAGTGAGTAATTAACACTATGATGAAATTTCAGCATGGGACAGCTGGGTGAAATGCGAGAGGGGAGAGCTATCACAAGTGATTCAAAGCACTCTGTCCTGGTAGATTCTAACGAGACAATTGTCTCATATGTATCTCCGCTCCCCAGTGATGCCTCTACTATTTGCGGCTCAAATAATATGTTATGGATTAGTCTATGGGCCTAGTGAAGTTCTCAATAGCCTATACAATCTGTCCAATAAGTGGTCACTGGCTGCATCAGCCGATTCTTACAACCTTATACTAATTCAGACATGCGGGGTCCCTGCAATTTGACTTTATACTTCAAATTATAAGTTCCAACTGCTCATTTTAACCATTGCATTAAAATATTACACACACAACTAATCAGCCCCCCAACATGTTTGTGTGTGTAATATTTTAATGCAGAGCCAGAAAACAGACCTTCAGCCACACTACTAAATTTCCCCTAAAGTGTTTATAGTCCTGGCAGTATGTAAGGTTGGTAGTATCTTATTCCATAAATATTCATATTAGTGAATATGTGACATATGTAAATAATGAGAATGTCGAAAGACGACAACCTTGGACTGCCATCTTATTCTCATCTTAATGACCACCATCAGAATAGATCACAGGTAAATAGGTGAATCCACTTGTAGACCCCTGTTGGGTGGTGCATCTTGCTGTTGAGTGAAGCCTGCTGTGGAGGTCACGTATTCATGGCTCACAGGGGACTTAAGTTGAATGCAAGTGCCAGTCAGCAAGCTACCAAGAGAGACCCAAGGACAATACCAGTCCAGGGCAAGGGTTCGGAAGCAAGCAACAACTGAAAGAAACTAGTTTCAGCTAATTTATGAATGGGCAACAGGTTATACATGGTGGGTCCAGGGCCATATCTTCCACTGGGCACTAAGACTGCCAAGAACGGCTAGTAGAGGGGGCGGCTGTCAGGAAGCATGTAAACCAGAAAACTAGCATGCAAACTCTGATAAATGTTCCCATATACTGCAGCGATTACATGATTATATTAGCTGATCACTGACCACATATAATGGTCAGCATGAAATGTTCCACACCCAGCAAAAACTAATATTGTAGTAGCAGTATCCTGGAGAAGGGTTCTTCTAATCATGTACTACCACATTATGTCCACTACAAAAGAATTGTCCATGCCTTTCACAATAGGAAGTTTGCCAGGAACATCACCAATGATAAATCAGTTGTCTGCATTATAAATGGACTGTAAATGTTTTAAGAACATGATTTATTAAAGTTTAGTATAATATTGTACATTTCATAGATTCAGGAATGTAGTAGATTACCAAGACTTGAATTGTGCCAATATGAAGGTTGTTGTAACTAAGGGGATTAAAATGTCAATTTTTGGACTGTGGGTCAATGGAAAAAATGCACATGCAAATGGGTTAATATATAATAAAAGGTCAGTATGCTATATATGGAAATCATGGATAATATACTGAAGAAAACAAATGTGTGAATGAGGTGCTACACTGAAATTCACAGAAACTCTTGGAGAGATATTGTAACATGAGAATCAAGGTGAATTTTCTACATAACCATCTTGTTATCCAGAAAAACCTTGGTGCAATGATGAGAAAGGTGAACAATTCCTCCAAGATATGTCATGTATGCACTGTACCAGTGTAGATGGGATACAGGCAATGTAATTCCTCCCTCCTGCGCCCCCACCCCCCAAGAGAGTTCAATCATGTTTTTGCTGCAGTTCACGGGGAGAGTATTTTAGTAGTAATATTCTTGTGGGTATAAGCAATATTATAGTAGTTATATTCTTCTACTTAGGGAGCAGTATTATAGTAGTTATATTCTTCTACTTAGGGAGCATTATTATAGTAGTTATATTCTTTTACATAGGGGCAGTATTATTGTAAATAGGATAAAGTATGCTACTAAAAAAAAGGATCACTTCAACAACACTTCAATAAAATCAGTTATTTATAAATCAACACTGAGTGCAAATCAATTCCCCTTGATGTTTTACAAATGGAACAGACAACGTTCAAAAGAGGGGTTCTGTAGGAGGTGACCACAGACAATTTCTCTGTTCTCATTCTTTTTGGCTTTTGTTTTGGTCACTTTTGCATGTTGTCATTGTTCTCAACCCTAGAGTTAGCATGAGGTGATGTTGACAACCCACATAACTTGTTCAGGTAGTGTTGCTCATCTAGTAAAGCTCAATGCAAGCTGTAACAAGAAGGTTAGCTGTGTCTGTCAAAACAGTGTCCAGAGCATGGAGCAGATACCAGGAAACAGTTCAGTACATCAGAAAATGTGGAGGGGACCTTAGATGGTCAACAAACCCATCAGCAGGTCCGCCAGCTCTTCCTTTGTGCTAGGAGGAGGAGTGCCCAAGCCCTGAAAAATGACAGCAGGCAACTGATATCTTTGTGTCTGCTCAAACTGTCAGCAACAGGTGGCCTGAGGGTGGTAAGAAGTCCCTACATCCATAAGTCAGTGTGCTTACAGCCCAACACCATGCAGGGTGGGTTGCATTTGCAAGAGAACACCAATAATGGCAGATTTGACAATCGCACCATGTGTTCTTCACTGGTGAGGGCAGTTTCACACACAGCTCTTCTGACAGCTGTGACAGAATCTGGAGATGATGTGGAGAACATTCTGCTGCCTGTAACGTCCTCCAGCTTGACTGGTTTTGTAGCTGGTAATTAATGGTGTGGGAAGGTTTTTCTTTAGAGGGACACAGAGCTAGCAAGAGGTACAATGATTGCCATTAAATACAGGAATGATATCCTTAAACCTTTTGTGAGGCCATATGTAGGTGCAGTGGGCCCTCTGTTCCTTCTTATGTGAGATATTGCTACGTCTCATGTGGCTATGGTGTGTCAGCAGCTCCTGCATACTGAAGGCACTGATGCTATGGATTGGACTGGCTTGCCCATTATCCAGACCGGAATCCAATCAAGCATTATGTTTTGTTCCATCCACCAACACCATGTTGAATAAAACTACAATTAAGGTTTGGGGGGAGAGCCTTAAAGAGATCATCCGCAGCCTCATCAGTAGGATGCCCAGGCATTGTAGGGAGTTCATGCACACACACTTCAGAGCTTCATTTCCTCATCTTGAGGCATGTCCACTGAAGTTGGATCAGCCTGAAATTTGATTTTCCACTTTTATTTTAGATATCATTCCAAATACAGATTTCAACGAGATTTTAATTTTCATTGATTATTTTTATGTGTTATTGTTCTCAACACATTCCACTATGCAAAGAATAAATAAGTGCAACTGAAACATTTCATTCATTGACATCTAGGATGTGGTGCTTGCTTTATTTTTGAGCAGTGTATCATAGCGTTATATTCTTGTACATAGGAGTATTATTGTAGTTATATTTTTGTACATAGGGGGCAGTATCATGGTAGCTGTATTCTGATCTCACTGGTATGCTTACTGACCCATGTGGGTGTTTGCTTACCTAATATTTTTATTGATTTTCCCATTACAATTTTACTTGCACATGTCCATGTAATAGGTTGTGCCTGTTTTACCTTGGATATCTACCAACTATGTGGCTATTGCTAACAGTTTTTTAAGTCCTCCCATTTGTGCAGACCCCATCTACCTCAATCGACCCTGTCTATGACATGGGGCCACTCTAAATTCCCAGTCCTTCCCTAATAGTTTGTACTAGGTGGGGAAAATAAGTATTTGATCCCAGTCCAATTTTGCAAGTTTTCCCACCTAGAAAGAATGCAGAGGTCTGTAATTTTTATTGTAGGTTTTTATATCCCTTTAAGATATGCAAATGCAAATTGTAGCTTTCAAAAATATGTCTTCTTCTCTATAATGTAATGCTGTTTAAATATTTTCATTTGAATAAAACATATATGTCAGAGATAACGTTCTGCACTACATAACTGCAAGAGCGTCATCTCACTATGGAATGCTATGTATCTTACAAGTGATCTGTTGTAGGATGCATGATTTAACTGCCCTAAGTCATTTCAGTTTATTACTGTTGGATCTGATGATTTACATATTCATGAATGGGTTCCAGTATAAATGTGTTCATATTGCCTTAACTAAATATATGGCAAATCACTACCCTAATGTTTGGCATTGCATCATTTAGCTTGTCATGTGAAAGCCCTCATTCTTTGGAAATGACGGGAGAAATAAAACTAACTGGTGGTGAATTGTATAGTAAAATGGCAGTATAACATGTAATCACTGCCTGTGAGTGGTATTAAATATTGTAAAGCAAGCAGAAGACCATTACATAATATATATATGAACTGATTGACCTTTTTTCAGAATACTTTATTCTTTTCTGAGGTGTTACTTAGTGCAGTTTAAACCAATCCAATAAGCAAATTAAGCAGGACAAACCCATCAGCCACCCGAACCCCTACCATACCCCTCCCTCTTACCTTCTTAAATATTTTTCCTTCCACAAATTCTATTTATTATCCATGTATTCCCTTTATCTCTGCTTGTGAGAGAATAATTTTCACTACTATATATATTGTTTATTTTTTTTTCTCCATTATTATCTATCCACTGCATATATAAATATCCTTCCATCTTTCTCTAGTCTGGACCATACTTAGAATATGTGGTGCTATCCACTATTCCAGTTATATCATCTTTGTTGCTAACATTATTGGATCATCATTTGTTACACTTTATATCCCAGAATTCAATCCCCTTGATGGAAGAGACATGACCAGACATCCATCTCCGCCTATTGCCCAAATACGTAACCTGTACATTGTTTCAACAATCTTTGTAAGATTGCTGGGCAGTAGAGCAATGAATCAAATCTACCTCACATTTACCACAATTTTGGTATTCTTTTATATACTCAAAAATTGCTGTTGCAAATGGCACGTTGAAAGCCCCATATATCCTTGTTGTGATGTTTCATTGCATTTCTCTTAGGTTTTCTGACAATTTTCAGCATTTTCCTTCAGCGCCTTATTAATCTCTCTTTCCCAATCTCTTATGATATTCCACGTGAGAGATCATTCAACCATTTATTTACTACACTCCCCATAAATATATTTTCTTCTTCACAGTCGAGGTTTCTCCTGATGATGTGTGAACACGCTCAGCCAGTTACATCACAATGCAATCTAATATATTGAAGTGCAGAAGTGGTTTCTCCCAAAAAATTATAATTTTTAAATCGCACCTCCATTTTTTTTAATCCTTGTGAAACACGTAAAGGGTTTGAAAACGTCCCAAAAGTTGTTATACATACACTGAGGGCTGTAGTTTGTTTAATAGGGTAATTGATGGGATTCGACTAATATTTAGGCCTTTCAAAGTCACTTGAAAGCTGAGCTGCCTCACAAAACGATTTAATGTCGATTTAATGTGATTTAATAAAATGTGAAAAATCGTATCCAAAGTTCTGAGTTTCATAGCATACTAGAAAAAAGAGAGGGTGGGATATGATATGATATGATGGGGGCCAAAATTGAGTATAGCTCTTGTGCACTGTCTCTTCATTCATTGTAGCACCATGGAAGAAGAAATGATAGAGGTAACTATGCCCTGTATGAAGCAGCATCATACAATTTATTGCTGCAGTGAATATAAAGAATGACCTAGACCAGGAAACTGATTAAGCTTATCTCCAGACTTGTTTTCCATGTTAATGTCCTGGCCATTTTACTGTTTGTTTTTTTTTTCTCAATTCCTTTGACAATCTCTAACTTTGATATTTTTTAGTCACTATAGCTGTATGTGGTATTGTTTTTGGGGAATTTTCGCTCCCAATCCATAAAAATCTTTTTAATAACGTTTTTTTTTCCCATTTACAGAGCTGCATAAGGGCTTTTTCCTGCCTAACAAAGTTTACTTCCTAGTGACGGCATTTCATATTCCATGTAAGTTTCTGGGAAATGAAAAAAATTCCAAATGCAATTAAATTGTAGAAAAATCGCATTCGCGCCAATGTCTTGTGGAGACAGGTTTTAAGGCTTTCACTGTATGTTCCAATTGACACCTCTACTTTATTCCTTCTGTTGGTATGATCACAGGGATACCCAATTAATATAGTTTTTATTATTTATTAATAGATTTTAAAAAATTAAAACCTCTTAAACAGCTGTAAACAATTACATTAGTTGTAAGCTCATAATCAGCCTCCATAGACACACAATATACAGGCAGCAATAAGAGCATTGCAGCCTGTTTCTAATTTTGAAGTATATTAGAAAAATGTTCACTATACTCCCACCACACAAAATTAAAAATTATCTCTTTAGCTTATACTTTAACCCCTTAACGACCTGGCCTTTTTTTGTTTTTCATTTCTATTTTTTACTCCCCACCTTCAAAAATCTATAACTTTTATATTTTTACACTTAAAGAGCTCTGTAACAGCTTGTTTTCTGCATAATAAATTGCACTTCATAGTGAGGGTATTTTATATTCCATGGCGTGTACTGGGAAGCAGGAAAAAAATTCCAAATGCAGTGAAAATGGTGAAAAAAAAGCTGTTCTCTTGTGGGCTTGGAATTTACAGCTTTCACTGTGTACAAATAAATTTGTATAGGTTTTATAATGAGTTCATACATTTACAAAAATGAAAACCTCCTGTACAATTTTTTTTTAATTTTGCCATCTTCTGATGCCAATAACTTTTTCATACTTCCGTTTACGGAGCTGTAGGTGGTGTCATTTTTTGCGACTTTTGTTTATGTTTTCATTGCTATAATATTTAGGACTATACGACCTTTTGATCACTTCTTATTGATTTTTTAATATTTCTCAAAATGGCAAAAAAGTTCCATTTTTTACTTTTTGACTCGGAAGACCGGGGCTGTCATGGCAACGGATTGCCACTCCCCAATGATGTCACGTGGAGTTACAATCCTCTGCAAGATGGCAGCAATAATGGTTGAAAAACGCATTTGCACCGTTTTCTTGTGGGATGGGTTTTTACGCCTTTCACTATGCGCCCCAAATGACATATCTACTTTATATTTTGGGTGGTGCAATCACGGAGATACCAAATTTGTATAGGTTTTATAATGTTTTCATACATACATGCATACATTTGTTTTCAACAAATATATACATTTCATATACGGAACAAATATTAAAACCTCCTGTTCAAAAAATTTGGGGGCATTTTGCCATGCTCTGGCACTAATAACTTTTTTATACTTTGGTGTACAGAGCTTTGGATGGTCTCATTTTTTGCGACTTTTGATGATATTTTCTATGCTACCATTTTTCTGATGGTTTCATCACATTTTATTAAATTTTTTATATTTTTCAAAATGGCAAAAAGCTGCCATTTTCAACTTAGGGCGCTATTTTTGGGTCATGGGGTTAAACACAGTGAAAGCCCGTTATAATATTTTGATAGCTCAGGCAACTTTTTTTATTTTTACTTTTGCTATTTTTCAAACCCCCTAGGGTACTTTAACCCTAGGTTGTGCAAAGAGCACATTGTAATGAATGGGTTAAAATGAGACAGCCTCAGATCTTCGGAAGACCCAAGGCTGTCATAGTGACCAACCGCCGCTCCCCGATGACGTCAGGGAAATATGCAGCAAAGACTTACCGGCTATGGAGTGGGCTCAGCTCGTGAGCTACTACTATTTGTGCGCATGTCGTTAAGGGGTTGAATATGAATGTGCTAAGTCCAACAGAAAACTGGAGCACTGCCCCTAGTAAATGCGCCCTAATGTAACTCATTCACATGCTCCGGAAAACAACAGTACAATTTATTATTGGATTCCCCATTGCTGATCTGTATACAGCCCCATCCAAGTCTAAATTACAGCTGCAGATTATTCAGTTAACTTACTATGTTAACAAAGCTTAACCCTTCACTGTGACATGAAATATAGAGAGCAAGAACTAAGAAATAAAAAGGTAGAAATTCTGAATTGTTCTCAAGTATTATATTTTATGAAGAAATTGAAGATTTATTATTCTATTCTACATCCTATTCTATTCTACTCTACATGGCTGGTTTCAGAGAAGTGTCCTTCATCCTTTATTTTAATAAAAGAAGGATCTTACCCACAGGCTCTGTGACCCATCAGATGTACATTCCAAGCTGCTCAGTCTCCTGACTCTCCTGTGTATATCAGAGTCACCCTTTTCCAAATGTATCCTCTAAGTCTGAAATACCCTTGTATACTGATAAAGCTGCAGTAAATCAGTCCCGGTGATGGAAAAAGCAGTCATGAATAACTTATGAGTTATAGCCCAGGACATAACTTGATAACAGGTATGGAACCTTGATAACTAACTCCCTGTATGTTTATGAGCTCTTAAATTTTGAACTGCAAATATAAGGATAAGAGGGCCCTTATGTGTTAAATTTTCTTGAATTATAGTCAAGAAAACAAGTAAAGTAGCAAAAAAAATTCCACATGCATTAACTAGTCTACATCTTTCGAATACATTTTCAACAAGGAATGCTGCTGTCTTGACAATGAAGCCAGAACTTTGCCTTCGGTTGGTCTTAGCCAAAGAGAAATAAACAGAATACTATTTCTTGCAGTAGGTAAAGTAGGCGGTAAGGCCTATACGAAGGGGGGCTTACAATCTGTATTTTTTTTAAAAAAACAACATATTTGAGCATATGTGTATTACTATATAGACAGCTCAAGGTCTTATGCACACAACCGTGTGTGCAGACGAGTTCAAACAGGGGAACATTTGGTGAGGTCTATACGGTATTCTATGTTTGTATATTCTTTATGTGTATATATGGTGTGTATATACAGTGTGTATGTGTGTTTATGCTATATATGTGAATACATGTACATATATACATATACTATATGAGTGATAATATAATGTATAAATATTATATATGTGTGTATATACTGTATGTATAAGTGTATAAATGTGTGTGCATGAGTGCATAAATGTGTGCGAATGAGTGTATAAATGAGTGTATAACTTTATGGGGGGGATTTATCAGTGCTTTTACACCAATTTTCTGGCACACTGCATGAAATTGGTATTCCTCTGGTGACTACACCACCTTCACGCTATGTGGGCATGGAAGGGCATGAAGGGTTGCAGCTGCTGACAGAGTGGACAGGCACTGAATGTTCGCATATTTTTTACTCAAAGCTTTTCCAGGTCAGACTAGATCTAATTCTTTACTGTGGTGGTGGAGATAGGGGGGGGGATTTATCATATGCTGACAAATGCCGACTTTATATAAAGTTCCCTTATGCATGAGTGTATACTTTTTACCTTTTCTGTTACATTACAACTTGTGTTTTTATATTTAAAAAAAAAAGTTAAGTATTTCATATGTAGCCCCAAAAACCTTCTGGTGCAATCAGAACCCACATGCTTCGTAAAATGAAATCCACCTGTGAGCAATCTAACTGTCAGTATATACACAGCTTTTAGGAAAGGCCCAAAAGGCTACAGCACCATTAACTAAACAACCAAGGAAAACCAAGGAAATCACCAAAAGACTGATGAACAAAGTTGCTGAGAAGTACAAGTCAGAGATGGGTTATAAAATAAAAAATATCAAAATCTCTGATGATCCCCCATAGGACGATGTGTGGAGAAAAGCCAACACATTTCTTCATCCCAAGAACACTGCCCCCCCCCCCCCTGCAAGCCTCCTCCTGCCGTCAGTAATCTAGTGGTTGATATCTTTTAAGGAGAAATGTGTATTGGAATGTCATAGTCAAAACCCAGACCTAAAAGCATTTAACTTGAAGGAGCTGGAGACTTGAGGAATGGACAAACATACTAGTGGCAAGATGTAGCAAAGCTCAAGTAGACTTAGTCAAAGTGACTTGCAGCTCTTACTTCCACAAAAGATGGCAATTTTAGGGGGATGAATGATTTTGCAAACTGTTTTCTGTAATTTTGCCCTATTTGTTGTTTGCTTCACAATAAAAGAAAAACAAATGTTTAAAGTTGTAGGCATGTTCTTTTAATGAAATTATGCAAATCCTCAAAAAATCCATATTAAAGTTGTAAGGTAGGAGGACATAAAAAATATTTTTACAAACCATTGTATGTGCAAATGAATACCTACAAGCTCACACAGCTCAGTTAACTCATGGAACATTGTAGTGGAGAGTGGTCAGATGTGCCACAATTATAAAGTTGTTTAATTTCTTTTAAATGATACAGTAGAATCTGTTGTATGGTATTGTTCAGCAGGGGTTATGTTTACCTAATTTTAAAACCTTAAGACCACATTTTTTCATTGTGTTATGATACAGAAAACCATTTATATCAAAAGGAGTGTACTTTCATTCTCACTGTCTGACTGTATGTACTACAAATTTGTAGCATTGAAAATTTCAACTTGTTTCATGCAGTACAATAACGACAAAAAAATAGAAATGTTATGGCCCATGGTGTACAATTATAAATAAAAAGTTTGCTCATAATGTAGCAAATCAGGATGGTCACTAAATAAATGATAAACATTCATTTACATTATGCAGATAAGTTGGTGAACTTAATGTGTTCTTAGTAATATAACTTAAAGCAAAACTGTTTCCAGGAGATATTTTTAGCTTGTGAAAGATTACAATAGCCTCTGCTATGCTGATATTTCAGTAGTTTATATAAGTTTCATTCACATTACCTGGCTCCCTGCCAGCAGCATGTGGTGAGTCCCAGGGCAGGGGCAGCTGCAGCCAGTATGTCCCTATGTCTCCTCTGGCATTTTTTCTCTCCTCCACACCATCCTCTCCCTGCCCCCCTGCCTGTTCAATGCACATGCAGGAAGTGGGGAGGAGTGAGGGATGTGTATAGAGGAGAGGAGACTTACACAGGCACACACAGCCTGCTGCCTCCCCTGGGATTCACCACACGCTGCTGGCAGGGAGCCAGTTAATGTTAATTAAACTATTATACACTAATGAAATGATTCAAAATGCTGACAAAGGCATTTTTAAAATAAGTATAGCACAGGCTATTGGGACCTGTCATCAGCTAAAAATGACATTACTGGTGACAGGTTCACTTTAAAAAGACTGTAACACCTCCAGAAATTCATATTAGCCTCATTCAGTACATGCAAGTAGTAAGTGTTTTTTTGCTATAAAACTTAAACCTCCTTCTCTACTCTCTTTAGCACACACAAAAGAAGAAGAATTTGCATCATCTAGCATGCCTTGAAAAATTTTGGAGCTTTGTCTTTGAAAAATAATAGGTAAAGTAAAGGCAAAATAGCTTATGTTCTTTGATCAGGGGATTTATCAGCATATTATAACAAAGCAAGAATTGGTTTGCTCCCCCCTAGGGAAGCATCAACAACTCTGAAAAAGAGTGGTTGCACATGGGCACTTCTTATGTTAGGCTTTTTCATCTCAGCTAACATTTTAATCACTGGCCATTAAATGCAGCATTTAAAGTGCTCAGAGCATTCATTTTATGCACAGGTAGTTAGTATGCATTGTGCAGAAAAGGCTAGTTAGGACAAAGGAAGCTGCTATAAATTTGAATCCTGTGGAGAATATTTTTCCACAAGCAAGCATCCTTCCTAACCAGCATTAGCAAATAACATTAACATTAACAATGCTGTGACAATTTAGGCATATATATAAGGCATGTCTAGCCTGTTGTTTTATGCTTGCAGCCGCATATAACTGATGATAGTTGTGTGCACTTTGTCCATCGTCTGCTGTTTATGTATGCACTTTTTCTAATTTGTCACAGGGAGAGTTGTACAAAAACAATCGGTTCAGTTCTGACATTAATTTCTCTTATTTCAGTACCACACCAGAGAGAAAAGCAGGACATAAGTGAAAGCTGGTTTACCCAATACTACCTATTAGTTCTTACATGAAAGCAATATATGGCTCCCTCCTAGTGATCATCGAACTCGATCAGTTTTGCCAAGTTCAGCCAAACTTTCACAAAAGTTGCGTTCGGGCCTGTACACTCTGAGCATATACGGCAATGTTACAGTATGGCAGTATATGGCAATTGATCTTTAACAGCGTGCCAGGTTGTCATGGGAATGGATTTTTGCTCCCCGATGATGTTACAGGGAGCAATGATCCTCAGCGAAATGGTGGAAACATTTAAAGGGTTGACTTGTTATTATTCTTTCTTTAATTTTATGACAATGCACATAAATAGAAGGTCTAAGAATGTATCATTGGACAAAGCACAAGTACATATTATGTGTTAAGAGTATCAGGAGCTTGTATCTAACAGCGGGTCTCCTGCTGGAACATGTGAGAAAATCCAACCTTCAAACCCTCTTGATGTAACAGTTCATGCTGAATGTGCCATCTAAGTGGTTACAGAAGTTTACCCACAGGTCCCATGTAACAATTCAATTCATTCGTATATATAAACAAATATACACAGGAATCTAAAAAAAGGCTAAAAGGAAAGGGGAAGACTAAGAGGAAAAAGAAAAAAATGTTATACAAAACTACAAAAATAAATAAATACAGGCAGTCCCCGGGTTACATACAAGATAGGGTCTGTAGGTTTGTTCTTTAGTTGAGTTTGTATGTAAGTCGGAACTGTATATTTTATCATTGTAATCTCAGCCAGAACTTTTTTGGTCTCTGTGACAATTGGATTTTAAAAATGTTGGGTTGTCATAAGAATCAATATTAACAATAAAGCTTCATTACAGACACCTGTGATAACTGTTACAGCTGATCATTGTAGCCTAGGACTAAAGTACAATAAATTACCAATATCCAGAGGTCCGTTTGTAACTAGGGGTCGTATGTAAGTCGGGTGTTCTTAAGTAGGGGACCGCCTGTATAACAATTATTTTAATAGGTAGTATTAATTTATAATGACTTATATGACTGTCTCCAGAAAGCAAAATCGCATGATACATTTGTCTAATAACTACCTAAAATACTTCCTGTTACTTATGAACCCCTATTGCATTTCCCAGGCTGACAATGCACATGCAAGCATCTAAAAACTACATCGTACAATACATCGGAATTCTCATGGAATTGAATCTACTTCCAGCTTTAATTAGGCCAAGTCTGGAGACATAGGAAGCAACAAGTCAACTAGTTGATTTATTATCAGTAATACAGTATATCAACCCAAAATGCTGAAAGATAAGGGTATGTCAACCATGTGCTGTCTGCAGTAATGCACCCTCTTGTCCACATTTTCTCAAGCACGGGTTTGAATAACTAGTGAACATACCCATTATCATTTTAGGATTTAGATATCTCATAAGGAGCAACTAGTAGTAGTCCTGGTGGTTCACACTGGAGGATAGTTTCCTGGACCATGCTATAGCATTCTAACAACTTTCCAATAATAAGGATTTTGTAGTTCCCTTTACCATCTATCCATTTATATATTTTACTTGCTTGGTTATTCTCAAGTATTAAAGCAGTGTGTATAATAGATATTCATTTATCCCTTAATTTCACTAGTTATTAACTTTCTTTCACTATGCACTACTCGTATTGATCAAATAATTATTATTTCTTTATAATACCTTTCTTCATCAAAAATTGGTTGATTTTAAAAAGGACTGGATTATTTTAAAAATGTCTGGATATTAAAAAATAAAATATAATGCATTGAATGCTTGCTAAAGAAAGTGCCAAAGCGACTAGTTTTGTGGATCCCATCTCAAAAAAATTGAAAGGAAAGCATGGAAAAAAATTGTATGTAACCCAACATTCTCCAAAAACTAAACCTTTACTTGGCTTCAGCCAAAATACATTATGGGTCTTTTAATGAGGTAACATATATTTCCTTGTCTTTTATATTGCATATAAGCAGTAAAACATAAAAAAAAAAATAAAATTGGGTGCTACTAAATTAACACATCATTTATATCAAAAGAATGTCTTTTTTTTTATTAACACACAAATATAAATGGCGAAGATGATTTCAGAAGTAAGTGGTTCTGCAGGACTCAGTATTTCTGAAAAGCTATATGAAATGAGTTGGTACTAAACAAACTGACAGGATGTAGACAAGGCTGGATTGTAGGGTGGGTGCGCAAAAAATGCACCCCGGGGACCTCACCATTTGGGATGATGAAGGGTTTCCACCATCCCCCTCTATCCTCCCATACACATAATCTATCCGCTCATATATATCGGCATCCTCAAGACACCAATATAAATAAGCTTTACAGCAAAGCAGGAGAGCAGTAGCAATAGAGAGAGAGAGAGAGAGAGAGAGAGAGAGAGAAAGAGAGGGAGGAGAAACTCACTAACTCTAGCCAACCCCACTAGGAATGTAAGTAGCAGCGGGAGGCTCAGAGTGAAGACCAAAGATGAAGGCTGCCGGCAGTGTGTGAAGAGGAGCCTGTAGTACAGCATCGTGTTCAGTGTCCAGCCTGTAACTTGTTGCCTGGCATGTAGTGGCTGCTGGCTTATAATGGTGCCTTTTTTTATTTTGTCCAGCATTTCCTATTGTTATCTGTGTACCTGAGTAAAATCCACCCCTGTGTACCTCTCCATAGACCCCTTAACTGCTTCTACCCCACAGACTAATACACCCAGTCAGGACCTGGATTTTAAACCCTTAAGGCATTAGGATGTACATGTACACCATAATGCGTTGGGCTGAACCCTCTTCATTCATGTTGGGTGAAGGTTGCATATTACAGCCCGCTGACACCGATCATGTGTGTTAAATGACGCCATCTTGGGTTGGATCGTCACTCCCTGTGACGCCAATAGGGAGCAATGATCTGTTCCCATGGCAGTGTGCGTGTCATTGAGCAGGACAGTGTTATAGATTGCTAGCAAATTCTCCATATACTTCAATACCGTATTGCAGTATGTGCTAGGAATGAACAGGCCTCAAAGGGTTAAAATACACTTGGAGATCTAAAAAGTAGTAAAAAAACCACTAAAAATTTAAATCACCCCCCTTTCTCTTTAACTGAAATTAAATCATAGACATATTGGCTATGCTCATGTTCCAAAAATCCTGATCTATCAACATATGAAAAAATAAGTTATAACTGGCAGTGAACCCCATAACAGAAAATAGTGTTAGTTTTCAAACAGCAAATGGTCACACAGTCCCCAAATTGTAGATATCATCACATCCTGCAAAAAAATTGACACCTTTCAAAGGTCTGTATGCCAAGGTGTCATTTGGAGTGCAAGCCGTAAAAACAAGAAAATGGCGCAAATGCATTTTTTCTACAATTTCATTGCATTTGGAATTTTTTCCTAGCTTCTCAGTGCACTCCATGGAATTTTAAATGTTCTCACTAGGAAGTACAATTTGTTAGACAGATAACAAGCCCACTCTGTAAACAAAAATAAAATAGTTATTGTTTTAAAAGATTTTTAAATTCGGAGAGTGAAAAATGAAAACATGGCTTTTTCACAGATGTGGGATTGCCACATTTCAAAAAATAAACACTGGTTTTGGTATGTGAAATGCGTCCAAAACACATGATTCACAGATGAGGGTGTGTGCTTTAGCCCTTGCTTGACATGATCTGTAGATTTTGAAATGTGCAGAATATCAATTTTTTTTCTGCATGAATAATAGCAATTTCTGGCCTTGCACAATGTATTATCATGTTCTGTAGCTGATGAGGTGTGTATGATGACGTTCTGCAGAAGCTGAGTGAGGCCTATGAACATAAAGTTTGCCCTTGGATCAACAAGTAAATTTTTAAGAGACCCCCACCAGATTTTTTGCCCAGGGTCCTCCACCAACCTTAATCCGGCCCTGGATGTAAATGCAACACTACTCATATTCACTGGGGAGGCAGGTATGGCATCCCCACCATTAAGACAAGGTAGAAAAGAAAAGGAAAAATAGGCGGAAGCCAAGAGTGTGATTGTGTAAATTTAGAAGATGGAAATATATGCTCACCTTTGTTGGCTGTGCGATCCTTATCAGTGATCCCTGGCAGACCGGCAGGTAATGGGCAAACATAGAAGATTGGATACTCCTGTTGGGAGATGCACATTTGGAACGTTTGTTGAAATTAAATGATCTTTTATTAAAATATGTTATAAAAATATATTTGCATGTACATATATTTTTCTTCTGATTAAAAACAGCCAACATGTTGTCTTATATCTTTTTTACCAGAAATGATAGCAACTAAACAATGGCCCCCATTTATTAAAGCCTTTGTGACAGAAAGAACCTGCAAACTGATTGCACATGTATTTAAGAAGTATTTGTAACACATATTTTTTCACATGAAGGGACGTTCCAATGCAGAGACGGACTGCGCGCCACATTTACCATGCAGTGTCCGACAGAAATCGCATGCTCTATGTGAAAGGTGCACCAAAAAGTTGGTGATCTCTGCCGGAGCAGGGCAGGGAGCGCCAGATTTCATGAATTTGTTTCACACTGCATACTCTATTGGCAAACCATAGTGCAGTTTCCACTTCTTTAGATAAATGTGGGAGAATATGTCAATATCCCTGTTGTAACTATGCTTTCCGTATATACTCGAGTATAAGACCTAATGACTCAAGAATAAGCCTAGGGTGGGAAACGCATTGGTGCGAGCTCATGCTCCTCAGTATATAGCCAGTCAGCCCCCAGTATATAGCCAGCTAGCAAGCTCCCAGTATAAAGCCAGCCATACCCCAATATATAGCCAGCCAGCCCATAATATAAAGCCAGCCCTCAGTATATAGCCAGCCAGCCCCCAGTATATAGTCAGCCAGCCCCCATTATATATGCAGACAGCTATCCTCCAGCATATATAAAGCAGTATGCCCAGCACCCAGTATGTCCAGCTCTTCTTACTTCCATCAGTGGAAGATCCATGTGACATCAGATGCTTGCTAACCTTATAGTCTATGTGCCAACACTGTCAGGTCCCGCACTGGCCTTGCACATTCTATGATGTCAGCACCTGAAGAGGGGCATCAGAAAGGAAAAATTTGGCTTAAGGTACTTAGAGTCAGCCACAATTAGAGTTGTTCCCTTTTTTAACATCACCCTAGTGGCTCTGCTTCAGAGTTGGGTCCTTTGTAGTTTGCCTCTTTAGGTGTTGATGACACTGGCCGGCCTCCATAGCTCTGCTTTCGCCATAAAACAACTTTCCTTTTCTGAACGTTGTTTCCAATACCTTTCATTAGTTCATAAGAGTGACTAAACTCTTGTTCCAAATAGATATTCCTTATATAAATTGAGATTTCTGGTGTTATGTATACTTTCAATGAAAGCCGCTTTCATTAAGTTTTAACATCCATCTTCAGAGAGTTTATATTTCTCTATGTATCTATGGTTTCCACACTTTTATGTAAGATCTCACACCCTTTTGGGATGTCACAGAGGGGCTGTACTAGGTATTAGATGCCTATACCTATGTATTTATTTATATAGTTCATTTATTAATTACAAAGATTTATTTATTTCTTTTTTAACTATTTCTTTTAATTTTAGACTGCCATCTATGCATATGAATTATCCATTAAATCCGGATGTATTAAGAGTAAAAATCCATGCATAGTATGGAAATTTATGAATGGACTCCATGCATGCCCCATGATGTCAGTTCCTGCCAAAGATTTGTTTATTTAAACTATGTAATTTTTAGAAGGTGTATTATGCTTTGTTACTGATGAAGAGCGCAGTACAGGCTTGAAACGCATTTTTATAGCATATTTTACTAAAAGAATATTTCACGCCAACACATGGACCAAACTTCCAGGTGCATCTTCAAACACAAGGATCTAATCTTCCTTGTTTCTCTATCCCCACCAATAAAGAATTTTTTCCCCAAAAGAAATTCATGGCAAATCCACAGTACAGGCAGTCCCCGGGTTACATACAAGATAGGGTCTGTAGGTTTGTTCTTAAGTTGAATTTGTATGTAAGTCGGAACTGTATATTTTATCATTGTAATCCCAGCCAGAACTTTTTTGGTCTGTGTGACAATTGGATTTTAAAAATGTTGGGTTGTCATAAGAACCAGGATTAACAATAAATCTTCATTACAGACACATTTGATAACTGTTTTATCTGTTTATTTTAGCCTAGAACTAAAGTACAATAAATTACCAATATTCAGTGGTCCGTTTGTAACTAGGGGTCGTATGTAAGTCGAGTGTTCTTAAGTAGGGGACCGCCTGTATAAATTTTCACATAGATGCAGGTCCCACAGCTATTTGGGAAATTAAAGTGGAGCTCTGATTGGTTTCCATTGGCAACTAGAACAGTTCTGCTCTCAGACACTTCTGATAAATCTCCCCCAAATATTTCTAAATTATCTATAAATTAAAGATATGATGCTGCTGGTCACAATTTCATTTAAGAGATAGCTGAAAACGTCCAAAAGTCCAGCCCTTATTCAGGAAAGATTAAATTATATCCTTTATTCTTGTACATCAGGTACAGGTATATACATAACCCCAAAATATTTAATTATTTAATTAGAAATCCTCACATCCATAAATGGCAGAAATATCAAAACTTTTTAAAAATTAATCCATATGGTAAACAGTTTAACATCCATATGGCAGTCTTTTGCCATTTATCTTAAAATCTTAGTAAAAATAATTAAAAAGTCATACGGTTCCAAAATCATGCTATCAATGGTCACCTGTTCAAGCATAAAAATAATACCGTACACAGTTCTCTACACCAATATGAAAAAAAGGAACAGTTTTTTTAATTTTTCAAAATGTTCTGAGGGTATAAAAACATAACAATGGGGCAGATTTACTTACCTGGTCCATTTGCGATCCAGCTTCGCGTTCTCTGCGGTGGATTCAGGTCTTCCGGCGATTCACTAAGGCCACCAGGTGTCCACCAGGTGTCGCTGCTGCGCTGAAATCCGCCGAAGTCCGCCAGAGTTCACGATCCATTGCCGGGTGAAGGTAAGCACGTGTCCAGCGCACCCTTTTTTATTTAAATGCGGCAGTTTCTCCGAATCCGTCAGGTTTTCGTACGGCCACGCCACCCGATTTCAGTCGCATGCATGCCGGCGCCGATGCGCCACAATCCGATCACGTGCGCCAAAATCCCGGGGCAATACAGGGAAAATCAGCGCAAAACTGAAAAATTCAGTTAACCCCCCAATGTGTTATCGCAGTGATCACACTGGTCGAAATAATAAAGAGGATTTGTCATTTGGTCTGCACATTGAAGGCTCTAAAAATGAAGGTCCAATGAAAATAGCACAGCTGTATTTTTTAGTTTCCCATTACAATGCACAGAATATTAAAGGGACCTGTCATCAGCAATTGGCCTAATAAACCACTAAGTTGTCAAACAGCAAAATACCTTCTAGTTTTTGTTTCTTTTATTGTCCAGTGTGGTGGCATCATATTGAAAATCTAATTTGAAGTGAGATGCACATTGGGTGTATAAAGTCAAGGAGGAGGACAGTTTAATACTGAAGTCAAGGTGAGGAGCTCTGAATGCCTCCTCCTTTGTGATTGACATCATGCATCAGGAGATCTGGTTAGTGATGTCTCTGGATGATGCAACATCAATTACAATGAAGGGAGCTTTCTGATGAAGAGATAGCATGACTTTTGTGTTAAATTCTCCGCCTCTTTGACTTTATGCAGCCAATTTACTTCTCACTTCAAAGTAGATTTTCTGGATGAGACCACCACACTGGGTCATGAAAGAAACATGATCTGGAAGATGTTTAACTACTTGGCAACATACTGGTAGTGGTTTATTAGGTTGATTTCTGATGACAGGTTCCCTTTAACTCACTAGGTCACTAGGAAGTACAGATTGACCCAAAGATAGGAAGCCATTATTCAGCTCTGTAAATTAAAAAAAAAAATTATAAATAAAAGATATGGGAGGTGGGGACTAAAAACATGGAAACAGAAATGGTCACTGGCTTAAGGGGTTAATAGATCGCTAATACTTTTGCCCCAGATAATCCTATTACAAGCTCTTAATATATGATAATATCTAATACTATCAACATTTGTTGTCATATAGATGCCCAAATTGTACTAATCTGATTTTGATCATTTCACAGTAAAGATACTACTTCCACCATGTTACCTAGCAGCATGAAAGCAGAATGGCATTGCAACTTTTTGCAACAGCAACACAACAGTCAGTCTCAGATACATTGTCTTTAAGTAAAAGGTCCACAGGATCAATAGACTTCTATAAGTGTGTATTACGGTTGTATTCATTTCTTACAGTCCCATGCAAGATGAAAAGGGTGAAATAGGCACTTTGTAGTACAATACTGCATGTTAGGTGACTAATATATATTCTTCATACGATTTCTAATTTTAATACCTAAATATTGAATTTCAATTGAATTTCACTCTAAAAAACCTTTAGTATAGTTTATCTTGTTTTGGGATTCCATTAAATAATATCACATACTCAAGGTGCCCCCTAGAGTAACTTATGCGTCATTTTTCTTCTACTTATTGTCTGGAAATTTTTAATAATTAAGTGCAAACAAGACCTGTCTGAGATCTTCTCCAAAGTGGAAATAACCTTAAGATGTGAGCTTGTCTTTAAGAAATTATAATAGCAAATTTAATCCTATGATTACTTAATCTACTAATATAATTTTGGTGGAGCACTAGGACATAAGATTCCAGAAATTGGGATTTAGCAAACACTGCCATCTAGTGGAATACTTGGAAAATAGAACATTTTCAAGATCTGGAAAACTGGTGAGATAAAAGAGAGAATTGTTGTTTGAAAAATAAATACATTTAAAAAAAATATATATATGTCAGTCATAATCCTTCTTTGAATGAATGTAATAAATTGTTATTATTGATAAGAAAGAAACAATTGACCCCTTCCCACCAATGGACCTTTTTTCAGTTTTCCATCTCATGAATGGCGCTGTGTGAGGGTTTATTTTTGCGCAATTAATTGTACATTTTGCCAATGTGGCATTTTATATTTCATGCTGCGCACTGTAAAACTGAAAAATTCCAAAAAACATTGAATCTGCCAAATAAACCCGCATTTGCGCTTTGTTCATGTGGGTTTCATTTTATACAGCTTTCACTGTACGTTCCAAATGATCATACGATCAGATGGTCATAGGTTCCCATCTTTGCTTGTGAACGAAAAAGAAATTCTCAGCTTTCACGTATGAACATGTGTAAGGTGTAATTTCTTTTGTGGAATGACCTGGCATTTTCATTTCTACCATTTTTGGGAATGCACGACCTTTTGATCACTTTTTATTTAAAAAATATGTTATAACATTTATGTTATATGTGTTGTGAAATGGCAAATTAATGTCGATTCAGACATTTGTCTACTATTTTCCCTTAATATTGCTGTATAGTATAAATTCAGCAGATCCTGATGTGACAGCCATGGATTCTTCGGTTAGGGTCCTGGTTGTCATAGAAACCAGCAGACGCCCTCCAATGATGTCAGTGCCAACACCGATCGCAGGTATCAGGCACACGGCTGGATTAAGGGTGGTGGAGGTCCCTGGGTGCAAAACAGGTGTAGCCCTCCCAGAATTTTTTTCATTAAAGTAAATGTTGCTAGTAATACATATATACAGCCCCCAGTAATAAATATATCCAGCCCCCCAGTAATAAATATATACAGCCTTCATGTAATAAAAACATACAGCCCTCTGTAATAAATATATAAAACCCCTGTATTAAATATATACCACGTCCATAGTATGAAATAAATACAGTCCCCCAAGTAACACATATATATGAACAGCGCTGTGCCTATTCCGGTTCAGCTCATTACCGCAGATGAATAAAAATGCTACATACAACAAGTGACATCCACATGTGGGGTGTCTCCGAACTCGGGAAAAATTACATAACAAATTTTAAGGTGGGTTTACGTCATTAAGTTTTGTGAATGTGTCAATTTTAGGGTTAAATTAGACCATTCTAAATTTCCCCTCTATTTTGTTTTAGTTACTATGAAGCTCTCAAAGGGTTAAAAGCAGGTGTAAACGCTGTTTTCAAGAGTTTAAGTTATTAACTAATTTGGGGTGATAAAACTGGCTGGAAAGGAGATCATTTATAAGCTTAAAATTAGCAAATTTATTTTTTTATCTGACGTTGGCATAGTAGGGTTGGTTTCTTGCGGTAAGATTTGTATTTTCCAATGGGTTTGTTTTTATGGTAAAAATAGCATAATGATTCAAATTTATTATCTTTTTGCTGCAGCGGAAAAAAATAAACGTCTGTTTTGCTTTTTGTTTTTTAATTAAAACTTTTATGCAGTTCACCGTATCATATAAAAAAATGATAAATGTATTCTGTAGGTTAGTACAATTAAGGGGACACCAAACATGTACGAGTTTTCTTAGGTTTTACTACTTTAGCAAATAAAAACTCTGCATTTGCCTAATTGTGTCGACATATTCTGAGAGCTATAGCTTTTTTATTCCTCAATCAAAAGAGGATATTTTGGGATTGTTTATTGCGGGAAAAGGTAACGGTTATATTAGTACTATTATGTGGTACATCTAACTTTCTGATTGTTTCCTGTTAAATTTTTTTGCAAGGTATGAAGCACTAAAATTGAGAGTTTTTAAATTTGTTTTATTTTTGTTTTTTATACCCTTTACAATTAGGGTATATTTATGTAATATCTACTTGGCCAAGGCCACTACAGACATGATAATACCAATTTTGGGGTTGGGTTTTATTATTTTATTTTTTTAACAGAATAATAATTAAATTATAATTAATTATATATAGGAAATGTGTGATATTTGGGGGAGGGGTATTTATATATTTTTTTTATATTTTTTTTTTACTTTTTTTTTTTTTTGTTACTGTCCCACTGGGGACTTACGCTGGGGATACCTTGATTCCTCATAAAATACATTGCAGTGCTTTTGTACTGCAATGTATTGTATCTATTAGTGCTTTACTGACAGTTTGCCTGTTAGATCCAGTCCTAGACTGGGTCTAATAGGCCACCATGCATGGCAGACAATTGCTTGTTCGCAGCAGGTAAGGGGTAAAACTACCTAGCACAAGGTAGACTCAGCAGGGAACAGAACACAGCTACCTTTCTCATTTCAGATCGTGCTTGACAAAGGTCGATTTAGACCGAAACGTCGCCAAAGAAATTCTATGATCTGTTGTTACAAAATACATGATTTTCATAAACCTTTTGGTGGAGCTGTAACTATAAATTATATGATATGAATTAAAAGAAAAATTAAAATTCAACACAGGATGTTTGCTACGTTCTTCTCTACTGTTTACTGGGACTGAGTGCCCGACGCCAGTACCATCTGTATTTCATAAGGAGTGCGGTACCCCTGTTTCCTGGACTGTATGTAACAATTGGTCTCCTGCTGCAAATTGCAGGATGAGATAGATTGTCCTAATCTGGGAAGTACCTGCTACTTAGGATGACATGAATTTTCCAGTCTCCTAAAGGAGTTAAAGACACCGTTTGGTATGAAAACCTACTAACCATACTTCATGGGAAAAGGTTTAGAAATAGCTTTCTGTCACTGTGAATGTGCTATTTAAAGGCAACTACCGTATATACTCGTGTATAAGCCGAGTTTTTCAGCACAAAAAATGTGCTGAAAAATGTCCCCTCGGCTTTTACACGAGTCAATATAGCAGTCAGTCAGTAAAAATTACGTTAAAAAAAAAAAAAACTTACCCTCCGGTGGCCCCGATGCGCAGCGCTGCTCCCCCGATGTCTGCGCGGCTCGTCTTCAGGCTTCTGTGCCCGTCTTCTATCCTCTGCTCGGCGCCGCCATTGTTTATCTCTCGGGTGGCGCCTAGCATGACGTCAGCAGCAGCGCATCATACTAGGCGCGAGCCCGGGAGAGAGCAATGGCGGCGCCCAGCAGAAGAAGGAAGACGGGCGCAGAAGCCTGAAGACGAGGCCATTGGGGCCACCGGACGGTGAGTATATAAGTTTGTTTTTTTTTTTTGCTGTGGTGGCTGTATACTACACGGGGCAGGCTGTATACTACTGGGGGCAGGCTTGGCTGGGCTGTATACTACACGGGGCAGGCTGGGGTGCTGTATACTACTGGGGGCAAGCTGTATACTACTGGGGGCAGGCGGAGGTAGCTGTATACTACTGGGGGCAAGCTATATACTACTGGGGGCAAGCTGTATAATACCGGGGGCAGGCTACTACTGGGGGCAAGCTGTATACTACTGGGGGCAGGCTTTGGGGGAGGGGTATTTATATATTTTTTTTATATTTTTTTTTTACTTTTTTTTTTTTTTGTTACTGTCCCACTGGGGACTTACGCTGGGGATACCTTGATTCCTCATAAAATACATTGCAGTGCTTTTGTACTGCAATGTATTGTATCTATTAGTGCTTTACTGACAGTTTGCCTGTTAGATCCAGTCCTAGACTGGGTCTAATAGGCCACCATGCATGGCAGACAATTGCTTGTTCGCAGCAGGTAAGGGGTAAAACTACCTAGCACAAGGTAGACTCAGCAGGG
This sequence comes from Engystomops pustulosus, assembly GCF_040894005.1. Lineage (NCBI taxonomy): Eukaryota > Metazoa > Chordata > Amphibia > Anura > Leptodactylidae > Engystomops > Engystomops pustulosus. The sequence continues at coordinate 130,944,910 of NC_092412.1, read as the reverse complement.
AACAGAACACAGCTACCTTTCTCATTTCAGATCGTGCTTGACAAAGGTCGATTTAGACCGAAACGTCGCCAAAGAAATTCTATGATCTGTTGTTACAAAATACATGATTTTCATAAACCTTTTGGTGGAGCTGTAACTATAAATTATATGATATGAATTAAAAGAAAAATTAAAATTCAACACAGGATGTTTGCTACGTTCTTCTCTACTGTTTACTGGGACTGAGTGCCCGACGCCAGTACCATCTGTATTTCATAAGGAGTGCGGTACCCCTGTTTCCTGGACTGTATGTAACAATTGGTCTCCTGCTGCAAATTGCAGGATGAGATAGATTGTCCTAATCTGGGAAGTACCTGCTACTTAGGATGACATGAATTTTCCAGTCTCCTAAAGGAGTTAAAGACACCGTTTGGTATGAAAACCTACTAACCATACTTCATGGGAAAAGGTTTAGAAATAGCTTTCTGTCACTGTGAATGTGCTATTTAAAGGCAACTACCGTATATACTCGTGTATAAGCCGAGTTTTTCAGCACAAAAAATGTGCTGAAAAATGTCCCCTCGGCTTTTACACGAGTCAATATAGCAGTCAGTCAGTAAAAATTACGTTAAAAAAAAAAAAAACTTACCCTCCGGTGGCCCCGATGCGCAGCGCTGCTCCCCCGATGTCTGCGCGGCTCGTCTTCAGGCTTCTGTGCCCGTCTTCTATCCTCTGCTCGGCGCCGCCATTGTTTATCTCTCGGGTGGCGCCTAGCATGACGTCAGCAGCAGCGCATCATACTAGGCGCGAGCCCGGGAGAGAGCAATGGCGGCGCCCAGCAGAAGAAGGAAGACGGGCGCAGAAGCCTGAAGACGAGGCCATTGGGGCCACCGGACGGTGAGTATATAAGTTTGTTTTTTTTTTTTGCTGTGGTGGCTGTATACTACACGGGGCAGGCTGTATACTACTGGGGGCAGGCTTGGCTGGGCTGTATACTACACGGGGCAGGCTGGGGTGCTGTATACTACTGGGGGCAAGCTGTATACTACTGGGGGCAGGCGGAGGTAGCTGTATACTACTGGGGGCAAGCTATATACTACTGGGGGCAAGCTGTATAATACCGGGGGCAGGCTACTACTGGGGGCAAGCTGTATACTACTGGGGGCAGGCTGAGGTGGCTGTATACTACTGGGGAGTGGCTGTATACTACTGGGGGCAAGCTGTATACTACTGGGGGCAAGCTGTATACTACTGGGGTCTGGCTTTATACTACATGGGGCCTTCTGTGTACTACATGGGGGCAGGCTGTATACTACTAGGGGCAGGCTGTATACTACTGGGGGCAAGCTGGGCTGGCTGTATACTACTGGGGGCAAGCTGGGCTGGCTGTATACTACTGGGGGCAAGATGGGCTGGGCTGTATACTACTGGGGGCAAGATGGGCTGGGCTGTATACTACTGGGGGCAAGATGGGCTGGCTGTATACTACTGGGGGCAAGATGGGCTGGGCTGTATACTACTGGGGCAGGCTGGGCTGGCTGTATACTACTGGGGGCAGGCTGTATACTATAGGGGGCTGGCTGGCTATATACTGGTCGGGTCTGTGACCAATGCATTTCCCACCCTCAGCTTATACTCGAGTCAATAGTTTTTCCCAGTTTTTGGTGGTAAAATTAGTGGCCTCGGCTTATAATCAGGTCGGCTTATACTCGAGTATATACGGTATTTAAAATAAAAAGTGAGTGATATTTAAATAGAAACATCAAAGTCATTTCAGTATCAGAACTGTTGGATAAGAATTTCCGTGTGCAAACGTTGGATCCTCATGTGGAGAAATTTGTTGTGTGTAATGCTATTTTTCTTAATCCACACACTTGATCAGTCAAAATATGAGCTTTGGTTGGGTCTAAAGGGACTGCATCCTATTTAATTAAGTCAATGGAAGTAATTCATCATTGCTTTTTTGTCTATGTTTGCCATTATTTTGGTGTATTTGTAGTAAAAATGCTGTATTGCGACTTTCCACTGGGCAAATGAACATAGGATATTGCAAAGTCACTTAGACATAGACCCTGCTTGTGCCAAATTTATTATTTGCATTATTTGCTAGTTTTCATAATTGGACTGAATTCATGAGTTGCGAGTTTGAACTGTCGCAAACAACCTACATAGCATGAGACATTGCCAGCAGATTTTTTAACGGCTAAAAGCCCCTTTAACCCCTTCACGCTCCGTGGCGGATATATCCGCCACGGAGCGCAGTGACTTAGCGCTCAGTGGCGGATATATCCGCCACAGCGACGATGCCGGCTCGGCTCTGGATCAGAGCCAAACCAGCATCGGGAAACACGGGTTGCCCGCTGTAACTAATAGCCGGCACCCCAGTGTAACACCCGCGGTCGGAGTGGGCTACGATCGCGGGTGTGTAACCCGTTAAATGCCGCGGTCAGCACGACTGCGGCATCTAACATGCCTCTGGGGGTCTTTCCCCCACGATCGGCCCCCCTGAACCGTTTTCGGGGGACGCCGATCGCTGCTATGGAAGTGCTGGGGTCCGATCTGGTCCCCAGCACTGCCTGCAGGCACTGCCAGTAAGATGGCGTCTGTGACGTCATCTTACTGGCATAGTGCGAGCCTATGCAAGCGCATAGGCTAACACTGATAATACCCTGCAATACATGATTATTGCAGAGTATTATCATGAACAAGCAATCAGATGATTGCTTGGTCATTTCCCATGGTGGAAAAAGTGAAAAAGTAAAAAAAAAATGTTATTCAATAAAAAATAAAGTAATAAATCAATAAAAATGCCCATAAGCCCCATAACATATAAAGAGACATATAACCCCAAAAAAGTCTAAATCATAACAAAAACCCCACATATATAGTATCACCGCGTCCGTAACAACCCGTATAATACAAGTAAATCATTATTGAACCCATACAATGAACGCCGTTAAAAAAAACTAATGAAAACCCACCAAAAATTAACATTTTTACCTATTCAATCTTACAAAAAATGCCATCAAAAGTGATCAAAAAAGCATATGTACTCCATAATGATACTGCTGCAAAGTACAGCATGTCCCGCAAAAAACAAGCCATCAACCAGCTCCCAAGTCAAAAAAGTAACAATGTTATGCCAATTGGAAGATGGCAATGCAAAAATGATAGATTTTTTCCCACATTACGGTTTTATTTGACAAATTTAGTAAAATGTAAGAAAATATATTCAAGTCTGGTATCTCCGTAATCGTATCGTCCCATAGAATAAAGCTAACATGATTATTAGGCTAAACGGTGAACACGAAAAAAAAAAATTCAAAAATCCAGTACAGAATTGATGCTTTTCTACTCATACCCTCAAAAACGAGTTCCTAAATTTTCAACAATAGGTGATACCAACCCCAAAATGGCAACACTGGAAAAAGCATCTCATCCCGCAAAAAAAATGCCAGCACATGGCCCCAATAACAAAAAAGCGAAAATTTATAGCCTACAAAAGGGACCAAAGAGGAAACTAAAATCCTGGCAGCTGCAGGTCCCTCCTTCCATTCTGCGCCTCGCTCTGTACCCATAAAACAAGTAACGTCCACATGTGGGGGGTCTCTGCACTCTGGAAAATTTGCAGAACAAATTGTATGGTGGGTTTTCTATTTTTATCTTTTGGAAATGTGTAAATTTTAGGGCTAAATGAGCATATAACCGGAACAATTTGACCAATCTAAATTTCACCTCCATTTTGATTCAATTACTATGAAGATCTCAAGGGGTTAACAATCTTCCTAAAAGCTGTTTCTGATAGTTTAAGGGGTGCAGATTTGAAAATGGGTTGATTATACACGGGGGTTTTGATACTAAATATGTAACATTTCATTCAAAACTGTATTTATCCGCAAAAGAGTAAATTCTGAAAATACGAAAAATCGCTATTCGATTTGTAAGCCGAGCGACATCAAAATATATTATCCAGACATTTCAAAAATTATGAAAATGTAAAGTAGACACATGGGAAATGTGATGCAGCAACTTATTTAGGTGGTAAATCTATCTACCTGAAAATGTAATGATTTTGAATTTCAAAAAAGTGAGATTTTTCAAAAAATTCATCATTTTTTCTTTTTTTGGAAAATAAACGCAAAACTTATCAGCCAACATTTACCACTAAAATGAAGTGCAACATGTGGGGAAAAAACAATCTCAGAATCGCTTTGATAAGTAACAGTGTTCAAAAGTTATAACCATATAAAGTGACGCAAGTCAGAATCCAAAAAATGGGGCTGAGCCTTAAGCTGTAAAATGGCTGCGTCCTTAAAGGGTTAATGAGTATGATGGGCAGCAAAGCTCCAAAGACAAACATAGAACTGTCACAAGGAGCTTGTCTAATGATAACTTACCCCCATAGAACCAGAGCAAGGAGTCGGTCTAATGATAAATTATCCCCAATGTATATAGGTTGATATTCCTCATATTTAATTCATACCAATAAACAAAATACTGATACAATTTTGCTATGACCCTTACAGGTAAGGTAAGCAAAATAATCAATGTTTTGTATCTGACATCTACTGTCATTTTGAATCAATTACTATACATTGGATGAGCACGTATGTGAGTGAAAATGAGTAAAAACCCTGTATTTGAGTTCAATGAAAGGGCGTTGAAATCACTAGGGAACAGTTAAGATCAATATGGGTCATCTATTAGGAATTCATTAGTCATTTCTGATGGATTCTATACATTCCTTATTTGCCCAGGAAACTATGAATATTCTGTTAAAACATATATCCAACAGCATTTAAATCTACAGTTTTTGTATCAAACCCCAGGAAGTGGATAAAAGTCCTTCTGTCATATTCTGAATCTGATGCCGCATCCAAAACTGTCACCAAATACAAAATACTGAATGATTTATCTGATTCAATTGCCACTACTGTCCTGATCAATTGGTTGTATAAAATCAATCTTCCCACTCAGAAAATAATGTCCTATGAACGTTATTTCTGAATTAGCCCTAAGTAGCCAAGGCGTTAACATTTTAGTTTTATGTAGCAAACAGAGACACACCTCCAGAGAAAATAAAGGGTAAATGCCTCTGACTCACAAATAAACCCTAAAAGGACGTTTTTTAAAAGCTGCAGGGATCTTTACCCCTTCACGACTGCCATACAACTTTATGTGTCATATTTGCACTTATCCTGAGCAAATAGACTTCATGTCAGTGGCCAATTTCAATGTATATCTTTCCATTCCAGGCTGTAACTTTTTAAAGATCTCTGGTTCTGTAACATCTAGAAAGACCACCATGATGTGATTCCTATTCCACCAGAACTGTTTCTAGGTGCCATATAGACATGTGAAGTGTGCCTCCTCTACAGACTGTCAGTTGAAGGCAGAATGCAGATGCAGCTGAAGGTTCATGACTGTGACTATAAACTGAGCACAGTGTAAGGCCCCTTTCAGATGAACGTTTCAATACACGTGCTCCTGGTACCGTACAGTGATCTATCTGGTGATAGATGTCCTTGAAGTACAGGTAGCATATGGCCACCATCACTTGAATGGACAACATGGTCATCCATTTGAATGGCCGTATTGGCCAACAGACCGTACCGACGTCAGAAAAATTATAGAGCATGCCCTATCTTCTGCCGTACAAGTACTAGGAGCAAAACAGAAACAATTACAACTACATATTTTTAGCATATATTGGTAAAGGATTATTCAATTTTAGTCAAATTTAGATATTTTAATGGGAAAACTACAAAAAATCAATTGTCATATTGAAAATGGGTCGTTCTGGATCTTCCAGCCTGAAAATGACTGGCCTAGCCATTCTCCGGACTTGAACCCAACAGTATTTTCTGTGTGTGTCGGCAAAACTGGTGAGGGAACAGGGTCTCATATTATCAGAGAAATTATGACAGTATATGATAGGATCAATCAGACACCCTAGGGTTAAAGACCCTAGGGCAGGTGTCCCCAAACTTTTTACATAGGGGGCCGTTCATTGTCCCTCTCAGACCGTTGGAGGGCCGGATAAATAGCGGTACATGTGACCGCATCTGTAATACACTGCCCCCCCAATTAATTATTTAATATACTGCACCCCCTTGTGAACTATTTTATATACTGGCCCAATGAATTAATTAATTGGGTCAATTAATTATTAATATATTGGGACCCCTCTCCATTAATTATTGAATATGTTGCCCCTCCACCATTAGTTATTTTATGTCCCCCCCCCCACCATTAGTTATTTTATATGTCCCCCCTGCACCATTAGTTATTTTATATGCCCCCCACCATTAGTTATTTTATATGCCCCCCACCATTAGTTATTTTATATGCCCCCCACCATTAGTTATTTTATATGCCCCCCCCGCACCATTAGTTATTTTATATGCCCCCCACCATTAGTTATTTTATGTTCGCCCCCCCACCATTAGTTATTTTATATGCCCCCCACCATTAGTTATTTTATATGCCCCCCGCACCATTAGTTATTTTATATGCCCCCCCCCGCACCATTAGTTATTTTATATGCCCCCCCGCACCATTAGTTATTTTATATGCCCCCCACCATTAGTTATTTTATATGCCCCCCACCATTAGTTATTTTATATGCCCCCACCATTAGTTATTTTATGTTCGCCCCCACACCATTAGTTATTTTATATGCCTCCCACCATTAGTTATTTTATGTTCCCCCCCCCCACCATTAGTTATTTTATATGCCCCCCGCCATTAGTTGTTTTATATGTGTCTCCCCCCCCCCCACCCCGCACCATTAGTTATTTTATATACCCCCCACCATTAGTTGCTTTATATGTCCAGGCACCATTAGTTATTATTTTTTTTATTTTCCCCCACCATTAGTTATTTTATATGCCCCCCACCATTAGTTGTTTTATATGTGTCCCCCCCGCACCATTAGTTATTTTATATGCCCCCCACCATTAGTTATTTTATGTTCCCCCCCCCACCATTAGTTATTTTATATGCCCCCCACCATTAGTTATTTTATATACCCCCCACCATTAGTTGCTTTATATGTCCAGGCACCATTAGTTATTATTTTTTTTATTTTCCCCCACCATTAGTTATTTTATATGTCCCCCCACCATTAGTTATTATTTTTATTATTTGCCCCCACCATTAGTTATTTTATATGATGCTCCCATAATGAATTATTTCATATATTAGGGACCCCCGCTGGCACAATGTTTTTACTGCTGCTTAAAAAAAAATAAAAAAACCCTGTACTTACCTCTGGCCTCCGCGTCTTCTTTCTTCTTGCGGCTGCCGGACAGGAAAAGGTGCGCGGCCGCGTGATGACGTCATCACGCGGCCGCGCATGTAGGTTCAAAGAGCGATGTGCGCCGGGGTGGTTTCCCGGCCACATCGCTCCACCTGCAATAATAGTGCTCGAGCGGCCGTTTCCGGCCGCATCGAGCACTATACTGTGACGGGCAGGAGCTTCCTGTCCGGACGGACGGAAGCCCCTGCCCGACTACCGGGGGCCACATAGAAACGGTCCGCAGGCCGCATGTGGCCCGCGGGCCGTAGTTTGGGGACCCCTGCCCTAGGGGGTTTTGAAAAATAGAAAATAAAATAAATAAATAAATTAAAACATAAAAATTCAAATCACCTCCCTTTCCCTACAACTAATATAAAAATAAACAGTAAAATTCCTAAACACAGGTATCAACAAATCCAAAAATATCAGATGTATTAAAATATAATAATGGCTATTCCCGCCGTTTAACCCTGTAACAGAAAATACAGAAAATAGTGTCCAAAGTCAAAAATGACACTTTTTCACCATTTTGCAACATATAAAAATCAAATAAAAAGTGATCAAAAGGCCGTACAGTCCTCAAAATGGTAGCATCTCATCTCACAGAAAAATGACACTGCACACAACTTCATACACTGAAGTATGAAACAGTTATTAGCGCCAAAAGACGGCAAAATGAATGATTAGTTTTTTGTACAGGAGGTTTTAATTTTTGTAAATGTATTAAAACATTGTAAAACCTATACAAAATTTAGTATCCCCATGATCGTACCAACCCAAAGAATAAAGACATGTAATTTGGGGCACTCAGTGAAAGCCGTAAAATCCAAGCCCACAAGAAAATGATGCAAATGTGTTTTTTCACCAATTTCACTGCATATTTTCTCCCACTTCTAAGTACAGGGCAAGGAATATTAAATACCGTCACTATAAAGTTTAATTTGTAATGCAGAAAACTCGCATGGCCCTTTACTTTGAAAAATAAAAAAATTATAGATTTTGAAGGTGAGGAGTAAAAAATGGAAATGCAAAAACAAAGGGCCTAGTCCCTAAGGGGTTAATATTCCATGCGAACACTGCGCAAGTAACTACTGGTTATCAACTTGGTTACTACAAAAAGTAAATCCTGCACAAAGTCAAGTAGGTTTGAACCCTCCTACATACGTTTTGCTCCCTGACTAAGTTAACGGAGCAAAATGTATTTTTGAGGGTTCGATGAGGGGGAATGGAGTAGACTTACTGTACACATTGATGTTCCAACAATGACAGATTGGAAGCATTCTTTTTAAATTAACTGTTATGTGTTAACTGCACATGGAATTGTCACCTCACATAGTTATTATTGGACTTGAATTTATGTCAGGCATTTGGGCAGGATTTATATTATTTTTCTGCTAATATGAATTTTGTGAGACCCTGTCGCCTCACTGTTAGAGGTTTTTAACCCCTTGGTGACCAAGCTGATTTGTGTCTTGATGACTAAGCCCTATTTTTCATAACTGCCATGTCACTTGCAGTGAGTGCTGCCTGGATCGCCCAGCCTGAACGCTGCAAACCAGAACTGAACTCAACATGTCAGTTCAATACTCGCTGTGAGTGCGATGCGAGTTCAGCGCATCACACTCACAAGTGTGGAAGGGGCCTAACTTAGTGGGAAATTTTGGTTAATATTTTGCATTTATTTACAAATAAAAGGTGAATTTGGCCAAAATTTTCACTATTTAAAACTACCTAAATAAGTTACTAATTAACATTTACCACATCTTGGCTTTGTGTTGAAGTCGTTTTATAAGCATCCTTTTGTTTAACTACACTGCTAGAAAGATCACAAATCGAACAGCATTTTTTTAAATTTTCAAGAAGATTTTAGAATTAATTATTTAAGAACCAATTTATTTCTATAGGTGTTTTTGAAGTCGTATAAACAGAAATCCCCCACAAATCACTCTATTCTAATAACTTACCCTACAAACAAGTCAAAACTGCACATTGCAAGCTTGTTGACCATTGAGTATTTTACAGAAATTAAAACTCAATTGAGGTTTTATTTGGAACTTTCTAATTTCATTATATTAGGTTTATAGGTTTTATAATATTTTGATAGATTCAAAAACAATTAAAACTCCCGGTAATAACCGTATTTCTTTCTTTTTTCCAATTTGCTTAATTATATATTGTTTTATATGTATTGAGGGATTTTGGGAAATTTTAATTAATTTTAATATTTATTTTTTAGGGGTTTTTCTATTTGTAAATTAATAGGACATGAACTAGTGATCATGTAATCACTAGTTCATATCAATGCATTGCAATAATCATGTATTGTAGTGCATTAGTAATGTCAGCCTATGCACTTGCAGGCAAAACCGACGACAGACCCAAGGACCCTCGTTAGCTCTTCGGCTATTCATTAAAGAAGACAATAGGGTGAGAGAGGGAGCCCCCTTCCTCACTAGATATGTAGATCCGCTGGTCACAGCATTGAGTGTGTGGTTTAAGGGGTTTAACAGTCTGAATCGGATGTCATATGACAGGCAAGTCACTGCTCTTCCCTGCATAAGGGAACTTAGGCTTGGCTGTTCAAGTAACCCATTCGCTTAGCCTAGGTCCCCATAGTGGCCAACATAAAAACCTGTATGGGTGCTCACTAAGAGGTTAATCAATATGTCTAAAGTATATATTTTTAAATGGTGTTACTGGAATGCCTCCTAGTGGATTAATAAAGACATTTCTATTTTTGAGTAATAATGAGTTAATCACTTGAGTTTAAGTCAAGTGGAGCAGCAATGGCTATAAGTCTCCATATGCCTATAAGGCGGCTTTATTTGGCAAATTCTCTATAAGAAGAACTCTTACTTCCTGACTCTAATCCATAGTCTCTCACTCAGCCAAACCAGTTTCTTGTAGTGTACTGTAAAGACCCAACCAGGTCGAAACTGTGCTGTTTATAGTTGGAAGTCCGTGCCTTCTGGAAGAGATATACTGGTTTGGCTTAATCCCACATCATGTTATTTGGCTTCTTTTATGTCTTACTTGGTGTTAAGGGGGCTGCCATTCAAGGTAGCAAAAGGAGGCATTGTTTTCCATTTCTCTCTTTGGAAAACATATTTGCATATCTTACAGATTTTTTGTGGATCCACGCCGGGGGGAGTAAAATACACCTAGTCCAGACCATTATGTTGATGTTAATGTAAATCATGTTTAAGTTAATGTGATATGAACTCAATTTAACACTGTGTTTATGCAAATACAATGTGAATGCAATGTTTACATCGAGTGTATATGAACATTATGTGAACGCGATGTTAGGCTGCATTCACACATTGAGGGAAATTTACTAATTCTGGCGCAAGCACGACCGTCGGCATCAGCGATCAGTCTCTGGAAAGCACAGCCTGATGTATTAAAGTGACGCACGGCTGTTAGTAATTAATGGGTAGGCAGAACTAATCAGTCGTGCGCCAGAAAAATGAAGTGTGCAGCCAAATCATACATGGACTGCACCTTAATTTTGCTCTTTGACCAATTTTTTCCTGGTCTATTGTGCGCCTAAATTTGTGCCAAAAAATGCCGACCAAATTCACATAAATGTGACGGCTAATGTGGAAAAATTAGGCCATGCCCACTTGCGCCGAAAAAACACGGTGGTGTTGGGATGGTCGGAAATATCTGTTCTTTCTGGCACAAACTCATTATAAATGATCAGCAACAATTATGTGCCCAAAAATAATAAAATCCTGGCATTTTTTGGGCGCAGATACGACAATACATGTCCCCCATTGTCTTTACATTGTATTTACATTGAGTTAACATGGTATTGAATTAAACCACATAAACTGCATTTACTTAAGTGCAATGTGAACATGATACTTAAAGCATATTAATATAAACATAATATGTATGCACGTTGTGTTTACATTGCGTTAACATTACGTTATTTAAACTGTGTTTATGTAAATGCATGTGAACACAATGTTTACACCACATTTACATCTACATGAACGTGGTGTTTGGCTGCTTATACAAGTTGAGTTCATATTATGTTAACCTTGCTTTAATTTAAACCATGTTTATGTAAATGTTATATGAATACAATGTTAGGCAGCTTTCACACTCTGCATTTACATTGTATTAAAATAATGTTGATGTCAATGCTGATCACGATAGCCCTGACCACACACACACACACACATACACACACACACACCCCGCACCGGTTTTGGCAGGGGGGAGCCGATTGTCTCCATGGCAGCCCCAGGGTTTGGACGAGGACCCCAGAGCTGCCTTCAGCAGCACAATGTCAGATCCTATTGGAGACGGGATTTGTCATTGTGCATGTCAGCCTATGCATATACATAGGCTCAGTCTGTAATACACTGTATACATCTGTATTCATGAATATGGCAGTGTATTACTTTGAACAAGCATAATCGATTGTTCAAGTCCCAGAGTGCGATTGTAAAAAAAATTCTTAAATGGTGTCTGAGGGGTATACTGTGCAGAATTACATGGGGGACATTTGTCAGTACTATCTGCAACATTCACCAAAGTTCTCATCTCTGGCTCTGAGCTGAGGATTTTGCAGAATGTTTTGTAAATAGAAGGTGATGAATAGAGATGAGCGAGTATACTCGTCCGAGCTTGATGCTCGTTCGAGTATTAAGGTACTCGAAACGGCTCGTTGCTCGGACGAGTATTTCTCCTGCTCGAGATCGAGCATTTAATTAAAAAAACACAGTGAAGAACAATGAAGAATAGAATAAAAACAGTGAACACAGTGAACACAGGATCATTTAAGTGAAAAACACAGTGAAAAACACAGTGAAGAATAGATTACAGATGTTCGGCACATCTGCTTACTTGTCGGAAGATACGCGCGGAACGGTGCAGAACAATATCTATGTGTGAAGAACACATTGAAGAACACGGTGAGCAGCACAGAGACATCGGGGAGCAGCAGAACGGAGACATCGGGGAGCAGCAGAACGGAGACATCGGGGAGCAGCAGAACGGAGACATAGGGGAGCAGCAGAACGGAGACATAGGGGAGCATCAGAACGGAGACATAGGGGAGCAGCAGAACGGAGACATCGGGGAGCAGCAGAACGGAGACATCGGGGAGCAGCAGAACGGAGACATAGGGGAGCAGCAGAACGGAGACATAGGGGAGCAGCAGAACGGAGACATAGGGGAGCAGCAGAACGGAGACATAGGGGAGCAGCAGAATGGATACATCGGGGAGCAGCAGAACGGAGACATGGGGCGGCAGCACGGAGACATCGGGGAGCAGCAGAATGGATACATAGGGGAGCAGCAGAATGGATACATAGGGGAGCAGCAGAATGGATACATAGGGGAGCAGCAGAATGGATACATAGGGGAGCAGCAGAACGGAGACATGGGGCGGCAGCACGGAGACATGGGGCGGCAGCACGGAGACATGGGGCAGCAGAACGGAGACATGGGGAGCAGCAGAACGGAGACATGGGGAGCAGCAGATCGGAGACATGGGGAGCAGCAGAACGGAGACATCGGGGAGCAGCAGAACGGAGACATCGGGGAGCAGCAGAACGGAGACATAGGGGAGCAGCAGAACGGAGACATAGGGGAGCAGCAGAATGGATACATCGGGGAGCAGCAGAACGGAGACATAGGGGAGCAGCAGAATGGATACATCGGGGAGCAGCAGAACGGAGACATGGGGCGGCAGCACGGAGACATGGGGAGCAGCAGAACGGAGACATCGGGGAGCAGCAGAACGGAGACATAGGGCAGCAGCAGAACGGAGACATAGGGGAGCAGCAGAACGGAGACATCGGGGAGCAGCAGAATGGATACATAGGGGAGCAGCAGAATGGATACATAGGGGAGCAGCAGAACGGAGACATGGGGCGGCAGCACGGAGACATAGGGGAGCAGCAGAACGGAGACATAGGGGAGCAGCAGAACGGAGACATGGGGCGGCAGCACGGAGACATGGGGCAGCAGAACGGAGACATAGGGGAGCAGCAGAATGGATACATAGGGGAGCAGCAGAATGGATACATAGGGGAGCAGCAGAATGGATACATAGGGGAGCAGCAGAACGGAGACATGGGGCGGCAGCAGGGAGACATGGGGCGGCAGCACGGAGACATGGGGCAGCAGAACGGAGACATAGGGGAGCAGCAGAATGGATACATAGGGGAGCAGCAGAACGGAGACATGGGGCAGCACGGAGACATGGGGCAGCACGGAGAGATCGGGGAGACTACAGTGAAAGAAGAGCAGCGGATCCCGGGACAGCGTATCTCCCGACAAGTAAGCAGATGTGCCGAACATCTGTAATCTATTCTTCACTGTGTTTTTCACTTAAATGATCCTGTGTTCACTGTTTTTATTCTATTCTTTACTGTTCTTCACATCTGCTAACTTGTCGGGAGATAATATACGCGCGGAACAGTGAAGAATAGATTGCAGATGTTTGTATACATCTGATAACTTATCTGAAGACATTCTTTTTCAATTAATTAACACATTTTATTCCCGAACCATGGTCCCTTTGAGAAATGCTCGGGTCTCCCATTGACTTCAATGGGGCTCGTTATTCGAGACGAGCACTCGAGCATCAGGAAAAGTTCGTCTCGAATAACGAGCACCCGAGCATTTTAGTGCTCGCTCATCTCTAGTGATGAACTGTAAATAGAGTCTGCAGCTCCTATCTGTACTGTCTTTATTATCTGTACTAGTGTCTGCAGTGTCTGTCTGAGCTTTGCTGCTGGGAATGAGCTGCTCTGCTAAGCGGTTCAGTGCTTACTTCTCAGTTTACCCCACCTTCAAGCTGGAGTGTTTTTGCGCACGTTTTTTGCGCCTAAATGAAAAGTCGCAAGTGATGAATATCATTAGGCGCAACAAAACATCTGGATTTGTAGGATAGATGATGGAAACCTGGTTATTATTGCAGCATGGCTAGTTTGGCGTTTAATCGCAAAAATGGCGCAAAAACGGTGAGCCAGTATGAAAAGGTGCAAAAACAACAGAAAAAACGGGTGCTACATGTAGCCCAAGGTGATTTGAAAAAAAATCATGCCGAAGAAGTGTTTTTTTCTTCAGGGAAATTGTTGTTCAGTGTGCAAAATAAAATAATGATCATGTGACTTTTCTTGTACTTCTTCCCAGAATTTTGCATGTGTTTTTTTCACATTGAAGTCTTTGGGAGAGTGTTAATCTGCATCAATGTGCAGTTGCCATTCAGAATTATCATTCAATAGGGATGGGAAAAAAGAGGAAAAATTTGCATGCTGAAAATCTGTATTAAAACCACATATAAAAAATGTGGGGATTGGATGCAGATTTTGTGCATAACAATCTACAACACGTGCAGAGCCTAACACAAAGAAAGTTTTTTACCTATATTTTAAAACCAAAAAAAGAAGATTGATTCATCAAATGTGTTTGATTGTTTTTTTTTTGGTTATCTACTCCTGCTCTGTAAAGCAACACTTTTTAGACTTTTTTGAGACATTTCAAAAAAGTCGCATGCCTTAAATTAGGAAAAACATTTGGATTCCTACATTAAATAAGGCGAACTTGGCTAAAATTAATTCACCGCTTACTTTTAAAAAGTCCCAGAAAAGTTTTTAAAAAGAGACACAAATATGGTACAAATACATACTTGAGCCAAAAAATTTGAAAATCACACAAAAATGTGCTCCAAACAGAAAATATTTACATCCACTAAATGTAATAGATGGACATGTGTAGAGTTCACTAATGCCTCATAGTTATATGTCACATGAATAAATCATGTACATATCACTAAAACCAAAATAACTAAATATCTGCTTTTCAGCTAGAAATTTTAAGACAGTCACTACTGCAAACTATACCAATAAAACAGATTCAAAAGTAAAGACACCTCTAAACCCTATCTAATTTTTGAAAGCAGACAAACAGGTGATTGCATTTGCCTTTATTACCAGTTGACAGCGCTGTACCACCCTCATGTAACTTTGTGACAAACACAAATTATTAAACAAAATGTGCATTGAAACTGCTTTGAAAACATACGTTTTTACATAAAATTGAAATCAAAGTGGAGATTTACACACAAATAAGGATTTAAAAATAATAACACAAAGTGAGCAGATTTATGTATACCACAATACACAACATCAAGAATTTACACTCCCAAAAATGCTAAAACAAAAAACATGCCATCCAAATGCTGCGATTCACCAATGTGTTTAAAATATATTACACACAAAGTAAGAAGCTCCCAAGATGTGAGGAATTCATAGATATATTGTATATTCACCAAAACATGCAGCAAAGGGAACGCTAAATCCACAGGGAGCCAAACATTTTTTGCAGGTAATTGCACTGTGCTTCATACAGATATATTATTGTATGATCCCTTCCACAACGGCAACCCAAGTAAATAACTATATATCCATAAACCAAGCTAATCAGAAAATAAAAGTCACTTTTAGATGTGCGCCAATCACAGAACCTTCCGCAGTTCATAAGAATTTGAGTGAGAGCATCATAACATAGGAATAAATAATGGAGGATGATGTGAAATAAAAACTTTATTCCGGAACATGTGTGTGTTTTTGGTTTTACATGTTACTTTATGCACACGTTCTTGGTCGCAGTGTTAATATGTAGCCACATTAGGCGAAGGCTAACATTTATCGTATCGCTCAATTTTCTCAAAAAAAGATCACAACATAAAAGGTAATTAGAGAGAAATTGCGTTCATTGATTGTTCTGGATAGGAGAGGGTTAAAAAATGACATTAGTTGTTATTATTCCTTATCAAAAATTAGTAACATATAAAGTCAATGGGGGATATTTACCATATGTTTATCATGTTGCCCGGCTGCTGCATTTTCGCAGAATGATATAGCGAGAGGCTCCATCTTTGACCGTAAGAACAGCCGTGCACCACTATTCTCTATGGAGAGGGGAAAGGCAAGCAGTGCTCGCTTCTCCTCCTCTCCAGCGCACCCGACGTGTGCCCGCACATTTGTGTGCATGGGCTCTTTAGACTCCTTAGAAATCATTTGCATTGCACTGGAAGCTGAGGACTATACCGACTTATTTAGTCAATTTAATGTTTTGAATAACATTTTCATGGTATCTAAGGGGTTAAACTGGTAGAATCAGAGTGATCATTGACTCTAGCAACAAGAACTGGCTGTTTAATATAAGGCATAAATGGCTAACCAAAGATACTTGTTTGAACATCACAATAGTTTCTATATCATACTTAAGTTAATTTTAAACAAAATCTACCAAAAGTTTATAGATGTATTCACCCATAATGCTGCTGGGTAGCTCCCAGCAGGGTGAATACAGCCATAAGTTTATTAGGAGTGGTTAAAATTTTACTTTAATCTTTATGTAAATTAAGTGGAAGGACTTTGGCTCTAGCTCAACTCCCCTCCTTCCTGCTCCCTATGCACACGCCCTCTCCCTCTGCCAACTGCAATCTTGCATAGCACAGGAAGCACATACTCTGTGCTGCTACATGATTGCAGCAGGCCGAGGGAGACAGAGTGTACAGAGGGAGAGGGAGTAGAACCAGAACCCCAGAGAGGCTTTGGTGACGCCCCACAGAGCCCTTACACTTCATTTACATAAAGATAAATGGTTATTTTTTATCCAAACTACAGGAGCAATGGTCCTAATAAACCTATAGCTTTAAACAGAGTGAAAACAGCTATAGGTATTTGACTTTTACCACCATAAATATCATTCTCATTAGAGAGAACTAAATAACATAATCCTAAAATTCCCGATGACTTAAAAAAAATGATTTTGGCTCATCATAAAGCTATTGACCTCTTCAGATCATGTTAAATTAGCTCCTAAATCACTTTCAATTGCCCTTGCTATTAATAATACAAAGTTCAAAGAAACAGAAGCCTTAGAAATCTTAGCGCTTCTCAGCCTATTGATCCATCCCTAGGATTAGTAATTGGTGAACAATAGACAGTAAGATCTGCTTTAGCTACTTGGGTGTGGAGGTTTGCTTTTCATATACAGCAAGGCAACATCCCTCTCATTCTGCAGCAACACGTTTCCCAGATAAAAAATATATAGCCTTCAGATTCTGTGGCATGTGAACCACAGCAAAGGAAGAATGCTAGCACTTCACCAAATAATAGCCCTGTTCAAAGGGAAATGTCACCATATCAGTTTAAAAAAACTGATGTTTTGTGAATGGAATATCCTCTTTTATCTGCAATTTAAACAACGGAGTATATAAATATTAGCATTACAGAATAGCAGAATGAATAGTGAGAGGAACATCTAATGTTTGGTGACTTTCCCTGTAAGAAAAACAGCTCTTTCACTGTTTTGTCAACAGACTAAGTGTCTGAGAACTTAACATCCATAATCATTTCAGAACTCTTATCTGTTTTACTTTCACTAGTATCGTACAATAAACTGAAGAAGCCTATGGCCAAACAGACCCTGAAAATTTTAAATTGTTTAGGTTGTTAGGTGATCAATATATGAATGTCTTAATTACAGTCAATAATATATTGAGACTCATGTAGATTTAAAGGAAATCTACCACCGGTTTAAAGCTGTTCTCACTCTTAAAGAGGTGTTCCCACGTCAGCAAACTAATGTTATTGTTTATATTATGAAAAAAGATACAGTTTTCAAATATATTTTCTGTATCAATTCCTCGTGGTTTTCTAGATCTCTGCTTGCTGTCATTCTATAAGAAGCTTATATGTTTACTACCAGTGGACAGAAATCTGGCTATGGTCACACAGGTGCACGGCTCGTTAGTATCATAGACAGTAATCAGAGCTCTTTGATATAATGAGCCTTGCAGCATGCTCAGTTAAGGGGGGATACACTTACAAGACCGTGGCGTGTAAGAGGTTAAACACACAAGATCAGAGTTTTTCCGACCCTGGGTATTAGTGCTGTTTCTGGACTGGGATGACACAACCTGACATAAAGAATTACAGGAGACAATCTCCCTTAATGGCTGCAGTAAAGACCAGATATGCCGGTCATTAAGGGGTTAAAGACTGCTAAGTGCCACGGATGTTTTCTTCATCCATCAGACTATTTATATAAATCTTTGTTGATATATTTGATTTAAAGGAAATCTACCATCAAAATCAAGCAAGATAAACCAGGGAGACCAGGCACTGTGATTTTGGTCATCTTCTTAAATCTATGTTTGTTATCTTCTTTGTTATCCATGGCCTCTTTTCTTCTAAAATAAACTTTTAAAATGATGCTAGTGGCCCAAAAAGATTCTTAGGGGTGTTACTAGAGCCTCTCCATGCTGCAGCTTCACAGGCTGTTAGACTGTCTCACCCTCCCCGTCTGCTCCCACACCACCTCTTCCTGATGTAATCTCACTGTAGCACAAAAAGTTTCAGCACACAGTGGGAATGGGAAGAGCTATAGGACACTACAACAGCCTGTGAATCTGCAGTATGGAGGGGCTCTGGTAACATTAGCATAATTATAAAAGTTTATTTTAGGAGGAAGAAGGCATTGGATAACAAATATGAGAAGTTTACCACAGCCACAGTCACTGGATCTATAAGTAAGTGTCCCTGGTCTATCATGCTTGATTTTTATTGTATATTTTTTTATTTATTGCATTTATCAACTCCTCAATGCTTAAATAGTTGGTCATCAATTTAATCACAATCAGGAAATGTATAATGCTAACAGATATTAACCCCTTCCCGCTCAGCGGTGACTTAACGCTCAGCGGCGGATATATCCCACTCTAAGCTGATGCCAGTTTGGCTCTGCACCGGAGCCGAGCCGGCATCGGGAGTCACGAGGTGTCAGCGGTAATCTACTGTTGACATCCCCCAGTAAAACCCGTGCTCGGAGTGTTACCACAGCATTTAACTGGCCTGCCTGTTGTCTCTGTCAGGTGTCTCATCATTCCTATCGCAGCCTTGGGGTCCGATCAGGGCCCCAGGGCTGCCTGCAGGTAGTGCCTGTAAGATAGCGTCTATGACGTCATCTTAAAGGCACGGTGTCAGCTTATACATGTGCATAGGCTGACACTGCAAATACCCTGCAATACATCATGTATGGTATAGCCATAATCATATTGACCCATAGAATAAAGATAACATGATTATTAGGGTAAACACAGGGAACACCAAAAAAAAAGTTAAAAATCCATTACAGAATTGATGCTTTTATACTCTTTCCCTCAAAAAAGTTAGGGCATACCAACCCCAAAATGGTAACACTGGAAGAAGCATCTCATCCCGCAAAAAAAATGCCATCCCATTGCCTCAATAACGAAAACCCTAAAATTTTATAGCCTAGAATCCTGGCAGACACCGGCCACATGTGGGGGTCTCTGTACTCGGGAGAAAAGAAAAACAATATTCGATTTGTAAGCCGCATGACATCAAAATTATCCAGACATTTCAAATATTATGAAAATGTAAAGTAGACATATGGGAAATATATAGGTGGTAAATATATCTGCTTGAAAGCGCAATGATTTCGAATTTCGAAAATGGCAAATTTTTCAAAAAGTCCATATTTTTTTCTTTTTTTTGCAAATAAACTCAAAACTTATCAGCCAAAATTTACCAAATCACGAAACAGAAATATTACTGTTTACCTTGAAATTTTGGAAAAACCATATTTGTAGTCTCATTAGATGTAATTATGTACATGAACTTCTTCAGAGTGGTCAGATTAAACAATTTGAGAGAATGAGGTATTTGAAGGTGGAGCTTACAGAGCTGTAACTAACCACCCTCCTTCCACCACAGAGTTGAATATTGAAAGCTATGTTTGTTTATTACTCATGCATTAATTAGTTATTGGTAACTTTTTACCAAGGACATAGCTTAAGACCTTCTCCACACGAACAAGAATTGTACGGCACAGAGAGATTCTGAAATCATATTTATAGCCTTACTTTCTGCCAAATCAGAGTTGGACATAAATCTTCTTCTTCGTAGTGGTCATTGGCCTGTTATGTTTCCTCTGGCAAGAAATCCTAGCAGAAATAGTGTGTTTTCTATAAAACTTATTTTATCTACCTCTATATATTTTTGGTCACTTGGATGATTTGAGCCATACTAAACTTCATGCACTCCTTTAATTCCTTGAAAAAGGTTTTGCTGCCCTCCAGCTTGCAAAATCTCTAATTACATCTCTTACAAAGACCCCATATGAAATAAGTCAATACAAAAGCACCTGCCACCTTCACATATATTATTGTTTTTATTGAAAAAAAAATAACAGTCTGACCTTGGTTGCCAAACAGAATGCCATCTCTAACTGTAGCAAATGTATTTTACATATGATTCCCTTTCCTGTTTCAGAATTAAAACCAGCAGGAAAAAAAACCTTTAAACACATTATAAAACATCCTATATACACCAATTCTATCAAACATTTTGTGACATTTGATAATTAGGCACAAATTACATCAATGCAGTATCTAGCAAAACTTTAAATCTCTTCTGCAGGGTTGAATATTAAAACTAGTGATAAACAAACCCAAACTGATACCCAGACTGTAAAGGTGCTCCTGTCAGTGAATAGTGTGCACTAACCCCAAGATTGTAAGGCATTCCAGTCATTAAATAACGTGCACTAATCGCTAGATCATAAACGTGTTCCTGTTAGAGTGAAATAATACCAAGATTCTAAAGGTGCTTCTGGCAGTGAATAGTGCAAACAAATACCAAAATTGTAAAGCTGCCCCTTTCAGTGAATAGCGTACACTAATAAACTGGATTGTAAAGGTGCGTCTGTCAGTGAATAGCTTGATTCTGCAGGTCTTTTAAAATGAGGAAAGCAGGAATTAAGGGACGGGAACATGGCCATGGTGCTGCTGTTAGTGATGGAGTTGGTGCTGCAGAAAGAAATCATGTTCCATCTCTTCATGTTCCTATGGTGCAGGAAGGAAGTGCACAACCCTCCCGTTAAAAATAGCAAAGCCATTTTAGCCATAAGTCATGGAGCAGTCAGTCATGCTGTACAATGATTCTCCTAGCCAGGATTCCATGAAGCATCCATCTGCCCAGTGTCCCAGTAGCAGAGATAGAGCTTCCCACAAACTTTTATTGAAGGATGAAGGTGTGGATGGTGGACTATCATAAGGGACCTACGATGATCATAAAACACAACTGACAATGGCTGTGGGTTTCTGCAATGTGCAGACTGGGAAGGAGGGAAGTAATGAGGGTTTGGTGGTAGATGAAGCAACAGGTGATGAATAGGTCCTACACCCGACATAGTTTGGAGGCAGTGATACTTCAGACAAAGAGGTGGTGGTCAGGAAGCCCCAGTACAAGCGAAAGAGGGTCAAGGCTCCAAAGTGAGACATGTTGTCACCATGTTGTCACCTGTTACTGCCTGTAAACCAAGGAAAAGAAGGCAGGATGTCTTCAGAATGGCATTTTTTTCTGGTTAAGTGCATAAGACAGAACAAGTGTAATTTGCATGCTGTAATTTGCATGCTGTTATTTGTATAAAGCATGCCCAAAGCACCTCATGTATGACCATGCACCTGAAGAGGAAACAGCTGCAGTGGCTGAGACACCAAAAAAGCCTGGACTTAACCAGCCTGTACCACGGCCTCCCAAGTCACAAGGCCACCTGTCTCCCCGCAAAGAAAGCATGTGATGCCCTCACAACTACAACCACCAGACCACTACATCACCAAAGCTGTCTACATCATCCTTTCAGCTCTCCATCGATCAAATGATAGAGAGAAAGTGGAAGTTTGGCCCAGTGCACACACAAGCTCTGGTCCTGAATAGAAGCATTTCTAAATGCTCCCATTCAGGCTGATTGAGAAGGACAGCTCTAAGGATCTGATGGCAACAGCCATTCCACAGTGTGAAGTTCCTGAAACTTTAACTTTAAGTTTTGACTTTCTGTATTCCCGAAGCTTGGACTTGATATTTTAACTTTCTGTATTTCTGGAACTTGAAATTGACATTTTAACTTTCTGTATTCCCAGAACTTGAACTTGAAATTTTTACAATTCACATTACCAAAATTAACCAGTGTATCTGCTATTTCCATTTCCACTTACATCCACTTACGGAGAGGTCTCTGAACACTTTCCATACGTGCTGCTTGTCAGCTGTACCTGTCAGTATCCTGACCTGGTAGGTGCTGCAGTGGAACCCAACTCCAGTACCCAACAGTTTTGCACATGGACATCACCATATTAAAATGCTATTTGAGTTAAATGCTTATGATGTCATAAAGGGCGCCAATGCGTTGCCATGACAGCTAGGAGCCTGTTAGAGGTCCTATAGCTGACTTATTTCATTCTGTATTACATTCTGTAATAAAGTAACAAGATATTGATAATATACTGCAATATAGTTGATCAGACCCACTAGGATTAAAAAAAAATGTGAAAAAATAAATCACCCCATTTCCCTTGAACCCATACAAAAATAAATAAAACAAAAACAAAACATATTAGGTATCCCTGTGTCCCAAAATGCCTGATCTATCAAAATATAAAAATGATCATTTCCCACCATAATAATAATTTAAACAAAAGGTGATCAAAAGGTCATAAAGTTGTCCAAATGGTATTATGGAAAATGTCATCCCATTCCACAAACAATAAAATCTTAACCAGCTCCATATACCAAAGTATGAATAAGTTATGGGTGTTAGAATATGGTAACAAGAGTTTTATGTAACGTTTTAAAATTAAGACATAACAAAACTATATATATTTTGTATTTGATTTTACCGAGACAAAGAATAAAGGGAATGTGCCATCTAAACGGCATAGTGAATGCTGTAAACGCAAAACCTATGAGAAAATAATGCAACTGTGTTTTTTGCCAATTCCACCACATTTGGATTTTTTTCCAGCTGCCCAGTACATGGCACGGAATATTAAATGGTGCCTTTAGAAAGTACAAGTTGTTCTTCAAATAATAAGCAGTTCAAATAATATACAGTTCTGTACATGTAAAAATCAAAAAGATACGGCTTATGGTAGGACGAAAGTCAAACAAAAACAAAAAAAACAAAAAACCTGGGCTTCACGGAGTTACAGCTACTAGAGCATTGAAAACTGTGGGTAAGACAGGAGAGCTTGTGAACCATAGTGACATTGTATAAATAATTATTTGCAAATCTATCTGGCACTTTTCTGCACTGCTACAACAGATCATCAGATGTATGAATACTGTTTTGCACTGATCTAGATAACGTTGCTTAGAGAAATCTTCTGGTGCATCCATAGCTCAAAATAGCACACATGTTGTAAAGGCTTGCTAAGGTTTAAGTGCATTACTCTTTTCTCATCTGCAATAAGAACTGTAGGATGTGCCACTATTGCCAACTGTCAGCATGTTCCCTCCGCTCATGGCACGGATGTGCAGCCACCAAGTTGCCATGTTCTACTATTGTTTGTGTGAGTTTAGTGGTTGCTTACAAAGTTTATTTTAGCTTTCTAATCATACAGTCTTATATGTTGTAGACCAAACAAATCACAATTCATGTTATTCATCTAAAAGAAAGTCTACACATCCATAGAACTTTTCCAATACCTCAGACGTGACTGTTTAAAGAATCTGTCTGCATCTATTGCACATACACAAATAAAGCTGTTGATTCCAAAAATCCCCACAAATTATTATTCAAGTAGAAGAAAGAAAGCAACAATATAATTTTGTTTCAATTAGCTTGAATCTGTTTCCACTTTTCACACAGACCACTTGTCTATTGATCACACATTGATTGGTTAGGACAATGCACAGATTTTCTGCAAGTGTGAGATCAGGTGGTCTACACTGTTCAGCTGGAGATAACAGACTGTGACAATGGCTATATGATTAAATGAGACTAGGACGATGGGAGCTGCTGCATAGAAAGGCAGAAGGGATGGAGGGGGGAGCTTCCTAATTGGGAGCAGCAGCATGCTGGTTCTCTCTGCTCTTTTGTCCCGGGTGAGGGGAGGTATTTTGCCCGTCAGGCAGGCGTCAGGCGCCAGCTCCAGGACAAAGACCTGTCTGCTGCCAATGTAGCTGGGATTTCCAACTGCCCACCCTTTTCATTTCCCAGCAACACTTAACCCTTTTCTCTCCAGCTTACTAAATATACAAATTAAGAGCCCTAAGTAACCACCTCTTCACCTTTAAGTGACTAACAACAAGACAGAAAAAGTGTGGTTAAGTCCCATAGATCAATGTAATTGCTACAAAGGAATCCCAGCTTAAACAGTTTAATTTTAAGAATGCTATGCAGAAAATAGGACAAACACTTTAGTTATATTTAGTCGAGAAATAAACCTTAGGCCAAGTACAGCAGTTTGGTGCAGTTTGAGATGCATTTATTGTTCTGTTTATTTGTATTAATAAACCTAAGAGTTGTTTCTGAAAAGACAAAACGTTCCTTAAGGCCAAAGACAAAAAGGAGGATAATTGGTGCAGGTTAGCCACTGAATAACTCACATGATTATAATGAATCACAAATTTTATTTAATTCTGACAACAAATGGCATAAAACATACATGTAAAAACAATCTAAAAACATATAGGAGAATATGAACAGTGTGACATGACAATGCAAAAAATATATGTTAAATCTCTGGGTTTAAACAAATCTGATACAATTACCCTTGGGGTGCTGGGCAGTGTGACATTTTTGTGGCAGTGCACAATGGCCAGTGGTTGGTATTGAGTATTTTCCATCTATGGACATGGTTTTCTAGTGATACTTATTTAGGACTTTTTGTTGTGATGTGCAGGACATATATTGTTACTCGTATGATGGATTAATTATTGCAAGTGCACTTTACTAACTCATGTCCATTTATATTTGCATCAGATTTGTTTAAACACCTAGATATTTTGTGCATTGTTATGTCACACTGTCCATATTTTCTTATATGTTTTTAGATTATGTTTTTAAATGTATGTTTTATGCCATTTGGTGTCAGAATTAAATAAAATTTGTGATTCATTAAGATCATGTGGTTTATGAAAATTGAAGAATGATTATTTTTTTGAGGGGAGTGGAGCTTCTATGTAAATATCATATTGAATAATGAGTTGGGGTCCTATGGAGGAGACTGCAATAAGTCCAGACAGGATGACTAGGACTGTAAAAATTTAGGGTAGTTACGGTTACTTAAAGTACATATTTCTTCCAGGCGGCATAATTGCAATAGCTTGTTTACCCAATGTGACCGAACGCCAATGCAAAGGGATAAGGGATTTTGCCGCCAGAACCATATGTAGCCACAGCTGTTTATTGTACCTCTTGTTCCAGGTGGAGAGTAGAAGATTCAAAAAAACTTTGAGCAAGTCGCTCACTCATGTGGATCCCTTCAGTCGCAGAGGAAGAAATGGTCTGTGTAGTCCGGTGCTCGGATCCTCCAAAAAGGGCTGGCGGGAAACCCATATAGTATTCCAAGAAAAAAGTGAGTTAGGACCGGCACTCCATACGGCTTAAAATCTTTAGGTTTTATTTTAATCCATTAAAATAGCAGCTCACATGGCATTAACCATTAGACCATTAGGTTAATTGTAGATTCCACCTATTCCAAAAATGGGCGGATATCGGGACACTTCCACCAGATGTGTGAGAGTGTGCCCTCACTTAAGTGACATCGCCAACACAGGTTGGATATTTTGGCGTCATACTTATGTAGGATTGTGAGGGTTTTGTACCTCCTACTGACTAGCTTGCAGCTTGGAATGATTATTTATGGAAGGGTTGTGATCTATAGGTAATATATATTTGGTTCGGGCATAGCACTTATACTGTAGTTGGATATTTGACACATACTGAAGTTAGAATAGAGTATTGCTTTTCTTTCGTTTATAAAAGCCACTGAATAAGCAGGCAATATACAGTTACACCATAGTGAAAAGGATTTCAACTCTACCCCTAGCCCTCAATGTGTTTATGTAAGGGCCTTAGGTGGGCCATTGAGGTAATTCTGATGAGGAAGTTTAAAGTTAACATTTTAAGCATAAAAATTAAATCGCTAAGGAGCTTCCTATGAGATTTAAATGAGAACTGGGAAAGTCTTCACTGATGAGAGAAAGGAAGGAAGTAAGATTGAAGTACGGTAGGTGAGGGTACAGGGCAACCATTATGGAGAGTAAAGATGCATCAAAACCCTGACTTTAGAAGGGAAGAAAAGGAAGTCCGAAAGGACTGTTAGTTTAGACAGTGGCATATCTGCTAAAAAGCTACAATACATGGCTGTGAGAGCAGGTGTGAGAGATGGTGCCCATGAAAGAGATCACACAATATTGGCAAACAATCTCTTAAGCAGAATGTAAGCTCTTGCGAGCAGGGCCCTCACTCCTATTGTTCCATATGACTGTTTGTACTCTGTAATCTAATATTATATTTGTATATGTCCCCTATGATTTGTAAAATGCTACGGAATTGATGGCGCTATATAAAGATAATTATTATTATTAGTGCAGACTGAAACATTGATGTATACATAGAATTTTGCTTCACAATTTCAGGACACTTTTGGGAACACATTGGAGAGCCAATATATCATGCCGTTAGAATTCTGGTATAAAAGGCAGGAAAAAAGTTTAAATTTTCATGATGCCATGGTTTAAAAAATAATCTCTACATTTTGTCATATTGTAGTACTCTTGCAAAAAGTAGGCAGATTGATGTAGGGATCACACCGAGCTCATGCTTACCTGGCCAAACAGATGTACAATAACTTCCACCAGAAATCTGGAGCATGCTGTAGTTGAAATCTATGCCAGTCCATAGTTGACACAGTTATTAGTTATTAGTTAGTTTCTTAATAATTCTGGTACATCTCATTCCAGCTGGGAAACAAATAGGGGTCATGTGTCAAGAAAGGTATGATACCTCTTTGCCATGGGACCTCATCATAAATTAGGGTCACAGCCTTGGCAGCCTTTTCTGCAATTACTGTAACTCCACACTTGTAACACAACATTTTTTTCTAAGTAAAAACACAAACCAATGGCTTCTTCTTTTTTTTCTCTAAAAAGTAATTGATATACGCTCAACATAACATTTAGTACACAAAAGTCACTCACAATATATTACCCCCTGTTGCAGTCATACATCTAAAGCATAATAAATATGCTGTGCTCCAGTTTTTTTGTGAAAATGAACCTGGAATTCTGGAGTATTTATTTTATTAAATCTCTCCAATTCTGTTTGAGAACTTGGATGGAGGCAAGACAAAAATATATAGGAAAGGTAAAAATTTGGAACCATGCAACTATTATGTAATAAGTTTGACATTCAGTATGTGTCATTTGTCAAGACATTTCATTTGGCATTGGAATTTACTGTATACGGCACAGTGTTTATATATTTTATACAGGGGCACAGCGGGCCTTTTCATTCAGGTGCACCGTTTTTGTGCCATTTTTGCGACTAAACGCCAAACTAGCCTCGCAGCAAAAATAACCAGCTTTCGCTCACTTATCTTACCAATCCAGATGTTTTGCTGCGCCTAATGATATTCATCACTTGCAACTTTTTCATTTAGGCGCAAAAACGGGCGCAAAAACACTCCAGCCCGAAGGTGGCATTAACTGAGAAGAAAGCACTGAGCCCCTTTGCAGAACAGCTTATTTCTAGCAGCAAAGCTCAGCCAGACACTGCAGACACTAGAACAAATCATACAGACATTAGATACTCTGCAGACAGGACCTGCAGACTCTATTTAAAGTTCATCACCTTCTATTTACAAAATATTCTACAAAATCCTGAGCTCAGAGGAAGAGCTGAGAACTTTGCAGAATTTTGCAGAAACCTCAGACAAGTGTCCCCAGTGTAATTCTGCACAGTGTCACTGGTGTGTCTGAGGGGGATACTGTGCAGAATTTCAGGGGGGCAGCAGGAGACCAGCACTAGGGATCCCCTCCAGGAGAATGAATACCAAAAGGAAAACCCAATACTCGGTAAATACTCCTACTATCGATACAAAAACATGCAATACCAATGAAGATATATAGGACCACAGTATACTCTAACAAGTAATACTCATAACCACTTCAAATTAGAATGTATAATGCAGACTTTATTAATCAATATGGCCATCAAAAAAGACATTAAAAACATAGAATAAAATCCACAGGAACAAGAGTGTGGCGATGGTCAACAGTATCTAAATACATAGCAAGCATAACCAAATGCACATAAATAAGTGAGAACACAGTATACTCAATTTTGGTTGTAATCCAGCACATTACCCACCCGGGTGTTGCATAGTACCAAAATTGCCAGCCTATAGGTAAAGACCACCTCCACAGCACCCCGACGCACGTTTCGCCGTCGCCAGGGTGACCCCCTGGAGGAAGCGACGGCGAAACGTGCGTCGGGGTGCTGTGCCCCACTTTAATACATCGGGCTGTGCTTTGCGGAGACTGATCTCTGATGCCGACAGACGTGCTTGCGCCACAATTAGTAAATCCCCCCCCCAATGTTTATCAGTTTACTACAGGGGCACAATGTTTATCTATTTACCATGGGAGGCATAATATATGTGAATTTACTACATTAGCACAATGTTTATGTATTTACTACAGGGTCACAGTGTTTATGAATTTACTACAGGGGCACAGTGTTTATGAATTTACTATAGGGGCACAATGTTTATCAATTTACTATGGGGGCGCACAATATATGTGAATTTACTACATTAGCACAATGTTTATGAATTTACTACAGGGACACAGGGTTTATGAATTTAATACAGAACACAATGTTTATCAATTTACTACGGGGGGCACAATATATGTGAATTTACCACACTAGCACAATATTTATGGATTAACCCCTTAAGGACCAGGCCCTTTTTCGTTTTTGCGTTTTTATTTTTCACTCCCCACCTTCAAAAATCTATAACTTTTTATTTTTCCGTGTACAGAGCTATGTGATGGCTTATTTTCTGCGTAACAAATTGCACTTCGTAGTGATGGTATTAAATATTCCATGCCGTGTACTGGGAAGCAGGAAAAAAATTCTAAATGCAGTGAAAATGATGAAAAAACACATTTGCGCCATTTCTTGTGGGCTTGGTTTTTACAGCTTTCACTGTGCGCCCCAAATGATATGTCTATTTCATTCATTGGGTCAATACGATCACAAGGATACCAAATTTGGATAGGTTTTATAATGTTTTCATACATTTACAAAAATTAAAACCTCCTGTACAGAAAAAAAATTCTTCATTTTGCCGTGTTCTTGCGCTAATAACTTTTTCATACTTTGGTGTATGGAGCTGTGAGTGGTGTCATTTTTTGTGACTTCTGATGACGTTTTCAATGCTTCTATTTTTAGGACTGTGCGACCTTTTGATCACTTTTTATAGAATTTTTTCTATTTTTCAAAATGGCAAAAAAATGCCATTTGCGACTTCGGGCGCTATTTTCCGCTACGGGGTTAAACACAGTGAAAAACGGTTATTATATTTTGATAGATCAGGCATTTTCGGACGCGGCGATACCTAATGTGTTTATGATTTTTACGGTTTATTTATATTTATATCAGTTCTAGGGAAAGGGGGGTAATTTGAATTTTTATGTTTTTTTAATATAATTTTTTTTTTTTTACTTTTTTTTATTTATTTTTTTTACTATTTTTCAGACTCCCTAGGGTACTTTAACCCTAGGTTGTCTGATTGATCCTACCATATACTGCCATACTACAGTATGGCAGTATATGGGGATTTTGCATACCATCTATTACAATGTGCAGATCGCACATTGTAATAGATAGCCTCGATCATGACAGCCTCGGATCTTTGTGTGATCCCAGGCTGTCATGGCAACGGATCGCCGCTCCCCGGTGACGTCACGGGGAGTGACGATCGGAGCCAAGATGGCGGCGCAAGCACCGATCGCGGGTGTTAGCGACGGGCGTTTGCTTCATTATGAAACAAATGCCCGGTGAGTATGAAGAGGGCTCAGCCCGTGAGCCCTCTTCATACTCCCCCATGCGCAGTAAGACGTAAGGGTACGTCTTATTGCGCTATGGGGTTAACAACAGGGGCACAGTGTTTATGAATTTAGTACATGAGCTCATTGTTTATCAATTTACTACGGGGGGCACAATATATGTGAATTTACTACATTAGCACAATGTTTATGAATTTACTACAGGGGCACAGTGTTTATGATGTTAATACAGGGCACAATGTTTATCAATTTACTATGGGGGGAACAATATATGTGAATTTAGTACATTAGCACAATGTTTATGAATTTACTACAGGGCACAGTGTTTATGATGTTAAAGGAAACCTACCACTTGTAGTGGCAGGTTTCAGATGGAAATACCGGGCACCAGCTCAGGGTGAGCTGGTGCCGGAGCTTATTTTAGTTAGTGTTTTAAACCGCGGTATCGCGGTTTAAAACACTTTTTAAACTTTATAGCCGGCGCATGGAGGTACGCGCTCGGCGCTTACCATGCGCGCGGCTCTCATTCACTTCCTATGTAGCCGCGCGCACGATAAGCGCCGAGCGCGTACCTGCCTGCGCCGGCTATAAAGTTTAAAAAGTGTTTTAAACCGTGATACCGCGGTTTAAAACACTAACTAAAATAAGCTCCGGCACCAGCTCACCCTGAGCTGGTGCTCGGTATTGCCATCGGAAACCTGCCACTACAAGTGGTAGGTTTCCTTTAATACAGGGCACAATGTTTATCAATTTACTATGGGGGGAACAATATATGTGAATTTAGTACATTAGCACAATGTTTATGAATTTACTACAGGGCACAGTGTTTATGAATTTACTACAAGGGCACATTGTTTATTAATTTACTAAGGGGGCAACAATGGGGCAATTTTTTTTTCAGACTTAGCACGTTCTTTCTAGTGAAAACTGCTTGCAAGTGTATTTAAGAATTACCTGCACCATATTTGTGTACAAACACAACCCTTTCGTATGCACTAAGCATCATGTGACCGGGGGTTGTTCTGATGCTCAGTCGGACCGTACGCCAGATTTATCATGCAAAGTCCGACAGAATTGTGTTGCAAGCCATGTGTTAAAACGTGTACCAAAAAAAAAAGTCGGTGCATTCTGTTGGGGCAGCGCAGGGAGCGCCAAGTTCATGAAGAATGTTTAGACTGTTCTTAGTAAATGTGCCCCAATGTTGTGTATTTACTACATTAGCACAATGGGGGTGATTTACTAATTGTGGCTCAAGCTCGACTGTCGGCATCGGAGATCAGTCTCCGGAAAGCACACCCCAATGTATTAAAGTGTTGCACGGCTGTTAGTGATTACTGAGTAGACGGAAGTAATCAGTCGTGTGCCAGAAAAATGCCAACAGTAATGAAGTGTGCACCCAAATTTTACATGCACTGCGCCTTAATTTTGCTCTCTGACCAATTTTTTCCTGGTCTATTGTGCACCTAAATTTGCGCCTAAAAATGCCGGTAAAATAAACATAAATGTGGAGGATAATGTAAAAACGTTAGGCCACACCCCCAATTGCGCCAAAAAAAGACGGAGGAGTCGGGATAGCCAGAAACATCTGTTCTTTCTGGTGCGAACTCATTATAAATGATCCGCGATAATACATGTGCCCCAATGTTTATGAATTTACTTCAGGGGCACAGTGTTTAAGAATTTACTACAGGGGGGCACAAAGTGTATGCATTTACTACAGGGTGTATAATGTACATGAATTTGTGTTCCATAAGCTTTATTAACCCCTTACCGACGTGCGCCGTAATAGTATCCAGTAATTGCCACTGGAAACTTCAAAAAGATGGCGGCACATTGGCGTAACATTGAAAACGTCATCAAAAGTTGCACAAAATTACACCACCCACAGCTCTGTACAACAAAGCAAGAAAAAATTATTAGCGCCAGAAGAAGGCAAAATAAAAAAAAACAATGTAAATTTGGTATCCCCATGATTGTACCAACCCAAAGATTACATTAGACATTAGGCACACAGTGAAAGCCGTAAAATCCAAGCCCACAAGCAAACGACGCAAATGCGTTTTTTCACCATTTTCACTGCATGGAATATTCAATACCATCACAATGAAGTGCAATTTGTTATGCAGAAAACAAGCCTTCACAGAGCTCTTTATGTGTAAAATCCGCTGTAATGGAGATTGGGTGATGCCCTGACATAGAGCTGCACCCGATCTCCCAGAGAGGAGAGGCTCCGTACTGCTCTCCCCACTGCCGGGTGTCCTACAGGTACATGTCAGTATCATGTGACTGATCACATGCTTCTTACATCACCACATACTGCTGAGAATGGGGATATGCTGCCCTGTGACAGGGTAAGAAGAAGAGGAAGAGGGAAATAGGGGAAGTGTGTGTGTGTGTGGCTGTGTGTGTATAGCTGGGCTGTGTGTGTGTGTATAGTTGGGCTGTGTGTGTGTGTGTATAGCTGATCTGTGTGTGTATAGCTTGGCTGTGTGTATAGCTGGGCTGTGTGTGTGTATAGCTGGGCTGTGTGTGTGTATAGCTGGGCTGTGTGTGTATATAGCTGAGCTGTGTGTGTATAGCTGAGCTGTGTGTGTGTGTGTGTGTATAGCTGAGCTGTGTGTGTGTGTGTAGTTGAGCTGTGTGTGTATAGCTGAGCTGTGTGTGTGTGTATAGCTGAGCTGTGTGTGTGTGTAGTTGAGCTGTATGTGTGTGTAGCTGAGCTGTGTGTGTGTTCTGTGTCTGAAGCTGAGCTGTGTGTATGTTCTGTGTGTACAGCTGAGCTGTGTGTGTGTGTGTGTGTGTGTGTATAGCTGAGCTGTGTGTGTGTTCTGTGTGTATAGCTGAGCTGTGTGTGTGTAACTGTATGAATGAAGCAGGGCTGTGTGTGCTGTGCTTTAGTGCAACCAACAGGGATATTTTAATTGGTATAAAATATATTTTTCCTTTTTTGGAAGCCTAAATCTGGGGTGCGTCCTATAGTAAGAAGCGTTTTATAGTCTGAAAAAAATAAATACAGTAATTAATTTTGGGGGGGGCGGCATATTAACTAATTAATTCTGGGAGGGACAGCATATTAAATGATTAATTGTGGGGATTAGAATATTACCTCCCTCAGGATCTGCGGCATACATGTTTGACGCAGAGGTGCGGGGGCTTTATGAAAAGGGCTCACAAAGAGATTTGGAGACATCTGGTGGAATATTCTTCAGCCATAAGTTACGTCGATTCTGGCCCTGAAGGAGAAGACACGTCACCCATGAGGTACTAGATGCCACTTCTGCCGGTGTCAGATTAGTATTGTATTCACTGACTAACCTTCTAGTTTGAGACAGCTCTCAGCTTGTACTGTACATGTACTGTAATATTCATAGTGTCCATAGTGAGCCATTATTGTGGAGTGTGGAGTTATTGTCATCAGCTATTGTTTTGGTTTTCATAATTTTCTTGTTGATAATGTTGGCCCTGTGACTTCACTGTTTGTAATGCCCTCTGAGCTGTGACATCACTGTTAGTGTAAACCCCCTGTGCTATGACATCACTGTTGTTGTGTATTAACCCCCTGTGCTGTGACATCACTGTGTTTGTGTGTTAACCGCCTGTGGTGTAACATCACTGTTTGTATTAAACCCCTGTGCTGGGACAGCACTGTGTGTGTATTAACACCCTGTGCTGGGACATTACTGTGTGTGTATCAGCCCCCTGTGCTGTGACATCACTGTGTGTGTGTATTTGTCCTCTGTGCTGTGACATCATTGTGTGTGTATTAACCTCTGTGCCGAATAAAGGCGAGAGGCCTGCCTAATGATATACTAAGGGGAAGACCAACCCCAGTGTGAGCACTTGTGGTGTAAGGGGTATTTATGATATATGTAGGGGATACATTGTGGTCAGTTGTGGTGTGAGGAGCATATATGATATATGTTGGGGCACAGTGTGGTAACTTGTGGTGAGATGGCTATATATGATATATGTGGGGGACAGTATGGTCAGTTGTGTGGTGAGAGGTATATATGATATATGTAGGGGATACAGTGTGGTCTGTTGTGGTGTGAGGGGTATATATGATATATGCGGGGACACAGTGTGGTCAGTTGTGGTGTGAGGGGTATATATGATGTATGTGGTGGTACAGTGTGGTCAGTTGTGGTGTGAGGGGTATATATGATACATGTGGGGGCACAGTGTGGACAGTTGTCGTGTTAGGGGTAAATATGATATATGTAGAAGCACAGTTGTGTATGTGAGGGTCAGGTGTGAGTAGGAGTATACTGGATGATGCTGACCATGCCTGCTTTATAAACCTGCAGAGATAAGTCTTGGCTGCAAGAAGTCGCCTGGAAGATCAGACAGAAGGGAAGAGACTACATCAGAGACGTCACCTGTAAATCATTGGATTACACTGCAGCCTCTGTGCAGGACTGGTATCTACTACTATATAGTTACTATATGGCTGTAGATATTGATCTGGGTATAGGTTATCATTTAGTAGTATTATTCAGTCATTATGTAGTGGTAATAATCATGTATTGCTATTATTTGGCCTTGTAAAGAGGTGTCATTAATGATATTGCCCTTTGCAGGGTGGTGTTTGTATAATAATAATATGGCAGTAAAGATCATCAGTAAATTGAGATTATAGTTGGTAAATTATTGGTAATACTGGTCACGTTGTGGTAATCCTTTGTTCCCAGTTTCAAGGGATCATTTGCAAATTGTAGTCCTATTGTTTGGAATATTGGTCTTATGCCAGTTTTATTTGGTAACAGTATTGTGCTATCATTATTTAGTAATAGTATTGCAATAGTATTTTATAGTTTGTCATGAAAATTGGAAACCGTTTAGTAAAATTTAGGTAGGAATTTATCTGAAACTAAAGATACCATTTTTCCTATATCTCTAGACCTTCGAAACTGTGTAACTATGTGATATCTTTGGGGGGGGGCCCATCCTAAATGAGGTGCCCCATGCCGCTGGGATCCTTGATATGGCCCTGCTCATAGTTACTCCAGTCTTTTGCTGGTGTATGTGTTGGGATCATTTATGCATATTGAGCCTTTTTTTGGACCTTTTGAAAAAAGGTCCCACACAGAAAGTAAATTATAAGAACATTTATTAAAGGTCAAAAGCCACTTTAATGAATCTGGTGGGCAGCCTCACTCCAAAAACAGACATAGGGGTTATTTATCATTAAACCAGCTCCTTGTGACAGTTCTATGGGGGTCATTTATTTTAGTCTGATGCGCCTTTTTTGGATGTATTTTAGTGACTTTTTGAGCGCATCAGGGCACTTTTTCCGGAAATTCGCTGAAGTACGCCGTATAACAGTAATCCTGGTTTGTATCTAATTTGTCTTTGTATTTATCCTCCTTCCAGATGTTTGCACCTAATTTAACATTGATTTGCGCCTATATGGGTGCAAATAATTGTGCAACAAACCACTCCTGACCATGCTTAGGAAAAGAAATGGTGTACAACAAAATCGCACCTTTTTTCAAATTTCCTCCTAATAAGGCAAAAAAGAACTTTATTTGACAAAGAAAATCATGTGCAAATAGACTCACAAAAGGCTCAAAGAAGGGAGAAATAAGACAAATGACCCCCTATGTCTTTTTTTGGAGCTCCGCTGCACATCAGATTCATTAACCCCTTAAGGACCAGGCCCTTTTTCGTTTTTGTGTCTTTATTTTTACTCCCCACCTTCAAAAATCTATAAC
The DNA here is from genome assembly GCF_040894005.1 of Engystomops pustulosus. Classification (NCBI taxonomy): domain Eukaryota; kingdom Metazoa; phylum Chordata; class Amphibia; order Anura; family Leptodactylidae; genus Engystomops; species Engystomops pustulosus. Next base: position 130,908,995 of record NC_092412.1, on the reverse strand, counting down.
TTTTTTATTTTTCCGTGTAAAGAGCTATGTGTGTGCTTATTTTCTGCGTAACAAATTGCACTTCATAGTGGAAGTATTCAATATTCCATGGCGTATACTAGGAAGCGGGAAAAAATTCTAAATGCAATGAAAATGATGAAAAAACACATTTGCGCCATATCTTGTGGGCTTGGTTTTTACAGCTTTCACTGTGCACCCCAAATGACATGTCTACTTCATTTACTGGGTCAATACAATCACGAGGATACCAAATTTGTATAGGTTTATAATTGTTTCATACATTCACAAAAATTAAAACCTCCTGTACAAAAATAAAATCTTCATTTTGCCATCTTCTGGTGCTAATAACTTTTTCATAATTTGGTGTACATTTGCACCTTTTGATGACATTTTCATTGCCTCTATTTTTAGGACTGTACGACCTTTTGATCACTTTTTATTGAATTGTTATTTTTCAAAATGGCAAAAAAATGCAGTTTGTGACTCCGGGCGCTATTTTCCGTTACGGCGTTAAATGCTGTGAAAAAACGTTATTATATTTTGATAGATCGGGCATTTTCAGACGCAGTGATACCTAAAGTGTTTATGATTTTTACTGTTTATTTATATTTATATGACTTCTAGGGAAAGGGGGGTGATTTGAATTTTTAGGTTTTTTTAATATAATTTTTTTTGGTTTTACTTTTTTTATTTATCTTTTTTTACTATTTTTCAGACTCCCTTTAACCCTAGGTTGTCTGATTGATCCTACCATATACTGCCATACTACAGTATGGCAGTATATGGGGATTTTGCACACCATGTATTACAATGTGCAAATCGCACATTGTAATAGATAGCCTAAAACATGATAGCCTCGGATCTTTGTGTGACCTGAGGCTGTCATGGCAACAGATTGCCGCTCCCCAATGTCGTCACAGGGAACAACGATCAGAGCAAAAATGGCAGCACCCACACGCAGCCGGCTCGTTAATACCACCGGCAATCAAAGAGTTAACACCTGCGTTCAGTGCTAGCGACATTGTAAAGCAAACGCCCGGTGAGTATGAAGAGGGCTCAGCCCGTGAGTCCTCTTCATACTCCCCCATGCGCAACAAGATGTAAGGGTCAGTCTTATTGCGCTATGGGGTTAAAGTGGCTTTGTCTTAAATGGCCGAAATGTTCTTATGGTCTATTTTCTGTTTGAGATTTTGTTTTAAAACAGTCCCCGAAGAAATCTCAAAATGCGTAAAAAGTCTCATAGACCAGCAGGGGACTGGGGTGACTATGAGACTTGTTATGAGACTTTTTGCAAAAGGCTCAAGTCATGAATATGACTTTGCATGTTGTTGCACTAGCAGTAGTTCTATGTTTACACCAGATTAATGAAGAGGTGTAAATAGTCCTGTAAGAATTTTTAGCCATGAAAAGTCTCAAAAAACCTCAATGCGACCACTGTGAAAATTGTTTAGTTTAAACTAAATTTTATTGAAGGAAAACAGAATGGTGCCATACAATAGGTCACGGCAAAACACATACCCCTCGCAGGGAGAATTCACAGAGTTTGGTATGATACATAGCTAGCTCCTGTATCAATCAAAAAAAGAGAGAAAACAGAATGGGGAAGAAAAGGGGAGGGATCACAGGGGGCAGTAGGAAACCTGAGAATGGGATTTGTAGAAGATCGGTATAGTTGTATATATGTCAGTATAAATAGCGGGAGCAGCCATGTGTACAGACATGCCATGTAAGATTGCTAAAGGTTATTAGGGAGATAGAGCTAGTGCCCTCTCAAGGGTTAGTGATCCTTGTGCTGTGATCCATGGGTTCAAATGCCTTCAAATAGGGGTAAGGTATCTGTTCTTTCAAACAACATCAGTAAATTGATTCTGTTCTTAACCGATGTGAAAGATAGGTCCGGTGATTTCCATTTTGCCGCTATATGGATTCTAGCTATAAACTGAACTAAGCAATGAGCTTTATTTTTGACCCTCGCTGGTTTATCTAATAGAAGGAGTACAGCTGGGGTAACAGGGGTTGCATTACCTAATAAAGAGCAGATAAGGGTCTTAACGTTGTTCCAGAAAGAGGTAACCAGGGGGCAGTAGCACCAGATGTGGGCCATATCACCCGGGGCATTACAGCCTCTGAACCAGCTGTTGGGTAGGTGTGGGTACATATTAGCCAGATGGAATAAACTCTATGCAATAACCTAAGAGAGGTCACCGTCAGTGAAACCTGCTGACTACCCTTTGCCAGTGTGATACAGCAGTGTCCCCATCTCACCAGCGAAAGTTCATAGTATACCATATATACTCGTGTATGTGGCGAGTTTTTCAGCACCTATTTTCACCTATTTTTGTGCTGCTTTTTCATCATTTGCTACAGGGGGCTGGCTATTTACTGCTGGGGGCTGGCTGGCTATGTACTGGGAGGCTGTGACCAATGCATTTCCCACCCTCGGCTTATACTCAAGTCAATAGGTTTTCCCAGTTTTTGGTGGTAAAATTAGGGGTCTCGGCTTATACAGGGTAGAGTTAAAGAATTTTACTTTAGCTTTCTTGCATCATTATATTCATTTTCTTTAAGGAATTATGAATATTCTTAACAACTCACCTAGAAAATCTGTCACTGGAGGGAACGGTGTATTCCATTAGCATGTGGACATTCCCTTCTTAGTGGCGTCACAGGCTGGCATGTGGGAGGAAGACCCACTGTCTATAAATTATAGGTCTATGGACATTGTCAGTCATCTTGAGACTCCAAAATAACAAAAGAATTCTTAACTGGGTTTCACAGCGGCATATACTTGTATTTTTGTCATATGTATATTGTTTTATAACCTTTTTACCTGACAATTATGTTTTTATGTATGCACTGAACTTTTTGTATAATACATTTTAAATTGTAATAAGGTTTTGTTTGTAGCCTTAGGGTGCAGTCACACGTCGCATTTAACGCATGTGTTTTTGCCTAATTAAACAGCTGTTAACACTGGTGTTTACAAAACGCAAATGTTAATGCTTGAGTTAACCCATTCGCTAACAAACTAATGCGTTAACTCGATGTTAATGCATGTGTTAACAATGCATTAACGGTTGTGTTTTGTAAATGCAAGTGTTAACAGCTGTATAATCAGGCATAAATCTCTCTTCAGCTGTTGCAAAAACATATGCGTTAAACGTGACGTGTGATTGCACCCTTAGAGACTCTACGTTCCTGTAGGGATAGGGTTTCAAGGATTCATTGTTAGTTATTGTATATAGGATTGTGTCATTTTTAAATCTGTGATGTAATTGTTGAGGGACTTATGTAGACAGGCACCTACTTTGCTTATTAATATTAGTTATTAATTTAAAAATGGGTGGTGGCAGTGAGGAAAGTGAGGAAATTAAAGGGAACCTACCACCACAAATCTACCTATAAAGCTAGATCGGGTGGTAGGTGGATCAATGGGACGTGAGGATAGCCCTTTTAAGGGCTAATCCTCACGTCGCCGCACTTTTTTAGTAACTTTTATTAGCCTTGTATGCAAATTTTGTTATGCGGCTACTGGGGCGTGGAGTACCCGCATCTGAGGTTACATGGCGCGGCATGGCTAATAAAAGTTACTAAAAAAGTGCGGCGACGTGAGGATTAGCCCTTAAAAGGGCTATCCTCACGTCCCATTGATCCACCTACCACCCAATCTACTTTTGTAGGTAGATTTGTGGTGGTAGGTTCCCTTTAAGTGAGTACCAAGGCTAGGAGAGTAAAGTTTAGCGTTAAGGCACCATAGGTGGGTGGAGCTTTATGTGTTAATGTTAAGGCTCTCTAGCATAGGTGCACCCTGTGATGTTGCCCAACAGTGGGCGTTTCATCACTGCATGGTCAACCAATTGCATATGTTCAACCAAAAGCAGTACCTGTTTGTGCTAATGGTTAGATTTTTAAAGGGGTCCGGAGGGCAGACATCTCAAACTCTCTGTGCCCCAGCTCTGCCTATACACTGACTTAAAGCATACTACCTCTTCAACAGTCAGCCCCTTGCTCCCTCTGATGTCAGCTTCTCTACTAGCTGAAATTTGTGTGGCTAAGCTTAGAGTGAATGCGCACCGAAGTCAAAAGTTTCATCTCTTCACTGCATATGTGCCGTGATTGTTATGGGGTACAGTAAAGGGACAGAGCGTAAGCTACTAAGATCTGCCCAAAAATCGTCACTGATCGCTGTCATTGGCCAGTCTGTGTTGACTGGCCAATGGCAACGATCGATGTCACAGGATCAACCAGATTGGTCCTGTGATGTCATCAGAGGGGTGTCGGCTGGCGATGCAGACACCTCCACTGAGGTGTCCCCCTGCCTCTTGATTCCTTTCCTAAACACTGATTAGACTCCATAATATGTGTCTTAGTTGCCATTGTTGCAGATCCTCTCCGCCTTGCTCTGGCATATGATATTGGAGTGTTCTTACCTGCAGTCATTCTAGAGATATGAACTGTGACCTCACTACACCAGAATTTTTTCACGAGAGATGCTCTTGCTCACACCTAAAGTGGTCGCTATTAGGTGGATGGATTCTCGGCCACCTAAGTGCTCTCAATGAAAAAAAAAATAGTCACTGCCTTTGTCCCTTTAGAGAAAATGGCACTCATAGGCACCACCCAGAGAAATTTTATAAAATTTGGGATAGTTGATGTGACTCCCTTTTACTTTCTATTCAACCTCAGTATAATCCACCTTGCTTGGCAGTTTTTCCTAAAAATATATTTCTACTAGACAGGATCGATGATTGTGGTTATTTAATTCTCTGTAATTTTTATTTATATAGAATAGTTTCCCATGCAAAGCATTGTACTATGTTCTGCTATGTTTATCTTATTTTTGTATTGTGTACATTGCAAATAAGGCTCTGAATCTGACTCTCTTTTGTGTTAAACCCCTTCCTTTATAGTCAATTTTGTAACTTGTACAAGCCAATTTATTTTATCAATAAACGAGTTTTAAAAAAAAGTTACCCCAAAATGTATAATTACAATCATTTGTGGACCGTCCCTATAGACTTAATACTCTTGGGTGATCTGGAGCACTTGTGATCCCACCTTCTATAGACAGCAGAGATCACAGACCTTTAGCCTGAGACCAGTTAAAGTGGTCTTGAGGCATCCAGGTGATCTTTATAAAGTTAGTCATATAGTGAAGAACTTCAGTTGTTCATAATCCCCCTATTAATAGAGGAAATGCATAAATTATTCTATGCTGAAATACTATGGTAATTTACACCTGAAATTCTGTGTGCCACATTTATAGAGAATTTTAGTCCATTTTTAGGCAGGTCTTGTATCGTCCAAAAAAGCCTTGTCCAAAAAAGCGTAGCCGTATTAAATAGGGGCATAGCCCATGCACCAGAAAACTCAATATTGTAACGCAGAAAACTAGACCAACTAACAGAAGGTGCAAAGTACTCACCAGCCATATACGGCACCAGATTATTTAATCATCCAGCATCAGATGCAATGAATAATCTGGGGCAGAGTCAGTGGGGGAGATGTATAAATCGTTAAACAACATTTATCAAGGATTATAGACCATTTTTAGGCAGTTTTTCAGCTGGTCTTGTATGACTCCACCCAGCATGATTTATCTGGTGCAGACTGTAAGACTATGACTGTAAAGTCTGACTACTTACTGGTCTTCTCAGTGACACTTTATTAAATCTCCCCCAATTGTGCTATTGCAGAGTACCAAGAATAAGAGAAAATCTGATCATAGGAAATGTACGGAATTAGACCCTTGGTAAATAAGCCCCACTGTGTTAGAAAAGAAAAATAAATCAGGGATCTTAGTAAGTGCCAACTAAAAAGCACCAAAAATTATTTAATTAACAAATTCATTTTATCCTATATGGTTTTATTTTGGGGGTTTAATACAGGGTTTAATAGAGATGGCCTATTCCAAGAAGCCTTCATTCTTGCCATTGGTTACAAAATAGTGAGTGAAAAACACTGGATGATGTATCCTATGAATATGTTACAAAGATGGAAAATGTCCTTTGATGAACATGTGCTATGTGAACCATGAAAATGCTAATAGTATTAATCTTGCTGTACAAATTTGTGATACAGAATAAATAAAGACAGTGAACGGAAGATTATTTGAAGTATTAGAAACACCTAAACACAATGTACAAAGTATTTACACGTGTAGATAGAAATGATTTCTTGCCATGCTGGGCCCTCTGCAGGCCACAGCAAAGAACTACAGCTGTCCAAAATGTAAGTTTAAATATTAATTATAGTACTACATATCTAATTACTGACTATGACCGTCCCTATATATTCCCTTTGGTGCGGCTGGTTAAAATGTGCCTCCCTACTCAATTGGTATATAATAAAACAATAGATTAATCTATAACTGGGCTCCATACACTGTATACAAATACTAATATCTGTGGAGGAATTCGCCAACAAGTACCTTATGTCCTTTTCGGTATCCTATTGGATATTTTTATTTTTACTATTAATGGATGATGTTCATGGGAAAAGCCCTATTGATGATTATTTTTTATATAATGATTAATTTAAACATAAAACGTAGCAACATTTACTATTTACCCTGTTCTAACATAGTACCACATGGAGATCTTAGAGGCTGAAATCTTCAGCCAAATCCACAGTAATAAAACTCACTTCTGTTTTGCTTCAACTGTAAATTGTCAAAAGTTACCGTTTGGTTAATTCATAGACATCCAGCCCCCTCAGTCACAGTAGCTGCCAGATCTTTGGCAACTGAGTTTACACTACTGCAACTGAGGGGGCTTCAACATAGCAGCATGATTCCAGTCACATTATACAATGGCACTCCAATTCTTTGGAGGGTGAAAGTCCCCCAGAGCAGATGAAATATTTTAACCCCAGAGCAACCGGGGGCGACAAATAAGTTAAACGGGTTCTCAAATTTTTATCCCCTAGTGATGTTTACACAATAAAGATCATTTTTAACCCCCTTTCTTTTACTCAGTTTTATTGCTCTCTTTAGCTCCTATAGCTCAGTGGTGGTCAGTGTAAAATTCCAGAGTATGGACAGGGACTCTCTAACAAGACAGTTCATGATCCCACTGTGCTATGAGATGCTGTGTGCTGTCAATGTGCTTAGATTATCAGGGTACAGAGTTTATCTACACTTTCTTAACATTCTACTAGTATCTGACACATAGAAAAAGAGAGATCAGAGTCATGAGATGGATATAAGACACAATGACACACTCCAGCTATGCTATCTCACCAATAATACACACAGTTAAATGTGTAAAATGCTGTATTTATGTTGATAACAGTGAATTAGATAATGTGTTATTTTGTTATCCTGCATATATTTAAGAAACTTGTCTTTGTGGGAATACCCCTTTAATACATCATTCAGCAGTGAACAAAGTCTTTAAGACGAGCTGAAACGCGTCCCGCTATATCATTGTTGCTGTGCCATTAAATTGAAGAATAAAGCAAGCTGACATAACTTTGTGTGCCGGGATTTACTTTCTTATGTGGAATTTTTCCTCTTGTGCCGACTGCCTGGGCACCACTGGGTAGTGAGCCATCCAAAATTTTGTGCTACCGGCAGTGTGAACTTAGCCTTAAATGTCTCTATTTTGCACCATACTTTTCTAATGCCATCATTTGCTGAGAAAGATGTGATCATTCTCTGTGTTTGCTTTTGAGACTTTTTGTAACAAGTCTCAATGAGAAAAAAATCCTATAAATCAGATTCATCTGACAACATTCTACAATCATTTAACAATTACGAACATTCTTCAGACTAGTAGTATTTTTGGGGGGAGGGGATTTTTTTTAAATATAGAACCAAAAGTTGGATAGAATTTTATGTTGAAATTGTAATAATAATATTTATGTATATAGAAATGTCCTATCACTATGTGTCCTGTACATAGTGCGGCTGCAGTCACCTCTCTTTTATCATATACATTATAAGGAGAACTTGTATGGCTCAGCAACATGTCCTTATAATGTATGTCACTCACGTATCACTTGCTGCTTATAAAGGACTATACACTGCCTGATACCACCTCCCCTGAATGCAGGGGGAGGAGTCAACCTCAGCAGAAGTTAGTGATTGGCTGTTGCCAATGAATTTGGTGGTTTCCTAGTGAGGTCAGTGCCCTTGTATGGAGACTGAAATCACTGGGGACCTCACTCCTGCTGAGTGACATATGTGTTCAGGCGGGAGGGGGTTAATGAGAACAACCCCATATTATGCTACTTCATATTGTAAAGCTATCATAATTATTTTCTGTTTAAAAGCATCAATTTTAAAACAAAAGAATTATTAAAAAAACATAAAGAACAGCTGTATGCTTTTGACAAAATGTTTACATGAAAAATAAACATGAAACACAAACAAAAAACAACACAAAATTAAACCTTTTTTTTATTTCTAAACAAAGGTTTTTGAGATTTTAATCAATTCATCAGAAATCTATAAGACTATCTGCACCCCTTGCGGACTCCATGTGGATTTTACATGCAGATCCACCTCGTAAAACAGTAGCTTTAAAGTGAATGTGATTTGGAAAAAGTCTTGTAGAAGACATGTTTTTTTCTTTGGGGGAAATTGTTGTTCAGTGCGAAAATAAAATAATGATCATGTTATTTTTGCATGGATTTTTTTACATTGAAGTTTATAGGAAACTGAAAATCTGCCTCAAATCTGCATCAATGTGCCATTTTCATGCAGAATTTGCTCAGCCAAAAGGGATGGAAAAAAAACTGAGCAAAAAAGTGCATGAAAATCTGCATGCAAATTGGACATAAAAACTGCACATATTGGATGCAGATTTTGCGCATGACAATCCACAACGTGTACCTGTATTTAAAAAAAAAAAAAGTTAATTTATCACATGTCTCGTTGTTTTCGATTGTTATGCAAATCTGCTCTAAAAAGGAGCTTTTTTTAGACTTTTTTTAAACCACTTTAAAAAAAAATCGCATATCATAAATAAGGAAAAACATCTGAATTCCTAAGTTAAATGAAAGGCTAACATTCATGGGCCTCTTACTTTTGAAAAGTCTCAAAAATGTCTCAAAAAAAGTTGCAAAAATGACACAAACACCTACTTGAGCCTAAAAAATTGCAAAAAAAAGGCGCAAAAAAGTTGATAAATCTGCCCCAATAGCTTCCACATCTGTCTATCTATCCATCCCTCTAATCAATCTATCTATCATCTATCTATCCCTCATAAAAGTTGTCTATAGATGTCTTATGTTTACCTACCTATTGATCTAGCTTTTTAATCTGTCTATTTGTCTGTCTGTCTATCAACCTACCTATCGATCGATCTCTCATTTCTATTTGCCTATCTATCTTTCTCTCTACCTCACATTTATCTATAATCTATCTATATATTAACTATTCCTGTCTATCTATATCTGTCTATTTATTCAATTAAAAATGTAAAAACTGACACTTAGTATCATCCCCATTGACTTCAATGTAAAAATAAATTAATGTCATTTGTTATTAATCATTTTTTTAGCATCCAAAAAAATGGAAGAATAACATATGAATGTCTGACAGTTGACATTGAAAATCGCATTGATTTCAACAGGATTTATAACGGATCCATTCCATTTCCATTTTTACTTTCTTAAGTGGAAGCATCCATGTCCCCGTGATGAATTGTGTGTCCCTTTGTGGTGTCCTCACATTCCTTAAATGTTGATACTTTATGATTATTATGCATTGTACTAAATGAAATAGAACGTTTATATTTTCATAACTTTATTTATGCAAAATTAGCATAAATGGATGGACAAATATATTTTGGGAAGAATTTGGTCAGAATCATATGGCCTGTACATAACATATTGATGTGTAGATAGATGGGTTGAGATGTGTATAGATAGATATGTGAGATTGTGATGTATTTATAGATAAGTAAAGGAAAGACAGACAGGTATGAGCTATTATAAATAATCTTTGATATGTTCTGTATCTTGGATTGTATAGATACACCTCTGCATGAGATCTCTATGGGGATGAGCACTACTCATGCACTGTGCGGGTTGTGCCAGCAGGGGGCGCCCGCACCTCACTTGTTGGCCCCTGCAGCCTGTGTGCAGTCAGTGACGTCCTATGTTGTATTTTCACTTGAGCTAATAAATCTCCCTAAGAATGAGAGAGAAGTAATTGGTGAGGAAAGGACTTGTTTATTCCATCATTTATTGCTTTACCATAAAGCCGTGAAGTTGTGCTTGGAACAGGGAAGCGTGCACCTCCCGTCCATTCTCCTGAGAGATAGCGTGAATAAGAGGCTAGATCCTCTCACACTGTAATGCGACGACTCTGCTGAGTAACCCGAGTGTGGCGTGTAATCAGATATATACACTGTATGCATGTAGTCACACGTACAGTACACTACTGCCCCAGTGTGATGTGTACTATGAATAGACTACAGCGCCATACGAAACGGGTGGCATATGTATCTAGTAGGAGGCACCAAGAGCCAATCAAAGTGCAGCTAGCAACGCTTCACAAGAAACTCGGAAATGAAAGACCTGATGTTATTGGCTGTAATGAGTGGGAAATCGTGAGGCAAAACTTCTGTACATTTTCCTTTTAAGTAAAATTCTGACATACCCATTGTCACATGCTTCTTTATGTTATATTCTATTAATTATAATAAATTATTGCCATGATGCCTGCGTATTCATATAATTTATCGTGTATTTTCAGGTTTAATGTTTTATATTATCATTTTTAATTGTATAATACCAGCAACTGCATGTATTCTCAATAGAGCGCCACATCTCCATAGACGACATTTCTTTTTAGTTTTATCAGAGGCAACCTGTCTGGTCTCTATAGACACTGGAGGAGGAAGTGACTGGAAATAAATTAGGAGTGGGAAATCTCTATCTATAAAGTGTAATTGAGGGACATGGCCATAATCTTAAACTAGTGTGAATGTTCAGGGAAGTTTCATTTCTGCAGATCCAAATGATGTACAGACAGAGGCTCCACATCTTCCCTAATAAATAACTAACTACCCAGCCGATAGATAGATAGATAGATAGATAGATAGATAGATAGATAGATAGATAGATAGATAGATAGATAGGCAAATGGAGATGCTGGGGTAAACTACATAAATATAAACATCCAAAATAGTTAATACAAAAATTTAGTCATACAGAAGATGGATGATAAAATGCACATTACCTTACAAATAAAGAAAAATCTATAACGGTAGAGTTTGATCAAATACTCGATCGATACATAACTACCTAGATTCCTTATGAATAAATAGATAGACAGACATAGGTAGGGTAAATAGAGACAGATATGAGATAAACATAGATAATGAATTACAGATAGATATTAGGAAGAAAGAGTAAATAGATAGATGATAGATATGATAGAGATCCAAACTAAATAGAATAGCTATAGAAAGATGATTATGGAGGGCTAAATAGTTTACTAGTACAAATTGAAGATTGAGAAGTATTCGATTTTATCATATAAGAATAGCTTAAAAATTTTGAATGGTAAAAGGACTATACTGATAAGGGGAATATACACAAAATTCAGATTCATTACAAGTGAAATACTAGAAGAAAAGCTATCATGCTGCAATATCACGCAGAAATATATACATACAATGTTACCGACCTCTTCAGTGCCTTCTATACAGTTAACTGTATATTTTAGAAGCTACATTAAAATATATATATATATATATATATATATATATATATATATATATGTATATGTATATATATATATATATATATATATATATATATATATATATATATATATTAAAGTAACTATATTAAAATATAAAATGTATTATCCACCGTTTGTTTTTTGTATTTAGAGAGGATGCAGCCAATATATTTTGCCCCTACAAGCACTTTGAACACTTGGTTTTTCCCTTTCCAGCAGAACCCATCCATCCATTCATAGGAAATAAAGACTGAAACCCATACGAATTATTTTAGGTTTTTTATTGAAAGACGTGATGGTTTAAAAAAAAAAAAAATAAGAATCTGAACAGAAAGATCCCCGAGTAACCAGCACGTTTGTAAATTATGACATAAATCCATAACGCAGTCAGTGATCATTAACTTTTATTGAACTGGAGTGAAAAGAAAGAAAACCTGAGGTTTATTCCTGCATTTTATGCCCGCTCTGTACAGTATTATTGGTTATTGGTATTAGTAATATTTCTGTGAATGATTTCTGATGAATGGCACATGATTGTCGAACACCAGCAGGCAGGAAGAAATAATAAAACACAGATAAAAAAAATATTACACCTCCTTCAATCACAAAGAGCTAGATAAGTTTCATTTACAATATATATAATGTAAATTGGAAAAAAAATGAATGCAATGAATTATTCTCTAAATATTATGTACACACCATGTACAACTCTGAATAAATTAATACCAATTTGCATATTTGGGATTTGCCTAGCTTATTTACATTTTATAAATATCTCTGGCACACAGGTAGGTATGCAGCCAGCAATGTACCAGACTGGTGATTTGGTAAAGGCCGCAGTCTACCTATCTGCAGGTGGCATCTTCATAGATATCTGTTGTCTATGTGATAACGGACTTTCTGTCCTCACAATCAAAGTAGAAAACCTTCATATCTGATTTCTAGTGTCTCAGACAGTCATATAAAGAAATACCTCCTACCCCCCTCCCCCAATCAGGAAGAAATGCAAGGAATTTCTTGCTCCCCCTTGTCCATCATCAGTTGAGTCTCTGAATTCTTGGGCCATACCCAGTATTGTAATGGGGGCTTCTTTACCACAGAAGGACTATTCTTATGCGAGTCCTTGAAGTCCCCATAGGTGTACTTTTGTCTTCTCCTATTGCATGAATATATCTATATATTTATACAAGTGGATGAATTCTTCTCAAAGCTTCATCATTTGTGGTGGGGATTCAGTGTGTCAAGTTCTCCTCTTTTGATCGCTGACCCTTTTAAATAAATATTTATAATGTGCTGTACAAAATCCCAGTGCTTTTCATGTGATTGACACAACTGGCCGATCACTTGGGGGTCTCTCTGCCTGGGGAGACCTCTCTCTGACTCTCCAGACCGCTGACCAGTCTCTGAATGTTCTGTAACTCGTTTATGGAATCCTTCATGGAGCTCTTTGGGGACAAAGAGCTAGAGTGGCTTCTCTTGTGAACAGGAGTGTCTGGAATGGGGCTAGATTCCCGACTGCTGCCTGGTTTGGAGCTCTCTGATCCCGGGTTGAGACTTGCTGGCAATCCAGTGGTCAGCAGGTTTGTGCTGGGAGGAATGCCCACCGGGATTTGGTAAGGGCTAAAACGTAGGCGAGGGCGGGTACTACTAAGAAAAGGGTTCCTTGGCATGGTGGTGGCAGCACTTGTGGCTGGCATTGCAGAGGCAGCGGCAGCAGCAGCTGCCATGTAGGTGTAAGGGTACGGGAAGAGCCCTCCAAAGGTGGGCATTGGAATTCCCTGTAAAACAAGATAACAAACAGCACTTAATATATTGAATTATTTAATCATTTGAATGTTACATTTATATATATATATATATATATAAAACTACCATGTCCTACAGAAACTAGATGGATAGATAGATGTCTGAGGGAGTGAGTGAGTATGAAATCTTTAGGCTACTTATTTTACTATAAAACTACTTTTTTCTTGTTGCGTCCTTTTATTATCATTCATCATACCTATAGAGTAACCTATTATTATTGTCAGAATTAATATTGTCAGGTAATAATACTATGACAATATTGTCTCTAGAAAAATAATTAGTATCAAATTCATCAAAGATTTTCTGGTATAAAGCAACAGATGCATCAACTTCAGCAGATTATTTACAATGAAGCAGCTTATGTGAGCAAGAGATTTGTGTCAATAAAAGCCAGCGATAATATCGATTATGGCTCGGGTGTCGGAGATTTGTCTGGCTGTGGTCGGGAGGCCTGCATAGTAGTTTACTTGAAACTGAAACTAATAAGAATGGAAACACTGGGTCCAGCAAGAATATGTCAAGCCACACTTGAAAAATGGGATCAGGTACTATCAGGAGGAAATCAAAAGGTTAAAAAAATATTATTTATCAAGGCCTGAACCTTATTCTGTAGCAAATTGAGGAGGATGTCACACATAGGTCACATCAGTTCTATTACTTTAGCAATATGGATAAGCTTATATGCATGAGAAAATAAGAGTGAAGGCTCACCTGAGATGCCAGCATGTGCTGAGAGAGGTGGAAAGGGAAGGGAGTAGCTGCGCCAGCAGCCCCCTGCACTGAAGATAGCCCTCCATTCTCCAGACCACTAGCACCAGTCATAGAGGCTAATAAATGTCCCATGCCCATGGCAGAGAAAGCTCCAGGGGCCATAGCAAACTGTCCTGGGTGTATGAACAAGGGTTGTCCAGCATTCAAGGGGTTAAAGAACTGCTGACCATGGAGGCCAGAAAGAGCCAGGCTCTGCAGGTGACTAGCACTGAGTTGTGGAGGGCTGTCAGTCTGTACCATGAGTGGGGCAAAGGTCTCTTTAGTCAAGCCTCCGCATTCTGCTTCCACAGTTTTTGAGTCTTCTTTCCTCCTGCTCTCCAGTTTGTCCTTCTCTAAATTCCTAACACTGAAGATGCTACTTTCATTGTCCTTTCGGCTTTCAGGGGACTCTGTCTTCTTTTCTGGAGTGGCCTTCTCCCTACCCCTCTCTTCTAACCTGGGGCTACTGGGAGTAGATGGGGTTCCCCCGGGGCTGCTGTGACCCCTGGCGATCCGTACTTCTCGCCTCTCCATCTCCTGATCGCTGTCTGCTCCATACTTCTCATCTATAATGCAAAGGACATATGGCTTAGGACAGATCTCTGATTATAACGTGATAAAGCCACTCATCAAAAGGATAGGAAAGGAAGAAAAGGAATAAAACTTAAAAAAAAAAAACTAAACATTTATTTATTTACAAATTCAGATATTACAACATTTCTACGGAATATATTGCCTTAGCAAAACACGAACAATTAATTTGTTGTATTATATAGTATAATACCAGGGGAATCTAACAGTTGTTACCTAAACATATATCCATTACCGACTATGCGAGTTTAGAAAAACAAAACAATTAAAAACGTTGCTATAATATTAACCAACAATGTATAGCAACATATACTAAGATATAAATATAATAATGTCATTAGATACAACAGAACATAACAGATCATATTTAATCATTTTACAGCCACAGCACATGCTCCTAAAATACAGAAGTGATTTGTTCTTATAGACAGAATTATAAACAATTGGGACAGAGGTCATTTCCATTTTTTTACTAAGTGTAAACATTTAATTAAAAGAAGATTTAACCCTTTTTTTTATTTGCAATTTATGCAGATGTTCAATGAATGCGGTATTTATAGACATTATTAAACAAATACATTGAAGGAAAAGAGAAAAGAAATGAATAAAGATTCAATGAAAATATATTTCTATTGTCCCCAGGATACTCCAGGTTTCCATAATCTATAATTCTTATCATAGTAGCTGCTATGTAAAAAGCAGAACTCCATTCAAATCAATTCATATGGTACATACACAGGTAAGAAACAAGGAAAGCAGACGAAATAGCTGCAGCAAATACATTGACTGGTTGGCATCAGGTACTTATAGGCTAGTGTATACGTGGCAATTTCTATAAAGGCCAGGCTGGCATTGCACATTACTGCTACTATATAGTTAGTTATTTCAAAAACAGGTCCTTTCATATTTACCTCTATTACTGCGGCTGAGTCTCAGTGGACTGGGCTCTGTACCCAGAGGAGAGTGCATGCTACCCCTTTCGGGGGCAGGATCACAAGAGGAAGCGTCAGAATCTGCCCCATCCCTGTCTGCCTTGCACTGCTCCTCATACATCCGCAGGGAGGGCAATGTCAGCTGTTTTCTTATTAGTACGACCAAGCATAAAGAAATAGATGAAAAAAAAGAAAAACAACAATTAGCCCCTCCGTACAGTTACAACCATCGTTACCTCCACCACTATCACTCCTACACTGCCCCAGCCCCTTATACCAAGGCTATGTTCAGCACTTCCCTATGGCATTAAACAACCACATTGGTCTTATTGGCACATATGGTGATATGAGTACTATTACATGTATTACCTTTTCTCTCGCCTTCCATTACCCGTATCTCGAAATCCTTTAGCAAATGGATTGTTGTCAATTTTAAGTTGTGTTATCTGTGGAATAAAACAGACGTTGTTAGCTATAATAATTGCTATATTATACTCATACACACCTAATTTTATCAAAAATTGAATATATACAATTATTTTTTGCGGATGATTAGTCTATACTATATATATATATATATATATATATATATATATATATATATATATATATATATATATATATATATATTTACTTGAGGGATGGATGGATGAATGGATGGATAGATGTTACATTGGCTGTGAGGCAGGGACAGTTCATCTAAATGGCCCTTTCCAAAATGTGAAGGTAGATAAAAGTTTTGCATCTTGTATTCCCCTCTAGTGTCTTGCCCTACCTACATTTCAGCAGGTTCCTTTACACACAGCCATCCTGGTTTAACACACCGCAGGCTTTATTAAAAATGATGCTGAGGTTTGCCTTGAATTATTAATAGAGTTTTAATGATAGCAAGTTATTTTTCAGAGCCCCCTGGAGGAAAGATGGCGACTAAACATTGCAGCGCTGTTTAAAAGCTATTCTTATCTCCCACATAAGTCTGACTTATGGTGCAGGCGACATTAGAGCGATAAATAATTCAGGCTTTTGAAATATGCCCCCTCAGATGCCATCTTTAAAAATGCATGGCTGATCTCCTTTATTGTATATTTGCTCCAACAAATTGATTTTCTTTTTGTTGATTCTTAAGCTTTTCTACTAACATTGTGTAGGCCTCACGTAAGCAAAATAATCCAGATTAAATCGATTTGATAGCTATTGCTTCCACCTACCTAGACATCATGTTTTCGTTAATAGCTATATACACAGTGATAGCAGCATATTATTAATTGCTAACATCGATATGAATGAATTGCAACAACACAGTGTATGTATATATATATATATATATATATATATATATATACATATATATATATATATATATATACATGTGTGTGTGTAAAGGAGAGCATCTCTCTTGCTTCTAGCGATATGGGGTTAAAGAGCCCAAGCCAGCATTAGCTTTTTTTTTATAAGAAGCCCAGTCTACTCCAAGATGCTTACTGCCTATCAGCTTTGGCCAGCTTGTGGCTGGGCTGCAGCCTAAGTGTTCTTTAATCGATCGTGACTCTGTGCCATAAAGTTTACGATAGGAACAAGCCCACCAGGACCCTCTAACAGATCTGTCAATTAACATCAGTAGCAAGGGGCTTAGCTGTGTCCTGGGCTGTGGACACAGAGCATGGATATGTATGTACTGATCACATATTATCCATATGAATAAAAACTAGAGCCAAACTAAACAAGTAAAGCTAATTACACATACACTTGCTACAACCCAAAAGAGGACATGGATTAAGAGGCCTGAAATTACAGCAAAGCAACACACAAAGCGTGAAAGCCACATAAAACACAACCACAACCTATTCATTAAGTCCATAATCCTCTCACAACATACCATAAAATAATATGGACTCAATGAATTCACAATTCATAAACTCATGCTAGCCAAATACCACCCACTCCAAAATTATGTACATGGTATCACTGCACATAAAAAGCAGAACTTCATACAGCACAGCTAGAGTTATCCAGAGGTTTAATGCAGATCTGAGAGGTGGGCAAATAATATCAACAGTAGTAGTAATAATAAATAATATATTTTCTTACCTTATCGTTTTGATAAGCGGTTACTGCTATAAAGTCTGTCTCTGGGAATACATAAGTCCTGAAAGTGCTATAGGGCAGCTTCAAAATGTCATTGGCTCTCACGATATGAAACCTGGGTTGATATTTATGCATAGAGTTCAGTATAGTCTGAAAATAAGTGAAAACATACTTTACTATAAGAATGTTACAGCATATTAAATATATACACGCTTGTTTTGCTATATATTTTAACCTAATACAAATAAAATTCTAAAATTAACAGTATTCACTGTGCAAGAATGCCTAACATGAAGGATATAAATGCATAAACAAATATTCCTATTCTACTTTCATTTGAGAACTGTGTATTATTACTATTATAATCCATAAATAATATTAACAGCATCTTTATTTCCCCCAGTTCTACTGAAGATTAAAATGACTAGGTGGATAAATATGTTTAAAGTGTCATAAAACGAATCGATCTGATTAATATTCTATCAACTGTAATGTAGAGGAAAAAACGTATTACAGACACTTCCTATCCAGGCGCTCAAATCTCCAGTGCAGAAATCCAGGCTGTTGGCTGGCACACTCAGGCCACAGATGGGCATTGATTATGTCCAGTTAAATATACTGAAATTGTGCGACCCATAAAAGAAATTGAAATCCTAGCAAGAGGGGGGTTCCTTGGGTTACAACGGGTTAAGTAATGTCTATAGTGACTTTGTGTTTGCACACACCATATACCTGGGGTAGCGGCAGCAGTTATGACATGTTTGGAATTAGAATCTATTCACCTTGAAGCACGACCAGTTTGGGAAGGGTTTTTAGTTTACTAATCCACACTGATGCCATTCACTGATGCTTGGATTTCAGGCAAAATCTAGTAACAGAGTCATTAGGGAAATGTATACAGGACTTTACATGTGATGGATGTGGCTGAAACTGATAGCCTGCAAATGTTTAAAAGGGATCAGCTCAGAGCAAAATAATATTCTTGACTTTACTTTGGGAAAATATTAGCATGGTGGTATTTTTTTATTTAATTCTGCAACCCTATAATAATTAAAGAATAGCCAATGTAATGTAAAGAGAAAATAATGTGGGGTTTTTTTGTACACAAATGGCAATGGAGCTGCGATTCTCACCTCTGATAAACTAAGATGGGGCACAAAGTGATTGTGGCATCAGAGGTCACACATTAGGCTGTAACAAGGGAGCAAGAGATATGACTTTGGTGCGGTTATCATTATGAACGGACGTATCCTTCACATTATGTACAATTTTGTGACCTCCTTATAACAGCTTTTAGGCGACACATTCTGGATAATAAATACCGTAAGTATGGTCTTTAATGTGGTGTTATTTTTCCATCACATAAAAAACAGGGAATGCTGGTAAATTACCAAATCCCATCACAACGTGGTCAAATTAGTTTCTTTTTTATCTCCTAAATGTTTGTCAAAGGAAATTAGGTATTATCTCTGTATTGTGATGCCTGGTCTCTGTGGGGGAGGTCAAAATAGCCCTACTGTCAGTCAAAAAAGCTTTTCATATTCATATCATAAGGTAAATGTAGTTCCCATATTGTAAGGTTTTATAGAGTATATTTTATAGCACTTTGCAGACTCTGGAAGCTTTATGTACTATATATGTGCACCTGTACCAAGACTCCTCTCTACATTAGCACTATAAAATATTGACTCGTGCTCTAAAGGCCTGAAATGCCAGACTGGTATATCAGCTCCTGCCATCCAGTACTGAACTGTGTTCACCCATTGTGCTGCACCCCATTCACAGATCTTTGTCTATCTGACCTCATTTCTGCAGCTTTATCTAATCCTACACATTTTACAGATTTAAATGCAATCTATCTGGTGAATTGTCTTCCTAGGGAAATTACCTGGGAGACTTTCATTTCATCACATATAAACGATGGGGGTTTATTATAATAGCCACACTGAAATAACAATAACAATAAAATAGCAACCATAAACAATTGAAACAACAATACAAGAAAAAAATAATATTTGAAAATCAATTTACTTCTTCTAATATTAAGTTGCCATAACAAATAAATGTTTATTTAAAAAAATGAGAAAGTAAAAAAATATACTGCAGCGAGAGTAATCATTGTAAAACAGTCATGAATTTTCCATTTGTACTATTAAAATTGTTCATATTCTCCTGGTGACAACATTATTAATCTTTTATGAGGCATCTCAATACCTGTATGGGCAAGGACAATTTATTACACTGACATTAATGTGTGTCCCCTTCATATATACAATGTTTGCTACATATACAGAGCAATGCTTTGCTCTGACACATTTTCTATGTGTTCTGAAATTAAGCATTATTGTTACCAACCATTATATTTAATGCGTGAATGAGGAAAATGACAAACTTCCTATATTCATGTAAATAAAAATAACTAACTAAAATATATAACAGATTGTAAACCTTCATACCGTAGGTGTATGAAGCTCTTTATAGCCTGTACATTCCCATTGCTCAGCTCTACTGTATGTTTATTTGTTTGGCAGAGCTGACCCTCTAAAACATCGACGATACTTTTTACATTCAGTAGATAAGTCTGGATGTACTCACAAAGCCATGCTTGTCCGAGATGTTATTGGTGAGCTTGAGCTTGTGAAAAGCAACAGGTTTGGCCATCCATTGCTCCCCGGTGGCAGGGCTGTCAGGGTGGATGTACATGCGCTTGGGCATCTCTGGATCAGCCTTTCCTGCCACCATCCAGCGAGAGTTATGGAACTTATAGCGACAGTCATCGGCAGCCACTATATCCATTAGTAGGATGTACTTGGCCTTCTTGTCAAGACCACTGACCCGCACTTTAAAAGGGGGGAACATCCTCCTGAAACAGGCAATACAAGTATACATATTTAGTCCCATCCACTCAAATTACAAATATAGTACACACATACAACTTCTGGATCATAGGAATACATGTAGATCTAGGCTTATTTACTATATTAATCCAAATCTTAGGCCTGAAACCTACAGTACTCAGCAGATACTAATCTTTATTACAGGCCTTAAAAATGAATTCGATAAATATATAGTCATTGCTTACATGATGTATGTTCCAAACCTAAACATCAATGTAATAGTTTTGCAATACTTAATAAAAAACATACAATCAACGGCACGATCGGGTCAATTCCCATGATCATCAGTGTCACCAATGTAAACAAAGGGTATATGTATATGTCACTTTTTAAATTTTTATAGAAGAGCGATATTTTATCCATACATTTGCTGAGCAGTTTATTATTGTATGAATATTAGCTTGTATGTCTTGGCATTTCTTCAAGGTTCACTAACAATTATAGTAGAGGAAAGTTTGTGAAGCCAGAAACTACTATATTACATCTTGAATACAGCCCTGAATACTAAACAAAATATGATAAATATCACACATGTATAATTTCAATTCTACTGTACATTACAGGAATAAAATGATGACGAGAAATGTTTATCTGACCTTCCAGACTTGGTGATGACCATCTCAGTGCCCAGTTTATGGAACTGGTCCCACAGCTCCTTGGCTTCTAGGGTGACTTTGGGGTCGTCTTCCACCTCCTCCTCTGGCTCCAGGCTCTTAAGTGAGCGCAGATGAGCCGCTTGGTGGTGGTGTCCCAGAGCCGAGACATGCAGGCCAGCTTCAGCGGCTCCAGCCAGGCTGGGGTCAGTCAGGGGCTTGCCCAGTGTTGCCGGAGGCAGAGCCAGAGCCGGGAAGAAGGAAGGCTGTGTGGCCGCAAGGAAAGCTGACATGGGGAAATCGGCTGGTCTAGGAGCGTGGAAAGGGTGGTAAGCCATGGCAGTCCCCGGGAAGGCTGGATCTCTCATCGGTGCATTCAAGTATCCAGGAGGGAACAAGGAGCTTCAGTCAGGAGGGCGGCTAGGCTTCCAGCAGCCGGCACTCAGTACAGTGGAGTAGTCACTCCCAGCACTTGGAAATAGGAGCAGTGCTGTAGAACTAGTGATGTCCTCTCTCCCCTTCTCTCTATGGAGTCTGTATTAGTGGGATGTGTAGGAAAGTTGTGGGCTAGAAGTGTGACGGGGGCCAGTCATAGTGCAGCACGATCCTGTGAGATCTTGTCCTGATCTGGGGAAAACTGTGACTATCTCACATGTCCTTCCTGCTCTGATCCCCTCACTAATGAGCCAAGCCCCCTTGATTGCTGATTTTACGCTTTCTCCACCAATTGTCGATCTCCATAGGCGGGGTTTTCACAGCTCAGGACAAAATCTGGAGGAGAGAGGGGGGGGGGGACACTAAAGAGGAAGGTGTCGGAAGCATCAGCAGTAAGAAAACATGTCAACAGGATAAAATATTAACCAATGACAGCAGGAAAAGAACCAGAGATTCCCACCCCCTGCCTGCCCTCAGAACCGGCCTCAGACATGGTCCCTGCCGGTAGGGTCATAGCTGCAGAATGCCCCTAGCAAGACCCAGGTGGAAACCGCAGAATTATTGTACTGTGCTTTACACATCTAGAACATTACAGTGTATATTGTGCAGATAATCATATCGCATTCATTTACATACAATAAATAATGAAATAATGGAAGAAAGAAAGTTAGCCGGGTGGACACACAAGCAGTGGTAGAAGTCTCCCCACATCCAGGCAGCAGAGTTCTGGAATGAAGCAGCAGGACTATACTGTAGGAGCAGAATGCACAGAGCCTGGCTAGAGGTGGGGCCCACTCATCACTAAGTACAAGGCTTGTTGTATGAGAAGTCCACTGACTGGCACATAGTGGAGGGACTGGCTGGTACTATCATTGTGCATGGTCTACAGGGGGGTCTGACTGACTACAAGGGGGCTGTGTGTACGCTCTAGGGCATCGCCGCTTTAAACACAAGCCCCAAGGTCATTTGCACAATTCAAAAAGGAAAGAAGCTTTCTCCACATGGGAAGCAGCCTCTAGTAATGGATTTCGGGAATAATAAGAAAAACTTAGGTGAGTGATGCCTCTGATACACACCCACATATATACACACACACACTCACAAATATATATATATATATATATATATATATATACCGCTATATATATTTATATGTAAATATTCTATTATTATTAGAGTCTCCAGATTTGGCACTCACATGTCTGGAGAGTGTCTCAGCCTCTATGCTCCAGATGAGGGTGAAAAGGACACAACAAACAACTGCCCTGTGTGAGCTGTTCCTTCCCCAAATCCTGGGAAGCGTTTGGTACAAGTTCACAGCACAAAACTGTTGTAGAAAAGGCAGTGACAGTTGTGAGGAAATCATTTCAATTTCCTATTTAACACTGAAGGCATTGTATACGTTACATATATAGCACCTTACTACAAATACCTACACACACACACATATATATATATTCACAAAGTTACATTCGTTTTCTAATATGTTGCCCTTTTTTATGTCAGCCTTCTATTTGTAATTTGTTCTTAATCCAGAAAGTCATCCTGCCTAATATGCAATGTTGATGTGTCTCTTTAAAATGTCCATTTCTAGATCTGTTCTGATTAACTGGGGCTCAGTTTGTTAAAGAGCAGCTTGGCGCCAGTCTGCTGACGTCTTACAATAAGAACCGTCTCTTGTCACTTCATATTTACCCAAAAAATCTTCAAACAGCGCCCTCCAAACGCTGTACTCCCTGCGCTTGATCAGAGGTGGAAGACTGCTTCCCAGCTCTGTCCTGTGTGATGTGCTGCAAGCACGGTATCCACAATACAGGGCATCAGTATTGAGAAATGGGCATTTATGTTAGGAGAGGACTAATCTCAGGGGAGCATGTGATGATGAGTGTATGCTCAGGGTCCGGGTGCTAGCGCCCATCTGTCCACTCTGCGAGCAGGGATGGGTTAATCTAGTTACATGACAACATAGGATTTGTCCTGATTGAGCACTACTTAATATGTTGTCATCTTCTCCTGTAAATGAATGATTTCATCATGTAAATGTGTCCCTGCTGTCACGTATACTAGAGATAAGGGAGCATATGGGGAGAGTGTCACTGGAGAGATAGGCATCAGCTCTGAGCGCTAGACAAGGTGTCATCCCAAGTCTCTCCCTGGGTCTGGCCCTGCTCCTCTCTACTGCTTAGGGACTGTGGCGCCACCACCAAACCTATACAAGTGTCATCAGGGCCCCTTTACAACATGGTATTGTCTGTCTGCTGCTCCTCTTATCAGTAGTCTGGAGAATCAAACTAAAAAAGGGTCACAGTTACCACCCTCTAATTTCCTGGAACTCATTACACGCACACATTATATACTGTTAAGATTCAGCACATTAAATCATACAATTTTGCAACAATCAACACATTTTGTAGCACCATGCAGAGTAACTCACATAATATATTATATTAATATATATAACTCTTACGACATGTAAATTCGTATCAGCTATAAATATAATAATACATAATAATATATCTTCACGTTTAGCTAGTATTTTCATATAATGTTCTAACTGTATTTTAACTTTATATATACTATCATGCAAAAAAAGTAGTTACTGAATGGTAAACATAGATAAAGATAAACTAATAAACACAGGCCATATATGTATGGATACACCACTTTGTGATGTCTGCTCCAGTATCACCAACACAGGCAGTCTTTGAGGATGCGCTAGCCAATTGTCATCTAGTAAACTGTGGCATTGTAGTTTGTGGTACCTTTTACACACAGACTTTATAGCGGTAGGGAAAATTATAGGCACCTTTACTTTTTAATATTTCAATTATAACCAGGAACCCTAGTTCCAGAGTTTATTCAGGGTTGTTCATTTGATTTATATACCCTATCATATTTTAACTGTATCCTGACTGCATTAGTGTGTAAACGTTACCATCTCGCGACGAATAACGTTAAAAGCGCGATTTCAAGGAATTGTCCATCCGATATTCTTTCCCCCCACATGCTTTCATCTTGGTCCATCTCCCCTCATCCTTCGTGCACTATTTTTAGCTTGTAGACTTAGACCTTGGCGCCAGGCCGTTTAAGAGCTGTCAGAGTCCCTCATATCCCCCCATGTCACATGGAGCCTTTCCTGTACAGCCAGTCATTTGGATCTGTGAGTTTGTGAGCAAACGCAATTTGCTCTTCTCCATTGCTGTGTTGTCACCGTGACCTCAGTCAGCAGGGCTGCTGGTGTCCTGTCCTGTCCACTTAGACAAATTGCAAGTGATTGATGAAAAATAACAATTCTCACAAGCAGCCAAGCAAGCCTCCCTTGCACTCTCCTCCCTTTTTCCAGGCTTGGGACCTGGCTCTATAAACTATATAGGAAATGAATGGAAACCTCACAAAATACCCTCTAATTTCTCACTGGCACAAATACCACCTCTATTTACATAATCCCCTCGTATCAAACGTCCCAATAAAGTCCCCATTAGCAAATAAAAACACGTAAAGAAAGATAAACAGGTTAGGGTCAAGTCTTTGCATGAATTCTGCTGCTGAGTATCATGTTGCTATTCCAAAATCTTGGTTTGGACTTGTAATTCTGGATTTTAAATGACTCAATCCTTATTGGCATATTAATAATGTAAGATCTGGATAAATTAGGTAAAGACTACAGGACCAGGCTGGATTTCATCAGATTGCATC